>NW_023416310.1:48817500-49140000 GCF_014176215.1 Rousettus aegyptiacus
CAATGTACTGTGTACTTGAAACTAATAAAAAAAAAAATCTTTAAAGAACCATTTGAATGAAATCTCTTTATTCTTTGCTCACAGATCTAGTTTAATAATATCAGTACCTAACACCTACTGAATGCTCAATATGTCAGCCTGCAATCCAAATTCTATACAGATATCATTTGATACTTTTAATAACTTTATGTGATATGTATTATCATTATCCTATTTTGAGAATGAGAAAATTATGCACAGACATCAACTAACTTACTCTAGATTTGCTCAGTTAGTAAGGGGAGGAGCTAAGAGAGTCTGGCTCTAGGGCCCATGTACTTAACCACTGCATTACACTCCTGTGTTTTCATTTGCAGTTTAAATTTTTAGCTTGCACCAAAGGGCAAGAGTCTAAGGCAGAGTCTGAACCCTGGCTGTGTAGTAGAAATGCATGCGGAGTTTTCAAAAGTCATACACGTCTGCAGGGCCACACCATATGGTTGCATCGGTTGTACACAGATGTGCACGGCAGATCTGCATTTTAGATTCCTGACCTCTGAGATTCTGATACTTTGGCACAAGGGTTGGGTCTGGGCATCTGTATTTTTAAAAAGCTTTACAACTTAGGGGAGAACCATTAGAATAAGTGTTCTCTGTACTTGATCCTGGATGGGACACCTAGACCTTGGGAAGCTCTAAGTATACCTTGCAAAATATTAATGTCTTATGTCCTTTTTAAGGCTCAGTTCCTCACGCATACTCCCATGCATTCTGTGCTCATTGTGTCCTCGATATTCATTTGCTGTTTGTTTCTAAGAAAATGCTGATTTTATTCAAAGTGGCAATGTGCTCAGCGAGCAAACTATATTTCTCAGTCATTCTTGAAGTGAAGGGTGGCCATGTGACACAGTCCTGGCCAATGAGATGTAAGTAGAAGTCTGCTGGGGATATTTTGGAAAGATTTGCTTTCCTGGTGTAAGCAAAACTCCTCTCATTTTTCCCACATCCTCTGTTTTTCTGCTTCCTGGCATGGATGGCTGACTTTGGATGACTCGTGGTAACTGAGCCCAGGGAAAAGGAACAGAAGACAGGAGGAGACGGGGTATTGATGCCGCCAGGACACTGCTAAAGCAGTTTTTGACTTCCAACCTCCAGACTTCGTAAGTCTGTGAGAAAAAAATAATTCCCATACATGTATGTTTGTGTCTCTGTTACATGCAACCAAACGACATCTGATTGATTTGCTTTCAATAAACATTAAATACCAGAGTCTGTGTTGGCTGCCAGGGGTAAAATAGGGAATAAGTTAGTCTTTGCTTCCAGAAGCCACACAGTCAGGTTGAGAAAGCAGTCATCTGAAAAACAGATGTCTGCTGAGGGATGCACTGGTGATCAAAATGATCAACTCTGAATGAGCCAAGAAGACCACCGACAGCTATTGTGTTTGTCTTAAAAAGTGAATTGGAGTTTGATAGGTGGATTTAGGGTGAGGTGAGAGAAAGTGAATTCCAGACAGATGGGAAAGCATGTATGAATGAATCAAGCTTGAAACAGCATGGCACGCTCAGGCAGCTCAACATGGTCAACTTCTAGTCTGAAGGGAAGAAGCCATGTGAGTGAGAGATGGCCAATTCACACAGGGACGGAGGTGACATTTATATGTTGCATTTCCTACCAGGTACCTGGTGTTGGGAGTCAGAAGATTAGTTTTAACAGGGAAGTGATGTGAAAAGATAAATACTTTCCAAATCCATCTGGCAGCAGTGGTAAATTAACTGGAAAGGGATGAAGTCGAAAGATGAGTTATGAAGCTATTTCATCGTGAAGGTAGAGATGTAGAGAGCAAGTGCCAAGGCAGGGCACAGGGCTGGGTGGGAAGGAATGGGGAGGAGATAAAGCCTTTCGCTTGCCATTTAAGTGCCATACAATGACTTTCTGGGCCCTCAATGGCAGTGTTTCCTCATTGGGATTTTGCACTTCTTCATATTAGTACGGTTTTTAATTTTTATTTTTATTTAAATGTTTCATTTTTGCTTATTTTACTATCTTTTAGGCTTGTGTTATAATAATAATAATTATAATAATTTCTCTCTCCAAATGATGCAGATTGGCTGCCTTTTTCTCATTGGATTTTTTCCCTGAGTTCTTCAAAGACCTCTGAATCTACCTCTTGATCTTCATGTTGGCTTGAAGGATTGACTTGCACTCATGGCTCACAGGAGGGCCGCAGATCAGAATTCTCCTCTAGAGAGAGAGTATGTTGAGCACCAGCATCAGCTCTGGAGGATTGCTGGAAAAATACTCTTCACTGTCATTGTATTTTTCTAAGAGGAAAGTTATGATCCTAAATCATGCTCTTAATTATGTATATTTAATGAAGAGCACTTAGGAAGTTCAGTTTAGAGATAAAAACATAATATTTCATGTCAGCTATCCTTAGATTAAAGTTGTTCAAAATGATTGACATGACCTCTTTCCTCCATGTTCCCTGGTGATGTGCTTTCTCTGGCTTTCAGCTGTAGGTGTTTATAGGTAGATGCACTTGTGCGAAAAGTTTGAACTGGGACTAATAGGGTGTAAGTATTACTTTCCTGTTGCTGCTATAGCAAATTACCAAACATTTAGTGACTTTAAATAATATCAACTTATTATCGTAGAGTTCCAGAGGTCTGAAATGGGGTTTTATGGTGTTAAAATCAAGGTGACAGCAGAACTGTATTCCTTCTGGAGACTCTAGGGAAGAATCTGTCTATTTCTGGCCTTTTCCATCTTCTAAAGGTTGCCCCCATTCCTTGGCTTGCAGCCACATCACTCTGATCTCTGCCTCTATCATCACATCTTCTTTGCCTTCCTCTTATAAAGGCCTTTGTAATTATATTGGGCCCATCTGTATAATCCAGGATAATCTCTCCATCTCAACATCCTTAACTTCAGCACATCTGCAAAGTCCCTTTTGTAATGTAAGAAAACATTCCACACATTCTAGGTACTAGGACACAGACGTCTTTGAGGTGGTAGTGCATTATTCTGTCCACCACACTGGATTTAAGCCAGAGAACCTTGTCTGAAACAGGGGGCTTGGCAAACCACCCTGCTGCCACACAATGAAAGATGGGTGTAATGATGGAAGTTACCTTGCCTTCTAATCTTAGCGAAGTTTTGTCTCATAAAACTTGGCTTTTTATTCATAGCAATTAATGCAATTTCAGATCATATACTTATTTAATGGTTGTTTCCTGCCTGTCTCTGTCACTAAGCTATAAGCCCGATGAAGGTAGAGACTATGTCTATCATATTTGTCACTGTGTCATGTTGTGTGTGCCTGGCTGTGGCAAAGGTGTGTGTAGCCTCCCCTGTCCAGCTGTTCTACCGGTCTTTAGTGACTGAGTTTCGATTTTGTTCCCAGGGTACTGTGCCCATCACCAAGGGGCGTACCACGGTTGCCTAAGCCAATGAAGTCACCTTGTTCTCCTTTGCCATTGGTTGGTCTGCAGATGGCCATGTGACCCAGTTTTGGTCTTATGGAAAGATCTCCCTTCTTAGTGAAAATAGTAATCCATGTGAGACATAAACTCTTTCACTTCTGATCTTTTCCTTCCTTCTTAGGATGTTGTCATATATCTTAGTCTGTTTGGGCAGCTGTAACAAGTACAACATAAACTGGGTGGCTTAAACTACAGAAATTTATTTTTCGCTTCGGAAGCCTGAGAAGTCCAAGATGAAGATGCCAGCCAATTTGGTTCCTGGTGCGAACCCTCTTCCTGGTTTGCAGATGGCTGCCTTCTTGCTATGTCATTACATGGCGGAGAGAGAGAGAGAGAGAGAGAGAGAGAGAGAGAGAGAGAGAGAGAGAGGATCTCTTTTTCTAAGGGCACTAATCCCATTCATGAGGGCTTCACTCACATGATCTAATTATTTCCCAAGGGCTCTACCTCCTAATACTATCACATTGTGGTTTTGGCTTCAATATATGAATTTTGGAGGGACAGAAACACATATGGTTATGATACTTGGAGCTGTGGAAGCCATCTTGAAACCATGAGAGAAATATAGCTGACTCACTGAAGGTAGCAGAGGAGGGAGATGGGAAGATCCTGTGTTCCTGCTGGCAAGGTTGAACTGCTGCACCAATCTTGGCATTGCCTATGTTTGGACTTCTGGTTTTGTGAGATAATGAAACGCCTTCATCATTTAAGACACTGTCATTCAAGGATTTTGTTTTTTGCAGCCAAACGCACTTGAACCAAGATGCTAAGAGTGTCTGAGACATTATGGGAATGTCTAATGAATAAATACTTCAGTTGATAAACATGCTCCAACCACAACCCCAGAATTCCCTCAAAATAGAAGATCCACCTTACAAACAGCCACGTTAATCTACATTCCAGCGAGAAGCCCCCAAGGACTGAGAAAAGTCTCTGTTGTTTTGGTTTTCACCACAAGGAGGGGAATAATATTATTATGGGTGACTTGGGTCCTTCAAAGCAAATTATCCTATTTAAATGCCAAATGTTTCTTCCCAATTGATTAGCTTTCTCTGCCCAATTCCCACTGGAGTGTTCGCCAGCTGGGAACCGTGTGCCATCTGCTGAGTTTCGGGTTGACTGAACCAACAGGCAGATACTCTTATCTTAGAAAGAGAGAGCAAGGCAATTTGTCGCTGGGAAATTCCTCAACCCCAAACCTTTCTCCTACAACTATAGAATTGAGAACTAAAATTGAACTCAAGTCCCTGGAGGATGCCTAAGCACCACAGAACCAACCAAGTAGGTTTGGGGCCTCCCAGGTGCTTCAGAAGGTGCAGAACGCCTGGAAGGCCTGTTTAAGCTGGGGGGTAGGGGGTGGGGGAGGGGAGCAGGGGTTGGGCGGGTGGGTGGCTCAAAGTTCTGGCCAGCAAGATTCATCTTTATAATGATCTTCGTTAGACCGGGTCCCTACAAAAGTGTCGCCCCTCAGGCCACTGCGTGTGCTACTCTTCCTCTGACACTCTCAGGACGTCACTGGTTTTGACCTCTGCCTCCACATTAAGTCCAGCCCCAGGCTATTCAAAGGATGGCTGTATTCATTACTAGTCCAGAACTGCCTTGGAGCTACAGCTTACCCAAATGTCATGGTCGCACTCCTCTCCCCTCACACAGGTTTGTGGCCATAACCTTTTCTTGGGAGTGTGAAGGCCTCCTGAAGAGGTCACGCTGCCCCAGTTTCCGGTTCTGGCTCGCTTGACACCCTCCACATCAGCTGTAGCTGGTACTTTTTGACCTGTATGTTTTCCCAAGGACCCTTGGTTCAGACGGGGGCCACTGGTCTGAACTGCAGGGGGATTTGAAGAAAGCCGTCGCTGTTACAAATTCCCTGTATGTGTTCACCCTGAATGTCCTTTCCGCTGACATCCCAGTCCTGCCATGTCCTTGTGCCCTCAGCACCAGTGTCAACACTCACCCATTATGCAGGCTCCTCACCTTCATCCTCCCTTCCCCAATTACCCATATTTCTACTCCTCAATCTTGGGCTCTCTGGTTTCTCCATCTTACCAAGTTACCAGATGGGTAGCCCCTACTTTCTCTCCATCCCTTCAGACTGAACGATCCAGTTATGAACTCTTTTTCTCCTCTCAGATCTTTTTTTGGAACACAGCTTCTCAAATTTGTACATTATCTGCATACGCTAATCACTAATAAGAGTCACCGATTTGCCTGGATTTGGTTTGTGTGAATCCACTTTTTTTACGGCCTTCCCTTAAGGCAGGAGATCAGTCAAGATGGAATTTTGAGACTTGAAAAGATAAAAACCTGTTTCTGGATTCTGGGGACCCTCCAAAAGCGTCATCAGGTAAGGAGGACTTGTCTATCTGCTTCCTCTGGTATCCCCCTTCCCCCGGATGCTACCTAGCAGAACCGAGCCTGCATTGTGAGTAACGAGAACAGCCGTAAAATTGAACTCAAGTCCAAAGCCGTTATATTTACATGATTAACAAGAGAGCCTGTGTCTGGGGATGATGAGAATTCAAGATTGGTCCAGAAAAGGAGGCTTTCGTAATAAAAAGAAGAAAGAAGATCTCTCTGGAGAGTAGGGATCTTAGAGGAAATACCACCACATGAAAATGAAAGTATATACATACTGTCTTCTTCAGGTCAAGTTGCCCAAGGGAGCTGGCCACTTTTGGTCTAATTTCTTTAGCTAACTAAGCACTTAAAACAAATATAGAGAATAACAAATGTCCTTGTAAAAATGTCACTGCCCCCGCTGAGGCACTGCCAGTGGCAGTGGAAGCTGCTGGAAATACTTTGAGAGGCAACTTGGCAAAATGCGTCAGGAGCTCTAAAAATATTTACATTTTCCGAAACAGAAATTATGCTTGCTTGCAAAAATACATTAGGAGGAAATAACCCCAAGTAAGAAAAAAAAGTAATAAACACAAAAATATTCATTATACCCCATTCTTATTATAAGATGGAAACTTTGGAACCAACTTAACTATTCAATGACAGGAGAATAATTAATTAAATCATACTATATTCCCTTGATAAAATATTATGCAGTCATGAAAATTTTAATTATGGAGATGATAGTAACATAGGCACATAATGATGTGAAATTTTATGTACATTCTTGATTGCAATGCCCTAAAAATACACAATCATGCAATTCAAGAATGGAAGGGAACACATAAAATGGGAAATAGCTGTGGAAAGGTGGTGGAATTATTGGCGATTTTAAAATATTCCACCCAAAGTAATGTTACCATTTTCTTTTCAGTATATAAAATAAATACACAAAATGCAAGTACTCTAAGAATGGTAAAGAAATGGGGCAAGCGCTAGCATTCATTGAGGGGCTATTATGTTTCAGCTTCTGGGCTAGATATTGTTTCACATATATTATTTGAAACAATTTTCTTTTGTCTCCTAAGAGGTATCTCTTTTTACATTTTTATATATTAGAAACTTGAAGCTGAGAGAAGCTGATTGAGGATAAATAGAAGGTGGGAGGAGGGCAGATACATGTTCAGTGTGATTCCTAATTTTCCCAGCAGCAGGACACTTAAGGAGTGTCAGGAATTAGAAAGCTCATTCTATTTACTGGCTGCATGAGATGGTGAGGATTAGTTCTCTTCTTGGCTTATTTGCTTACACTGCTGTCCTGGCAGAGAATCGAGGGATGAACTATTGGCAGAACCTGATGGACTCCTGGATTGCTGGACATCTTTGAGTATCCTAGAGAGCCTCCTTCCAGAAAAGGTGACATCTTTTTGGGCATCCCTGCAATACTTGGGGAGACAGGATGTGGCTCAGAAGTCCACTTGTGTATTCTCAAACACATGTTTCTTGGAGATGGCCCAGAAGTGGTGATGCAATAGATATCTTAAAATTCCTGGACCAAGGGCTTATGGGGCATCAGTTCTGGGCTCAGGAAAAGAGGGAAAAAGAAGTGCATGAGCAGAGAGCAGAAGAGGTGATGAGGGAGAGGAATGGAGGAATCCAGGGTAGTCAGAGAGTAGATGTGGTGAGAGCGAGGGCATTGTGGGCTCGCAGGTCAGGAAATTACAGCTGGTGTTAAAGTTTCTGGGTGATGACATGTTCCAGGTTGTGACCTTGGAAGTGTGTGCCTATTATGGACTGAACTGTGTCCCTCTCAAATCCAATTGTTCAAGTTCTAACTCCCAATGCAACTATATTTCTCCCTTTAAGGAAGTAAATAGGTTAAATGAGGTCATAAGGGTGGAGTCCTAATCCAATAGAATTGGAGTCCTTATAAGAAAAGGAAAAGACACTGAGGAGTCCTCCCCCTCCCCCTTTCTCTGCTCACATGCACACAGCAGATAGGTCATGTGAAGACAATGAGAAGGTGGCTGTCTACGAGCCAGGAAGGGAGCTCTCTCCGGAAACTGAGTTTGCTGCCTCCTTGATCACAGACTTCCAGCCCCTAGAACTGTGAGAAAATAAATGCCTATTGTTTAAGACACCCAGACTCTGATATTTTGTTGTGGTAGCCTGAGTAGACTAATACAGTGCCCAAATCAGAGTGGGGTGAGGGACCTATGTAACTAAGATGGTCAAACTCTAAGGCTAATGTGTTTGATGCTTCATCTCTATGGATGACAAAAATTCCTATGAAAATGACTATAAAATGAATAATAATATGAGCTAAACTTACTAGGCACTTTTGGGACAGGAAATCTAAGCACTTACATGCATTAACTCATTTAATTGTCTGTCAGTCCCATGACCTAGGTTCTTATACATCGTCCCCATTAAGTGTGTGAAAGTATTGAGGCACAGAGAGGTGAAATGGTATATCTAAAGACACAGAACTGGTCACAGAGGTGGCACTTGAGCCACACACTGCTCCTAACCACTGTTCTTTTCTGGGGTTGGGTGAATGCTCCGAGTCAGGGTTCAAAGAAGGGATATACACAGAGAGGTGAAGGAAGAAAAGTTCACCAGATTAATGTGCCAGATTGGCTGAGCAAATCTTGGTGACCAGAGGATGACAGACGTGAGAAGATGGCCTCATGGCCTCTCATCCAGAGGGAGAGTAAACACTCCGGGTTAAGTTCAAGGGATACTGGAATTTTGTATGACAAGTATTAACTATGATAAAAGAGTCACTATAAGAAATAATAAGAAATAAGGAACATATATGGAACCCAGGGGTTGAAGGAGAGCACCCAAGGAAGGATAAACTTGGAAGGAGTTGAGACCTCATTGAAGAAGGTGTGATCCAGCCAATAGCAGCAAAGTTTGTTGGTTTGTCCAGCCCGAAGCTGGTCTGGAGTTACTGCGTGAGCAACAGGCAACCTTCTCGAATGCAGGTGTGGGAGTAGGCAATCCGCAAGTGGTGCCAAGGGCAAGCAGGGGAGTCTGGACACTGACAGAGGAAAGAGGCTTCAGAGCATGTGGGCTGCATGGGGGTTTGCAGAAGAAGGAGCAGCTTTGTGTAGACGTAGATTCAGAAGTCCCAATTATAGTATCGACAGATTTAACAGTCAGAAATTAAATGAGCAGTTTCACTAAATGGTTTTGCAGTCAGAATGTTGGCAGGGGCCTAGAGTAATCTGAAGGGAGGAAGGGGAGAAATAAGAAGGGAAGGAAAGAAGGGAAGGAGAGAAGGGAGAAGGGAAGGAAGGAAGGAGGGAAGGAAGGAAGGAGGGAAGGCAGGAAGGAAGGAAGGAGGAAAGGCAAGCAGGAGGAAGGAAGGAAGGAAGGAAGGAAGGAAGGAAGGAAGGAAGGAAGGAACTCAATAGCAGACAAAGACCTTGGTCTTAAATATTTGATGTTCCATAAAGCCCCTGGCTTTTCTGAAAGTGCTCCTCCCATTTGTTACGGGGTTGTTAAGTGGTAAAAACAGGACAGACTTGGAGGGGACTGTGTTCTGTGATCAGAGGCATCACAATGTAAATTTAAATCAAAATAAAATCAATTCCCAGTCCCTATACTGCTGCATGAGAGAAATTGAACCTCATCAATGTTGGGACTTTTTTTTTACTCATTCTTTGCCCCAGAATGGTATAAAGGTGCCAGGGCCTGGGGAGATGAGAAAAAGGAGAGACATTGTTCGATGAGTGTAGTATTTCAGTTTTGTAAGATGAAAAAATCTCTAGAGCTCTATTGCACATACACTTAACACTACTGTACTGTACACTTAAAAATAGCTTAGCTGGTCTCAGCATTTAACAAGCAGAGCTAATTGCTCGGTTTCTTTGGACATTTTTAGAGTCCCCAAATATTCCATCTGGGGGAAAAAGAGAAAAGGAATTCTCTTCCAGCTCTAACCCCTACTCTGTTTCCCAGAGTAGCTACCTCATGGGATGTAGCTCTGTTTCCCAGAGTAGCTACCTCATGGGATGTAGCTCCACCGTACTCTAGCTCGTGTGACCTGGCCTCTTCAAGCAGTTGGCTGGTTTGTAGGGGCAGCCCTGTGTGTGGGGCTTCAAATCTGTAGCAGTGGGGGCAGTGCTCTGGCTCCACAATCACAAGCTGTCTCTAGTGCTAGAAGCAAGGTGTGTGGCAGATCTGATCGATGCACAAACTGAGCCCAGCCCTGCACAGTCTTCCTGTGGCCTCTTAATTTAAGCTGAAATCAGAAAAGGAGTTACATGGAAACATAGTTGTTTGTCGCCAGAAATGAGACGGAAACCATAGAACTGCAAATTGGCATGTGAGGGCTTTAGTTGAGGAAGCCATTCATCAAAAAAGAAGACTGGTGATGACCCAGGTAAAATACTTTCTGCAGAGGAAAAGCATTTTGATGGTATCTACTCAGAGTTGCACACAGCAAAACAAAGGCCAGTACTATGACTATTTTTCTGTGGCCGTAGAAAGTAGTTTATAAAACTCAATTAATGAATGGAAGAGACCTACATTTATTAAGGGGCATGCTGTTGATGGGAACACATTTAATTTTCAAAATGCCATTTCAGAAAGTAAATTCATCAGTGTAAAACAGCTGACTGCAATGTAGACTTTATTATTCTTCACTCTTGGGAAATTGCAATAAACAGGGTCAAATCTCTTTTACTTATACTGTATTTGCATTGTGCTTTGGAGAACAGATTGCTACATTAATTAAGCTGAGCAAATTCTTGTGAGAACTACTTGCCTTTATTAGCAAGTACTCATTAATGCAGAGGCTTTCCCTACATTTAGTCAGTTGTTACAGCCACTCTCAGGTGTAGCAGTTTTTATTTCCATCCTTTTCCAGAGGTGAAGAAATTGACTCAAATTTGTCTAGATTGAACTAGAACAAGGAGAGAGAATGGTTTTTCTTAACTACGGTTTAGGGTCTTGTAAGACGAGGAGTCCCTGGAAAACTGAAACAATTCTTAAGATGATAAAATCACCATGAAGGTGCAGTTCGTCTCCTCTGCCTGTTTTACTTCCCTGTCCACCTCAGGGATCTCTGATGTGTCCTTACTTTGAAGAGGGACCTTCCTCTTTACTACTGCCACGCAGCCTTGCTGCTCCTGGACAGCTTCCATGGGCTCGACCTTTGCTCCTTCTTCATTGCGTTTCCAGAGGATGCTTATCTGATGATGAGACTGCATTAGCTCTTAGTCTCACCTAGACTAAAATCAAATCTGTTTTAAAGTTTTATGTCTCCCAGAAAGCAAATTAGCCCATAAGCAACTCCAGGTACTGTTATTGGAGCCTGGGTGAGACATTTATGGCTGATTGAAGGGAAGGGAATTCAATGCCCCTATGGTAACTGTTGGGGCATTCCCTTCATTCTGGGACACTCCCTTCATTCTCTGCCTCCATCATATCTCTTCACCCTTATTATTGAATGGCTCTGGTCTGACTTCTGACTGCCAGCACCCTCATTCCTTACCTGTGGGCATTTCCTGTGCAAGCTGTAAGTGGCCTCAACCTCAGCATCCCTGCACCAACTTGATGTTTGTATGTTGATGTATGTATGTCCTCGCCCCTAGCGGGGAACAACACCGAGGCATTGCTCCACATCGGCTCCTGGATTTCCATAGCAGAATCAAACTCCAGAGGCCCACAGTGGTAACTTGTTGATAATGCTTCTTTTATTGGCTTCCTTCCTTCCTCAGCTCACTCCCTTAGTGGTGTTTCCTGGGATTGCTTCTCATATAAACCACTTGGAAATTCTTGCCTCAGCATTGGCTTCTGGAGGAACCCAAATGAAGACAGCTTCTAAAATCATTTAGACAAACTTGGACTGAATTTAAGGCCAACCTTTATTTCCAGAAGGGCCCCCGATGATGTGTATTTGTTTCAGCTGAGCAATTCTATGCCTGTTGTACAATTCCGATTTGCCCAGAACTGGAGAGAATCCAGGTGTTTGGGTTCCCAGTATCTCGTTATTTTTCGAAGTTGTTTCCCAAAGCCAGTAGTTCTCTATACTTATCTAAATGAGTTTTTAAATATAAAGTTCAATTATTGTATTGAGAGAAGCACGAGCCTGGAAATATAATGAGTTAATTCCCCCTCCCCATTTTTTTTTCTGTAGTAATGGGAGCATTTTAGTAATTGGCTAAATCCCATACACTTTGATATGTAGTTGAAAATATAAAAATAGGTAAACTAAGAACCTAACTCTTCAAATTAGAAAAGATGAGGGCAAAGTACATTCAAGGAAAGCAGGAGGAAAACATAGTAAGATAAAAGCAGAAATTAATGAATGAAAAGATACAAAATTACAGAATTGATATATCAAAGAATAAACTCTTAAAAAAAAAAAACCCAAACAATCAATTACATAAACCTCAGGCAAGTTTATTCAAGGAAAAAAATAAAACATAAAGTTAACTATTATATCACATTAATCAAAAAAAAAGATGCCTTTTTTTTTTATCACCACCTTGTTTCGACATTGTTTGGAAATTATTGATCAAAATCACTAACTTCAGTCCGTGATTTTATAAGCAGTGGTGACTGTAAAAGGAAAGACTAAAAGGACGTCCGCGTGAGGGACGGGCATATTTGAGACGGGACTGCCACTGTCCTGCAGCATGCTGACGGATGTTTCTGGGGTACGAGGTGCACTGTCGATGCAAGTTTAAATAAGTTTAACTAGGTTTCTTTACCATATGACTTTTCATAGCTCTCAACACTCGAGTGTACGTTGTGAACCCATGACCTCGAGGAAGATGAAGCACCCAGCATTTTCCAAATTCATGGGGTGCTAGGGTTCCATAGACCGTGGAGTGGGCGACACTGCCCTGGGGGATGCAGTGAGACAAGAACTAGAAATGAAGACAAATAAAAAAGAGCTATAATCTTCATTACAAAAATAAATCAAGTGATATGATTGTTTCTCTATAAAATTTAAGAAAATCGACTTAAAAACTATTTGGTCAGCTACAATGTTCATATTTTAAAAATATATCAACAGAATCAGTTAAAATTAAATAGGAAAAAAGTCACATTTATTGAAAATATAAAATATGTAGGAATAAAATTAATAAGAAATGTGCTCAATCTCTATGAAGAAAACCAAAAAATGTGTCTAATGACCAGAAAAGAACAAATGAGGAGCATTTTCAAGGTTGGAAAGATGTTAATTTCTCAAATTAATCTAGTAATGTAATAGAAATACAAAAATATCAACAAGAATTTAAAAGGAATTTAATATAATAATTATTAAGTTACCCCCCAAAATGTTTTATTTACACATTGTATTTTTTTGAAATGAAAATGCACAAGTATTGCTTTTGCAATGAGAAAAAATACAGCTATGAAAAGTAAATGAGTAAATACAGCTAAGAAATATTGGGAAAAGAAGCTATATGAAAATGACTCACCTTATCAGATATGAATGTAATATAAAAAGGCTATAAAGATATGACAATTAAATTTTCATGGTACTGATTCAAGGAGTGAATAGACATCTTTACCCTAGAACACAAAATAGCTTAAAGTGTAGTAAATGAAGCATTACAAGTTAACAAGAAAGACATGAATTATTTAATAACTGGTGTTGAGAAGATTGTTATTTTCAAAAGTAATATATTTAGGATCTCACTTTAATGCATACGTAAAACCTTTAAAAACTTGAAGGAAACAGATGACTACCTGTGAATGAGTTAGGGATTTCCAAGTAGAAAACAGATTTGTTTACATAAAATTTAAAAATATTCCACCTTTAAAAACTACATAAAAATGAAAAGAAAAAATAACATATAGGGATTATGATTTTTAATCATTTGAGAACATATAAAATTGATTTTAAAATTTTCAAGGCTTCAATTAAACAATGAACAAAGATATGAAGACAGGAAATTTAAAGAAATTATAAGTGGCTAAGAAACATAAAAATACATATCAACTTTAGTGTCAATGTAATAAATGCACATTGAAACAATATAAATTACTAATCTTGTTAGAAATTGGAAACTGTATCCTGACATAGTGACAGCCTGCTGTCACCTCTACCATTCTAAAGCTATATCCTTCCCCCTCCAGAACTGGAAAGAACTGAGCAGAAAGGGACTACATAGCCCAGGAACTCATGTAGCTGGGTGCAGCCACATGGCTGGATTCTAGTCAATGGTGTGTTAGTGGAGGTGGTATAAGTCTTTTCTGCGCTTGACCCGTAAAAACCTTCCATGTGTAAATATACCATGCTTTTTGTTCCTTATGGCTGGTAGGAATAGAGTTAACCCCCCAGAGTAGCCTTGGAAACCAAGAGTTGAAGAAAGCAAAGCCTTGTCAGTTCTGGGTCCCTGAAAGACCTGCTAATCGATTCACATAGCTGCTACTGTTATGTGATCAAGAAATAACTGTCTATTGTGCATGAGCCAGCATACATTTGGGGGCTACTCACATCAGGCTTGGTGGGACATATGGTCTCTATTGTAATTACTCAACTCTGCCATTGTAGAGTGAAAGTAGTCACAGACCATATGTAATGAATGGATGGTGGTGGCTGTGTTCCAATAGAACCTGATTTATTAAACAGGTGGCTGGCAAGGTTTCCCCTCAGAGGCTGCCAGAGCCCTGCTTTATCCTTTTGCCCTGTTTTCGTTCCCTTCACTGCACTTACTACATGACATATCATATCCTGAAGCTCCCTAAGAAAAGAGGCTTTCTGTCTTGTCTGCTAGTACTTTTCCAGCATATAGAATAACAATGAGCTCATAATAGTTCCGTTGATAAATATTTGTTGAATAAATCATTGTAGGTTTGGTGAAATTAGTCCATTCATCTGCTGCTGCTGTAATGGTAAATTTTAGTATCATATTTCTGTAAAACAATGTGGCAGAACTTATCAAGAACCCTAAAATATTAATTAATTTCAACTTTCCACTTTTAAGAAGCAGAAATGCAAAGAGCTTATCATTTAATTATTTATAACAATAAAAATTAGAAAAATAAACCTAAAAGTGACAGTTAAGCAAATGAGTACAAATCTCTGAAGTATTCTGAAAATACAAAAATGATTACAAAGAATATTTAATGACAAGAGAAAAAGGTTAATTTTAATTGAAAAAGATACAAAACTGTATATAGTATTGTTCTTAAACATATATTTTAAAAATGTAACATCAAATGAGAAGAGAAAATGGAGGTCCTTTATTTTGTCTATATTTGACTGCATCCTTTTCATGTCACCCCTACCAGCCAAGCAGTGGGAAAAATTTTGTGTTTATTTTTGTCTGGTTAATGAGAGTGCTAAATAGGATGTTATTCTCTCCTTTGGTCAGACAAAATCAGAACGTATCTCTAAGTGTTTTCTTTCTCGTTTTTTTCTTTTCCCGCAATGCCTTGGGACCTGTGAGAAGTGGGCACTGCCTTCTCTCTTCCTACAAGAATCTTTACTTTATGGTTCAATTAAGTCAAGTCTAGTCTTTGATCTGCTAAAGAGAGAGATAAAAGCATGCCGCCTATCCTCCTTCCACAGCCTTACAATGGACTTACGAAGCTTTTGTTTTGCTGTATGATCTTATTTTTTGTGTTGGAAATATTAACTCATTTCCCCCACCTCCTTGCACTTATCTGTACTAAATCTTGGAAAAATTATGCATGTACTCAGAAAGACAAAAGAGAAAAGCCTATTAATAATTTTCAAAGCATCGCTCTTCTAACATAAATGTATGTGCTAGAAAAAGAACCTGGAAGAAAATGCCTGGAAATGTCAGCAGGGGTTATGGCTAAATGATAACGGATTATTTATTGAGAAAGCAGATGCTTAAAATTTTTTGCCTTATGTTTTTCTGTGTTTTTAATTTTCCTGTAATGAACACATATAATTTTATATTAAAAATAAAATTATTTTTAAATAAAAATATGAATTAGAAAAAAAGCTTTTTGATTATTTTATTGCAGTTCTTTTAATTCTCTTGGATTTCTTCTGATACTCTAATCTATTTAAAAGTGTCAAAATAAGCTTTTAAAAAGTAAAATTCTGTTCCTTAAGTTAATGATTTATTTTACCCTTTTGAATTTAATAGACTTCCTCCTCACTTCCCTAAATAATCTAAGAACTGATTCGCAGTGGTCAACATTTTACTCTCTTCAAGCAAACCCTCCCACTTGAACTAAACTTTTAAAAATTAATATAACAAATGGATATGATCTCAGAATAAAGAACAGTTTTAAAAATTAAACAAATTAAACTTTAGGACAAATAACTACATTAAAAAACTTTATTTTTTATTTCCCCTGAGTTGGGGGACTTGCTCAGGAATAATTATGGCTTTTGGGAGCCTAAAAGATGGCTTCAGGCAGAGGGGTGAGCAATGAGGTGAACAAGGTTTTGGTGTCCAGAGATGGGGAGCGCCAAGGTACCACATGTGGTGGGAGGCCTGGCACCACTGGGAAGAGGCATTTCCTGTTTGCTCTCTTTTCACAAATAACACCAACCATGATAGGCTGTCTCCAAGCTCTTCCATGGGATCACCGAGGCCTCCTTGTAAAAAGATTTCGAGCAGTTTGAGGAGAAATCTCGCGATGATGATGATACAGTTGCATCTGGTTGGCATCTCTGCTTTCAGCCACCTCATTAATGAAACATCTGTTTGCTGAACGGCCATAGTTGCAACAACGAGCCCATTGCACCAAGTGGAAAATAAATGATAAATGGCCAGGAAAAAAAAAAAAAAAAGAAAAGAAAGAGAAGAAAGGAGCGGTTGGCAGCTCCTGTGACTACTTTTCCTGGTTACAGGCAGAGTGCACAGGCTAATTCTTCTGAACAAACCACATGAGCTAGCAGGGTGCCTGCATCAGTCAGCGTCCTCCAGAGAAAGAGAACAACTAGAATATATATATGTGTGTGCGTGCGTGTGTGCGTGTGTACACATTTAAATATATATGTATGTGTGTGTATATATAAATGCATATATATAAAGAGATTTATTTCAAGAAATTGGCTTATGCTACTGGGGGTGCTGACAAGTCTGGGATTTGTGGGGCCAGCCAGCAGGCCGGAAACTCTTGGGCAGGAGCTGATTCTGAAGTCTGCAGGCAGAAGTCCATTCTTCCTCAGGGAAATACCAGTTTTGTTTTTAGGCCTTTCAACTGACTGGGTGATCCCTACCCATATTATCAAGAATAATCTCCTTAATTTAAGTCAATTGTTTGTCGATGTGAACCACGACTTTGAAATACCTTCACAGTAACACCTAGATTAGTGTTTGGTTGAATAGCTGGGTACTATGCCCCAGTCAAGTTGACACATACAACTGATCATCATGGTGCAGCTTTTCTCCTGGGTATGCGAGTATATCCTACCTGAGCAGGTGAGGAGGGGTGGGACATACTCAGGGTAGCCAGAGCGACTTGGCTTCCCCCAGCAGGACAGCCTGGACCAGCTCCACTTCCTAGTCAAATGGGCGACCTGAGAGATTAGAGGTCAAATTTCACAGGAATGTTGTGGACTCTAGAATAATAATCTACGTAAAGCACTTAGGTTTTAAAATAGTAGCTACTTTGTTTTTAATAAAGTGTTTTTTACCTTTTACCCTTTCTATGTGTAAGGGGAAAAAACTTCCTACCCTGCCTCCCCCATGGCCATGACCATAGAATTCTTGTGACTTTGCTCCGAATAAGAGGGGAACGTATTCTCTCAACATTCTTTTGTTTATAGAGACGGTTGGTAGGGAGGCTCTACCTGAGATTTTCAACTGGTGCCAGAGGTGGGACAATCCCCTGTATACCCTGGAATTTCTAAGCTCCTGCTGATCTTCTGCATAGGTAAGGATCATGACCACTGGTGAGTGGCTCTTTTGTTAATGGGTAAAACAAAACAAAACAAAACAAAACAAAACAAAACAAAACAAAACAAAACACTTAAAAGGATCTGAGCTGTTATGAAGGGGCCATTCCTCCCATAGACTAGAAGGGTAATACTTAGTCTGATAAACTTTACACTGATGTTGCTGTGCATAATAAAGTAGCAGGAATGTTCAGCGTTCTCCATTGGGTAGAGAAGACAAAGCGTGGCTATGGAGAGTTCTAGATGAGGAGGAAAGTGGAGATAGAGGAGAGGGGATAGTCCAAGGAGTGGTGCAGCTGGGCCCTGAGCATCTGGGGAGCTGGTGGAACATTCTCACCAGGGATGGTGTGGGAACTACAGGACAGGGATGCTCGATGGGTGGCTACTTTATCCCCATCATTTTTCTTAACTTTTAATGAAAGGCTGCTGCAACTATAGCCTGGCTTTAGTGTTTAGGGGGTTTTTAGTTTTTTTAGTGTTTTAATGTTTTGAGAATGTATGTGGAGATGCACATGTGGTGTGTGGGGGTGATGAGCCATGTTTTCTGGGCTTCAATCAGGAGCAAAGTTTACTGATCAGAAACACAGAACGGGAGGCCTAGGTCTGGGGTTAAGGGATAACACAGCTAAACATGGCTTGGGCTACACCAGAGTGAACATAAGACAAACCTCTACTCCCAAAGACAGTTCTGAGAAAGCATGAGCTTCCTAAGGATGTCGGGGAAGGTGGGCAAGATTCTGTCTTTACATGTGACAGGCTGATCATTTTATTTTGAAATTGGTGTCTGGTTTACACTTAATATTCCATACCTTTGTTCATTTTGTTAGCCCTGCCTGGACCGTCTATGGAGAGCTGGTATAGAATAGTACTTAGCAACCAGAGCCCACTTCTACCACTTATAGACCTTCAACAAAGTCTCAGTATTCCCATCTGTAGTATGGAGATGGCAAATATCTCTTACCCAACCTGGCTATTGTGGGGGCTAAATGCAATGATGATGTGTGTGCTTAGTGTAGAGACAGATGCAGAGTAGGTGTTCACTAAATGCCAACCACTGCTATTATTATTAATATCTCCTTTCCTTCTTTTCTACTTGTGGGATCACACTCACCCTGTAGGCTCAGCTCAAATGCTGACCTCATGGTTGTCTTCTCTTTCTATTCTCATATAGTCCTGTGGTTTTAAATACCATCTATAGTCTGATGCTTTTCAGGTTGTTAACTTTACTCTGACTTCTCCCTTGAACTCCATATTCACATATCTAACTGCCTATGCAATGTTCTTACTTGGATGACTTTTAGGCATCTCAAATTTAGCATGTCTCAAATAGACCTTTTGACCTAAATATACTTCTGCAGTCTTCCCCAGCTCAGAGGTTGACACTCCATTTTCCAGCTCTAGCCAAAACATCTGCAGTCATTATTGTCCCCTCTCTTTCTCTCACACTGAAAATTTGTTCAGCTCTACTTTTAAAATATATCTAGAAGCAGACTACTTCTCCCACTCCCACAGCTCCCGCCCTGGTCCAAGCCCCCTTCACTCTCTGGGTTGTTGCTGAAGCCTCCTCGCTCATCTCCATTGCACCCCTCCTGGGTATTCTTAGCACTTTAGCCAGGATGATCATTTAGAAACTTGTCATTGTTTCACATCTCTGCTTGAATCATCCTGGCTTTCCATCTTGCTTGGAATAAAAGCTTGAGTCCTTAGGATATTTTCTATCCAAGGCCTTACGAGTTCTAATAGCAACCTAGTCCTTCACTTAAATAACATGGACGAGTCTCACAAATGTAATGACTGAAAGAAGGCAAACACAAGGGAATGCGTACTGTACGCTTTATTTATATAAAGCTGGAGACAGGCAGGACTTACTTATGGAATTGGAGGACAGAATGGTGGTCCCTTAGGGAGGGGGTGTGGATGGTGAAGTGATTGAGACAGGTATGAGGAGACTTCCTAGGAATTGGCAATGGTCTTCCCCGATCTGCATGATTGTTGCCTGGGTATGTTCGCTTTGTGACAATTCATTGAGCTATAGCCTTACAATCTGTATGTAGCCTTACTATTCTGTATGTTTGTTATACTTCAAGAGAAAGAATATAAAATTATCCATTGGGTTTTCAGATCTATAGGTAAAAAATTCTACTTTTCCCAGGGCCTTTAGACTCTGTCCTGGTGACTTCTGGGCATGAGGCTATATAATTATATAATAATTAACATTGATAATATTCACAGTGACTTTTATAGAAAATACAAAAGTGGCTTTCATTTAGTTGTTTCTTAAAACAGCTCTAGCCAAGAGCATGACATTAATATGACTCAGTGAAAGTGGCCAACAGCAGCCACAGCTAATGTGGTAAAGGGTGGGGTTGTCTGTTCCTCTCATTGGATCAAAGGACAGGATAGTGGGGAACTAGAGAAATGGCTGACCGCACATCTTCTGGGCCAATTATTCTCAGATATGGTTCTTAGTCATCCAATAAGCCATGAGGCTCCAAAACAAATCCAAAAATTCAAGTTTTTATAGGCTAATAGCATGCAATTCCATAAGCTTTTAGTAAGTTGCTTTTAGTAAGTAGCACCTGTTATGAAGATTTTTGAGAGTTACTACTATTTGTTACTCAAAAAGTTCACATTAACACAATACTAGAATTTCCTGAGGATCCTAATTTGGCATTCTATTAAGAAGTCTGGCTTTCCCATAGTGCTTGATAATGCTGCAAAGGCCAGAGAGTGGGTGGCTTGTTATTGGTTCATTAATAGTAGTATCTCGAGTTTACTTGGCTTTTCAATGGCAACTACTCTTGATCTTTAAAGTATTAGTTTATTTTTATGAGGATTGTTTTCAGTGAGTTATGATTTCTATTTGTATCAACAGTATTGTTATAGTTAACGTCTACTCTACCCCCTCAAAATGTGCTTGGTTCAGTGTATTATTCTTATGGTTTTTTGTCTATTAGAGTAGCTTTCTTTGACTAAGTGACCGTCAGAAAGGTTTGAGAGCCACTGGACTTAGATTCTCCTGCTTGGATATCATTCTGCCAGCTGGAGTGACCAGAGCTTAGGGGGCTATCATTGCATGTTGCTCTGGAAACCAGCAAAGATAGGGTAGGATTGACTTCCTAATGTGTATGTGGTTTCTGCAATGTTTCAAATGATTGAAGGTAGTTGATATAATTTTATTAAAATTGGAAGCCTTTCTATAGTATTATTCCCTGGATGGAGGTCTGCTTGCCTCAAAGAGATGAGCTATGGGGATATTTTCAAGAAAGCCAGATTTTTTTTTTTCTCAGAAAGAAGTTTGATCTACTCTCTTGGACAAAGTCCTTAATTCAGTCACCAAGGTTTTATCAGCAAACATGGCAGAGAAGATGATGACTTAGAACATTTTCATCACTTCGGTAATATGTCTGTGATGATGGTGTGCTGAAATGTCCTACACCAGCTTGTGAAAGCCCCTTGTCAATTTTTGAGAAATTTGTGAGCTGGTTGTCAAACTCTTGGTAGTTTGAGATTGACCATGATGGTAGTATTTACATCAGGGAAATCAACAAATGCTGTCAAAAATTTTATTCCCATACAGCCAGTTATTAAACTTTTACTAGCACATCACCATCTGTAGACCATCTAATATTAAATGATATGGTCTCCTTGTGTCCATTGAAAACTCAAAATGGGTTTTATCCATCTTTACAAAGAGTAACCAATTATTCCTCCTAATTATAGAGTTATTATTTCCTTGCTAGTAATGTTAAATCCCCTTGCTAGATTTACTCTGGAGACACATTTCAAGTTTGAGTCTCCGAACTGAATATTTAGTGTGAGGAATAAATAGACTTTAAAGACAGCAATACTATTATTAACCTTTATTAAACATCATTCTATCCCAGTTATTTATTCACTCATTTATTCAGTAAATACTTACTGAACTTACATAATGAATGTAAAATTAGCCCTTTGTGCTGATACTGTGCTAGGAAATGGGTGTATATTCTATGACAAAACTAACAGGCTCATCAGAGGATTTACAGCCTAATGAGAATTGCAGACTTGAAAAAAATCAAACAAATAATTTATTCTTGCAAATTGCAATAGTGCCACAAAGGAAAAGAACAGGGTGATATGAGAGAATAGCAATGCAGACCTATTTTGGGGCTCCATTAGTGTTGGGGGTAGAGAGAACGTTTCTGAGGAAGTAACACTTGATCAGAGATTTGAAAGATAAATGGGTGTTCACTAAGAAATTGACTAAAAACCAAGTAATACTCTCTGCAGTGTTCGCTGATCTATTTTCAGGCTTCAACTTCACAAACACACATGATTTATGTGTCAAGATGTATGATATTGGCATGGTTACAATGCTGTTCCAAAACTTGAACCATTGTTCTTCTTCCAAAATTAAGCTGGATAAACTTGGTCTGATCCATCTTGCTTGAAATTTATAGCTAAGTATAATTAGATTAATTGTGTGCATACTCATGTATTCTTACTTTTTGATGAGGGTCAGACCTTGGAATTATCATAGATACATTGGATAATTAATATTGTAATTCCTCTTAACTCTAGGAATAGAAGGGTTAAATACAATAGGGCATGGTTCTAGGGACAAAATACAATCCTAGGTATTAGAACCAGGGCCTAAGCTCAGAATAAAAGACAAGTTGGAGTTAATGTGGAGCTCCTTCAGAACCGAATTAAAGTTTATTAAATTTTGCATAAGATCAGAAATGACTCCAGAACTGTGTAGGAGGTCAGAATGGCCTCCCCAGAATACATCACTTTGGCATGCAGATTACTTTGAGTTGAAGACAACTGAGGCCCAAAATGCTCAGAAAGAGTTTTTACCCCCCCTTCCCCCACACCCCATTAACTGCATAAAAGAATTTACACAGAGGGCTTGGCTCAGGAGGAGAACTATAACCAGAAATAACTATGAAGAATATAAGCCAGGTGTGGTAGACTTGGGAAATTTAGCAAGGCCTGTTTGTTCAAAGTTTTTTCTGTGTCCCATTGTCTCTGTGTTGCATAACAAACATTTATTTTTCCATTTTCCTGTAAATTGTTTTTCTCCCCTTTGAAGTCCCAGACTCCTACCCTCTTCTCCATAGCTTGGAATAGCATATAGGCCTTGATTGCCTGATACCTCTGGGCCTCATATTTTCATAGAGCCTCTGTATGTACAAAATTAAATTTGATTTTATTTGTTAATCTGTCTCATATCAATTTAATTCTTAGACCAGCCAGAAGATCATCGAAGAGTAGAGGAGAAATTTTTGCTCTCCAACAGCTGCCTTTGTCAAACAGCCCTCCTGGGGGAGTGGGGCCATGTGGGTCCGCGGAATCGCAGAGATCGTCACGTACTCCAGTACCATCTTCTTGGAAAAATTTCTTTCTTTCATTTTTGATGGTGTGTTTCACATGGGGACGTGAAAGGAGACATGTCTCAAAACCCTGGCCAGAGTTTCGCAATGCCTGGTCCCTGAACCACCTGTATTAGGATGAGCCTTGTTGTTAGTTAAAAATGTAGTTTTGGAAGCGCTGCCCCAGAACCACTAAATCAGTGTTTCTGGGGAATCTGAAGTGATCATTTGAAATCTATATGCTTCCTCATTCGTTAGCTTGTAGCCTAGTTCTACAGCCTCCTGCCCCATTACCAGCAGATGACTTTACTTTTTGCTTCTCAGAGAAAATTGGAATTATCACCTAGAGGAATTTCCCTCATTTCCTGTTTTCAAATCTCCTAATCTCTCTTCACTCATTGTCTCCCATTTTCCAGCTGCGTTCTGCATACCATCCTCCCGCTTTCTTAGAAATTATTTGCTAATTGTCTCTTCTGTCTCCTGTAACTTCACCTGATCCTTCTCCAAAGGATTACTCTTGTAGGCATTAAAAAATGTCCAAGTTTCTTCTATTAATGACAAATAAAATACAACAAATTAAAACAACGAATTAAAAATACCATCCTTGGTCCCACATTTTCTCTAGCTTCTTTTTCTCTCCTCCTAAACTAGCCCTTTGGAAGGAGTCTGCAGGTTCGAGTCCCTATTTCTCCATCAAACATGCCTTCTTCAGCTCACTGCGGTCTGCTTCTATCTCAGGACTTCATTCAAATAGCTCTTACTAAGGCCACCACTGATCTTTTCATCACTAAGTCTCCTAGGCATTTTCCATATCCCCTCTTTTCCCACTTGTTTGCAGAGTTCAACACCACAGGATCGTCTCCTCAAAATATTCTGTTTCATGAGCCTCCAATATACCACATTCCCTGTTTCCCCACATCCCCACACCCCCATCTCTCTAGGCACAATCTGATCCCTTTTCTACCTAGCTATTAAATATTGCATTTGATTACCCACTACTACCACACCTGGCAAGCTTATTCGTGTGCATTGCATCAACTGCCATCTGTAACTGACTTGCAAATTGATGTCCTTAGCCAGACTGCTCCTTGAGCTCCAAATCTGCATATCCAGCTGCTTCCTTGATATCTCTTTTCATGCCTCAAAGTTATCTCACATTCAACATGTTTATGATCAAACTCATAATATTCTGCCTCTCCCTTCCTCTAACTTGGTAACCTAATGTTCCCTTTTTGTGGTAAACGGTGTCATCATTCAACTAGTTATACAAGTAAGAAACATCAAATTCGCCTTTGAAACCTTCCCTTTCCTCACAACCAGTGCAGTTCATCACCAAATAAATAGTTCTCATATAATTTCTAAAGGCTTCTCAAATCCATCCACTTGCACCCACATCCACACCCAATGGTTCAGTCCAAGCCCCTCTCTCCTCTTAGTTGAACCACAGCAATCACAGCCTAATTGGTCTCCTTGTAACTGGAGTGATCTCCGAAAGCTGATTGGTCCCATTACTTCCTAAATCTTTGCTGTAAGACTTGCTTTGCTCTAAGACTAAAGACTAAAATTCTCATCGAGGCCCATAAGATTCTCCAAAGTCCTCCGCCTCCCTCTTTACCATCTTTGTTTCTAATACTTCTCCCTCTTCCATCCAAGCACACCGGTCTTGTTTTCTCAGTACCTTAAATATGCCATTTTCTCTCTTGTCACAGGCCTTTCTCCATGCCATTCTGGATGCTTGCAAAGCTCTTTCCTTCTTTTGTCAGATTCACTCTCACACCTTCTCAGGGCCTCCCTTTTTTAGAGAAGACTTCCCTGGCCTCAAATGCTAGGTCTGGTTCCTTGGTAACAGGCTCTCACGAAAGAGCCTTTCTTCCTGGAATAGTCCTTATCTCAGTTTTTAATCCTTTGTGGGATTATTTGATTTGCAAGTCTTTCCATTAACCTGAAAGCTACTTGGAAGTTGGGACATTTCTGTTTTCACTCTTGTGGCATCCCTGATGCCTGGAACAAAGCCCGATGTCTTCTAGGAGATCAGAGAGTAGATGAATGAAAAATTAAGCACTCTAATACTTGAAGGAAACTTCATATTTCTTGTCACTAGAACCCCTGGAGATTATTTCTAGAGTACAAAGCACCAACATCTCTTCTGTGGAAATTATTCATCATCTGTGAGGGAATATTTCTAAGGGATTCAGTAAATGTTGAAAGAATGAGTTTCAGGGAACCTCAAAATTAGCCCTGCTCTGATTATGTAGCCAAGAAAGAGCATCCAGAGATCATGCACCCCAGCTATCAACCATTTCTTGGGTGCTGTCTCTGTCATCACAATATCTAATGGAACATCACTATGTCTTTTATCTAAAGAGGGATAAAATTAGAGGTAGTCGTGATTTATAGTCTCTTTTCTTTACTTGTTGTAGAAAGAAAACATATCCAACTTCTGCTGTTTTCGTCTTAGCGATATTTCGACCTTCCTTCCCTGTTTCTCACGATGCACATAAAAAACACTGCTCCAGTATGTAGACCTCTTTCTTTGCTTAGATATGAATCTGAGTTAGTCATAAGTGGAAAGTTGCGAATAATTTAAAAAGCAAAACAATTAGATTGTTAGAATTGTAAAACATTAAGTTCTTTCCCATAAAATGCTCTGGGAATTGTTTTGGAATTCAAGGAAAATAAACAATTACATCCTGAGTTGGACACAGTTAAGCACCGGGGCCTCCCAGGAGTTGGCAGCTATGGAATGACTAGAAATCTGGAAAGTGAATATTTTGTACCTTAATTCTGATTGTGTAAACTTGCATGAAGGAAGACTAAAACAGGAGAGGCAGGGGAGACTGTAAGCTTTTTAGTGTCGCAGTGATAGTATTGGAACATTGGAGGAAGCACTGGGAATGGAGGCTCAGACAGGGCAAAGTTGTGAAGTGGACTGAGCCCTAACTCCCTTTTACCTCACTCAGTGTTCCTCTCCCCTCTCGCGGCGCTGACCCTGAGGCTTGCTCCCATCCAACTTCTCAAGCCCAGTTCTTCGGGAGTCCACCTTGACCAAGTGAGGTAAGCCAGTGTGTTAGGAACCCTCTCCATTCACCTCCTTGTAATTTATCCTTTTCTGTCAAAACCCATCCTCATTGAGTTTCCAACTCGTTTTCTGTTTACGTTTTGCTTAGGCCAGTGGTTCCATGGGCCATCTGCCTTATAATCACTGATATGTTTGTCAACATACAGTTCTATTAAGTCAAGATTTTTAGAGAGGAAGCTAGGAATCTGGACCTCAACAACTCCCCTAAGTGATCTTTATATCCACTAAGGTGTGAAACCATTGACTTGGTTCCTCTAGTTTTCAACTTTCTAGCTTGAGTACTGCACTTACCTTTCTTTCCAGTGATCTTGTAGGCTGTGTTCTGGTTCAACTGGGCCCCAGGGTGCCTTCCTCCTGTGCACATTTTCATGGGTAGTCCAGCAGTGCCCCCGCTCCCATGCCTGCTTCCAGTATCTAAATGAGTCTGGCCTTCTGGCCAGGACATGGATACCTAAGTCATTAGTTGTAAACATAAGATATTATCCTTCCTGGTGACATTAATTTTTCCCAAAGAAGCCTTTATCCTCTAGGGAAATACAGATCTAGGGAATTCTGTGCATCTAAGGCTAAATGTGCCAAGATTAAGCATAGCTGGAAATCCACTCTTCAAATCTTAGTTAGAACCTGGCCACATGTCTTGCCTAATTGTGGAGATGACTAGACAGGGAACAAGGACAATTTACCCTTTGAAATACTTTTTGGATGATTTAATGGGGCTGTGAAAGTTTGCTGCTCCTGGAAACATCACCTTTTGAATTAGCATTTTGGCAATGTGTTTGGAGTGGTCATTCCAGCCTGGGCTGTGGCACCTCTGAGAGAAGGATAGAGGCCTAGGAACATGACGAATAAAAGAGACAATAGAGGTTTTGTCTAAGACCTTGGGCTTTGGAATTGGGTGGCCCCGAAAATCGCTTCTGGCAATGGGATCTCAGACAACATACTCTCTATGTTCCATTGTTCTCATATTAAATTAAGGGCAATAATAATATTGATTTCATGGCATGATAATGCACATAAAGTGCTTGGCACAAGAGATCCAGAGTGTAGGACTTCTTATCATTGTCTTTATTATAACATCGGAGGCGGGGAGAAGGGAGAAGTAATTCTTCCAGTGTCCAAGGCTTTAAACTTTTCTGAGCATAAATTTCTTTCTACTTTTACTCTCATCCCCTTTTCTTCTATCAACAAGGGCCTTGGGGATATCTTACTCTATCCCTTCTCCCCTCTCATTTTATATACAGATGAAATGTAAGCAATGTGAACATCCAGGACCAAAGAAGTCTCAAGCTCTTGGGGAACAAATGGGAAAAAGCAGGGACCATCCACTTGTCTGGTCTTGATGCTGATTGAGGTGTGAGTTCATGCTGGTATACAACCTCAAATGTCATCTTCTTCTGGAAAATTAGCTGACAGAATCATCTCTTGTTCAGACCGTGAGACAGGTTCTGTGAGAGAGGCCTCCCAGAACACACCCGGGGGGAATTTTCCTCTTTCTCATACTCTTGTCATCCTTTTGAGTATTTATTCCCAGTTCCTTAGGAGACACCTGGACTCAATTCTACACTGGAAATCTATAGAAGGTCCATGACAACTATCTAGTAAGGGTAAGAAGCAGGTGAGGCTTGATGCTCCTGAGACATGGCATACAGCTCCAAAGCCAAGGCCAGTGTAGGGTGGAGCCAAGGGTGGCTCTGCTAAACCTAAAGAATCCAACAGAAAATACTTCCTGCCCCACAGGTGTTGTCCTGGATGGGGAGCTGAGCCAGCCTTACCACAACGTATCATCAGCGGTAGCATAAGAAACAGAAAAGTGTTAGAAACTTAAAGAGAGGGTCTTGCATGGCATCTCTGGGTGAGTGGTGGCGAGCCTGCGTCCCCTACCTTGCTTATCCCCCAGGCAGTGGGCATAGCTCTCCACTGGTCTTCACTTCCACTGTGACGACTCCTACTGGAACGTTAGGATCCTCATAGGGGCACCCGGGAGTCGGCAGGATGCCCATCACGATTAGGAATGCAGGATCTTTATATCAAATTAAGGGAGGGAGAAGGGCACGAGGAGCCCATTGTGGAGTCCTGTGGTTGACTACCATGATCATCAGATCGGGAGTTCTGGGGAAAACAGAAGCAGAATGATTATACGTACATGATGACAAGTTTCCAGGCCCTGCATGTGTTAATGTGCGTCTTCCTTTCTTTGAATCCATAACCCAAACAATGCCCAGGCACAGGAGAATCTTGCTCACAGCATTGACTCCTGGGCCACTTCCCAGTGAGTTCCCCACCTGTTGGCAGAGTGCATATAGCCTCAGCGTTTGGTGCTTTGTTTGAATCCGTAACCTGTGCCTTTTTTATAGAGAGGGTTCCTGCAGAGGGCAGCAGAGAGCAGCCATGGGGCTGTGACGTGGATTCCAGAAAGAAGTGGCGGTCGAGGTGGCGGCGGCGTCCCTTTCTATTGGGACTGCTGAGAGGCCGGATTTTGATTTGGGAGGATTTAAAATCAACAGTAGACTCAATTAGAATAACCATCAATAGTAAGGGATGGTGGTGAACGGGCTAAGGAATTTAGAACATTATAACCATGAGAAAGCAAAGATGTCCATCAGACTTGAGAAAACAGGAAGTTTTGGAAGTCATTGCTATAGGCAAACATCTTCTGTGGGCGAGTGTGTGTGTGCATTGCCACTGAGGAAAACATCGGGCTTAAGCCCTCATCATCTTCTAATGATGACGATCAATTGGTGGAACGTGATACCAAGAGTGCTTTCTGGCGCATCTCCTTTGACACTCCTCCCGCTGGGCTGTGGAATGGCTGAGTATCCCTCTGGACTGTGCACTTTTTGAGGGCAAGGACCACATGCTATTGAAATTTATATGTGCAAATCCCCGCAGAGCTCCTGCCACGTCATGGGTGCCAGGCAAATGCCCAGTGGATGAAGCTGAATTATTTGCTGCCAAATCCTCGCAGGTATAAAACAAACTGAAAAGGTCTGCTTCTCTTCTCGAGAAAATGTTTGGACACTGCCCTCAAATTTCTGAGGGCAAAACAGGCCCATGTTCACAATGGTCCCTCGCGACATCTGTGTTTGACTATCTGGACTAGCCCAGGAGGCTGCTATCCTGGAGGAATAGTTGTTGCCTCACAGGACACTTCTGCAAAACAAGTACTCCTTCTGGTGGTGGTTATGGGACAAGAGGGCAATGGGCGTGGGCCAGTGAGTCAGCAGAGGGTAGAGGAGCTTCACTGGGTGCCACGGCCTCTCCACACACTAACATCCTCCTTCAGATCCATGTGTCGGCAGGGTTAGGAGACGATAGCCCTAGAATCTAATGTCCTTCAGGAGTGTGCCGTTCTCCTGGCTGAGACTAGAGGATGGATCTGTTGCTTCAGCTGCTTCTTTTAAGTATCAAAACTAAGTCAGGAGCCCTACTGTGAAAATTACCTCAACTTGGGAAAGTGGGCGAGTGGGAGTTGGGGATTAGGAGATGAAAGGAAAAAGTGTGGGTGGGTATGTGCTTGGAGTGAGCAACAGAAGATTTGGGGAGATGAAAAAAGATTTGTCAGGGATGGTGAGTTCTCACTGTCACACCAAATCCTCTCCTTTTGAACGAGTGTACCGGGAAGACATCCAGAATGGTGGAGAGAAAACATGGAGATTCCAGCCGAGGCTGTGTTAGGGATAGGTTTCCAGGGATAGGAAGAAAGTTGGACTAAAGAGTGGAGAACGAAGGAGAGAGAGAGAGAGAGAGAGAGAGAGAGAGAAGAGAATAGAGAAAGGACAGCCCACCCATCTGGCTCGCCCATCTAGACATTAGTGCTGATGTCCTTTTAGTCACTTGTTTCTAATTAGTAGCCTTTTCTTTGCTAGCTGAGCTGCCCAAGACAGTAGCCAGGACCAAAGGCTGCAACTGCTGTATGTTGCATTTGCAACCCATGAGGCACACCCTTCCGTGGCCTCATTCCCTCTGTCTTCCCTCTTTTCCTGACCTGGGGAGAAATACATGAGGCTGTCTCAGAACTTTGCTCATGGGGTCCAGGAAAGCAGTCAGATGCTCCCGTCACCTCTGAAGAGGAGGAAGAGAGATAGTCTTGGCGTGTACTATTTTGCTCACCTCGACTTGGGGCTTTGACTGAAATCCTCCTTCTTGGGTTCCAGAGCTGAGGAGGTCATGTACTTCATGAAAGGGACTTGAGGAGCCCTGGGGGCAGAGGGGTGGCTATTACCAAAGCTAGGGTGGCTCCTGAGGCCAAGTGTCCCTGGCACGTAGCCTATGCCTACACAGAAATCAGTGAAAACGTCCTTGCGTTTCCACAGGAATGTTCACACTCATACTCCACCGCTGGCATTATTTGTTGGCCTATAAATGAGGTTAGTCTTTCCCCAGCTAGCAAATACTCGTATTCCCATGGAGAAAAGTGAGCACATCCCTTAATTATAAATTTGGTGTTTTTACTGCCACAAACATCTCTAATGACATTCTATAGCTTTAACTGCGCCAGGAGCCTGAGGTGAATTATGATCTTGTTCCAAAACTACTTCCAGTTTCTCGGCAGCCCCTCTGGTTCTCCCAGGGCACATCGACCTCTCACTGTGCTCTGAAGGTCTCACGGATCCTTGCCCCTCTCCTATACATAGCTTAATTTCTCTCTTTCTCTGGTGAGCCAAGGGTGAGCGAGTTCTGAGAAGAGTTAGGTTTTGCACACATGCTCACACGCACAATGTTTTGTGTATGATTTATGGGGATCGTGTAGGGGATTTGCAGATTCACTGAAGCTTATCTAGGCACCTCAGTTTAAGCTGCCTTAGTTTAAACAGAAGCATCTTTATTATTTGTTTCTAATACAAAGTATGTTGGGTCACTCCCTCTTTCAGTGCCTTTTCTGCCTTTGTCATGGCAAGTCTGTGAACAGCTGCTCATTGCTCTTTTGAGGGCACGTGCCTGAGAGATGAGGTGGCACGGGGTGGTCCAGGAAGTCGAATGCAGGTTGCCAAGGCTGACAGAGATTATCATTAAAGTTTCAAATCCTTCCAAGGGTTTCCTGACATGGTTTCCAAACACAGGGCCATTGACCAAAGCTCTGGTGGCAGTCGTGGGAATCCTGGCTCAGACCTCCCTTCAGGAGAGGCCTGGTGTTGGGAGTGCCGTTAGCCGATGGCTGCCAGCTGCAGCACCTTCAGGACCCATCGCGGTGTTCAAGTCAGGCTACTCTCTCCCCAGAGAGCTCCCAGCTAATGACCCAGCATGTTGGAGTTCCAGGCCTGGCCATTTATGCTAATACAGACTTTCTTTGTGGGCATCTTTAGATGCTGTCGGGCCAACTGAGACTTTCTCAGAGCGGCACCGCAGTGGGAGGCGTCTCCTGCCCACCCCTCCCCTCCCCCTCGCTTCGCAGGTGTCAGATCTGCAGGGTGGTCTCAGGCTTCCTCTGCCTACTCAAGCTTCCTCCCTTCTTTATCTTTCTCAGGTCTCCCCCAACCCCCACCCAGTAAACCTCTTGTACTTCTAACTCTGTTTCAGTGTCTGCTTCTGGGAGGACCTGAACCGACACAGCTCTTTTCATAGGCGACATCATTGGTCACTTCACACAATCCTGCCTTACCTTCCCAGATCCCCACCTGGAAACAGTCCCCACATCTCATTTAGTCACAGGGTTAGGAGTTTGCTGGGTGTTGAGTTTCATCTTTCTGACTATGCAGGTTACAAGGGTTCGTAGTACCACCCCATTCAACCTCCTGTGCCGTATGGAGATGAGACAGAAACATGAGATAATCAAACACATACTTTATTTCTGTACGGAAATTCTTTCCAGGATCCCAGGCTGGAAAATGGAAACCTCAGGAACAACCTGGCTCCACCTTTAGGATTCTCCCCAGGTCGACTGAAGCCAGCTCCCATTTTCCTAGGAGTCCCCTCAGTCCTTCCAGTAGGCTCCTCAGGAGTGGAAGGATCGCAGCGAAAGGGTGTTCCAGCATGCCTTTGCATTCTGGCTGGGGTGGGGAGGAGGACAAGGACTCCTGCCCTTTAGTCCCTCCCATAAAGGTCCCCCTCCCCACCCCTCAATTACTATGGTTGACTATGAGTCCATGATATACATGAGCTCCTCTCTGTGAAAGAATGAGGAGGAGGAGAGATTGGCACAATACTGAGAATATACTGACAGCAACTGGATTTCACATTTTGGAAGTATCATAACAAAGATTGGCCCCATGATGTCTTTATTACTACTGAATAGTAAGCACACCAAGGAAAAATGCTTAGGAGATAAACACAGGGTGACACATTTCTATAAGAACGAGACCCATGCACAGTGCAAATCGTGATGTTTCTCACTCATGGGAGCTGATGACATTTTTATAAGTTAAATGGATGTCGGAGAGCGAGTCAGAGGAAGGCTTGCTGGGCTTGCTCAGAGGGGATATTTTGCCATATTTGAAACTGTCCAGTACCATCACACACTCCCTTTAATTATTTGCAGTGACAATGCTGTCCAACCACATCCCGCTAGGTCCCCCGGAATGATCTCAGAGAACTCTCACTGCAAAAGGCTCTCTGAAGGTCTCAGCCCTTGGCTCGATTACCCATGTTGAGTATGTGTCTCTAGAATTTTTGGGAGAATCTGCTTCTCGGCTGCCTCCACACCTGCTGGGCAGCCTGGACCCACTAGGACTGGTGAGTTAGCAATGGCCAGTCCAGTAGGCTCCTCAGGAGTGGAAGGACCTGTGTGTGGCCAGCTCAGGGCCAAGTCCAGAGCAGGCGCTCAATAATTCTTGTATTCAGCTCTAACTTCTTCCACAGAGAGGATGTCCTGGCTCCTTGACACTTTCTTTTTAGGTGCCTCTCGTAATCATGCTGATTCTTTATATCCCTCTGAAGTGAATCATCCATGCCTGGCACCATTCTCACTGGAAGTATGTCTAATGCTTTTGGCACTGACTTTCATTGACCCTAAATTGTATCTTCCACCATATATCTGCATTGAGCTGGCTTTACTTAATTTATTTAATCCTTCATAAGGATTTGCAGAGTATGGTCCTCGGGTCCTTCTTGCTTGTATTGTTGCTCTACAACTCCCCCCAGTCCTGCTCATACCTTGGTAGGGCTAGAGCCAGCGGGGCTGGTAAAGGCTGTAAATCCTGCGGGCAGTGGTGTTCCCCTCCCATACCATGGTGTAGCACACATGCATCCATTCTTCAAACCACAAGGAGGACGTTCATCGATGTGACATGAGGTTTCTGCTTTCAACTACATCAGGATGAAGTGCAGATCTCAGGGACAGAAAGGAACTGCATGCTCACCTGCTGGAAACTCCGAAGCCGTATTGGGACATGAAGCATTAAGTTCATGGCTCTCAGTCGATGGACTGTTCCATAGGGCTGATGTGTTTTCTCACCTCTGATAGACAAGAGGCCGACAAAGCCATGGGGACAGGGAAGGGAGATGCAGAGAGTGTGAAGGAAAGATGTCAGATAGCCTATTCCCAGAGGCCCCTCGCTCACTGGGCATCTGAGTACAGGCTGGATTCTAGTGTAAAACTAAGACTCTGGGTTTGTACCCCTGTCCTAAGATACACAAAAGGCCAGATCAGGGAGCCCACAAGTTTGTTTTCCTGATGGCATCTTCAGCAGTAGGCTTAGCCTGATGGAGAGATGCAGTCTTTGACACGAAGTCCTCAGTTCTGTAAAGGCCAAAAACTTCTGGGAGAAAAAAAGTACTCATGTTTTAGGATAAATCAGAGTGTCTGATATGGGTATTGACACATGGTCTTGGCAGTTGCTATTTCTCCAGGAGCTGAGTATTAAGTCACTAGACTCTCTGCTCCTATTCTTTGAGGCCACCACTCTTTGGTGAAACAAACAAAAACTCATGCAATCTTTGAACCACTGAATGTTAAAATTTGAAGGGATGCTTAGATGATCTAGTTCAGTCCCATAGTTTTACAAATAAGGAAAAAGTCTCAGACAAATTAAAGATGGTGCAGCTCTCCTGACTCTCGGTCCATAACAGACATTAGTTGGCATCAATGGAAATATTCTGCCTGCATCGGTTTCTCAGGACAGCCACTGGGGACATAGACATAAGGCAGATGAATATAAGGCTCTCAATCCCATGACGTCTAAATATCCTAAAATACTGAGATGTCCAAAAGGTACACTTTGTCTTCTTTTCACGGCAACGTGTAAGATAGGGTTAAATCTTTCATTCGGATTTTTATTTCTTCCTTCTTTTGTTCAGCCTATCAAGTGAAAGAGGCTACCAGCTAAAGGAAGGTGATCCGAACATAATCGAGAATGACAATACTGAAGTAAGACAGAGGCTCTAGGCAAACAGATCAGTTGGTTCTGTGGCTGCATTGCAGGATTCATCTTGAAATGAGTGCTCACATGCAACCAAAGTTCATTCCAGAATCATGGAATGAACGGCAGAGAAAATTGAGCCCAGTCTTCCCATCATATAGGCTCAGAGACTGATTTGCCTTGTCACACAGCATGGGGGTGGCAAAAACAGGGAGGAATCCAGGTTTATTGAGTCCAGGATGAAATGTTTTTCCTAAACCAATGTGACCATTTTCACAAGCCCCAGTGTTGGGGTGTTTCTGATGGTTTCCAGATCAAGGAATTATTCATGCACGAAGTGAAACAAGACAAAGATGATGGTGGCTGCCTCTGCTGAAGGTGCTGGGGTCTAGGAGAGCATGTTGGAGTAGAAGCTGAAGCTCTCTGTCACCGTCTTGGAGTCGCTGCGAGAGGAGCCGTCTGAGGTCAGGTCCAGGGATGAAGGTGTGGCCTTGGGGCCCTCCTCCAGCTCCTCCTCGTGATTCCCCACCACTGTGGAGATGGTGGTCTCCAGGCGGCTGACTTTATACACGCTGCCCTGGGTCTGGAGGTACCGGGTAGATTTCATTTCAAGTCCCTCGTAGTCGCTGGCACTGATGAAGGGGCAGCACCGGAAGGCATACTTAAAGCCCAGCCGGAACCTGGAGAGAGAGCAGGCAGAGAGGTGACCCTGGGGACAGCCTGCTTTCAGATGGTGTTCCTACCACTTCATCAGCCCTTTAACACATGGACACAGCCAAGTGTGACTCTGTGCTACTATTTTTAAAATTAATAGATGCTAAGTCCAATAAGATTTAAAGGTCGGCTGTTAAGGTCGAATCCAGAACTAGAACCTAGATCCAAGTGAAATATGTCTTTACTGAGGGCAGCTGCTGAACGATGCTGCCTCTGCCGGTGTGGGGTCAGCCAACTTTGGGTCAATTCAGCATGCTTCGGGTAGCTCACTGCCTGAAGGGTGACTTTTTGCTAGTCACTTTCCTTCGATATGTCTCTCTCTCACTCTGTCTCTGTCTCCACGCACAGCCTCCTGTGCACTGAATCCATAGGGCAGTGTGAGCGAATGCACAGTCCACAGACTGGATCCAGCTAGTGGACGGCTCTATGCTAATTAATCACAGAGGCTTTTTTTTTTTTTTTTTAAATCCACACCCCAACCTCCGGTGACTTAGTTGCCAGCATTTAAAAGTCAAAAGATACCATACAAAAATAGGGATTTCTGGTTCCTCTTGGGAAAGAAAAAAATTGTCTATGCTGGGCTTATATTCCTGCATGGTGATAATCAGCAGAGGTTGAGTAATGCGGGGATCAGTTTGCTGCAGTCTCCACCTCTCCCTCTTGTCTCACAGCCAACTTTGCTCATTTAGGTTGGCTGTTCGATGACTATATAGATAGATGGTCTCATGGCACCTAGAGAAAGTATGTGGGGGGAGTCCTCACCTGTCATTGAGGCAGCAGTAGATGATGGGGTTATACATGGTAGAGCTCATGGCTAGCCACATGATGGCCAGGTAGACCTGCTGAATGAACTTCTCCAGGTAGAGATTTGGATTGATGTAGGGCAGGAGGAAGAAGACGTGGAAGGGTAGCCAGCAGATGGCGAAAGTGCACACCACAACGATCATCATCTTGACCACCTGGCCAGAGGGTGAGACAGGTGAGACCACCAGCGCATCCTCCTTTTCTCATGCCTACTTTCTCTCTTCTCCTGCCCTTTCGCTTTGCATAATCCAGCATGTAGTGGGAAGTATTTATAATAACTGCTTTGAGAAAGAAGAAGGACCTTTTATAGGTGGCACCAATAGACTTGGGTTATGTCGATGGTTCTCAGAGTGTGGTCCCAGGACCGGCATCATCACCATCACTTGGGACCTTGTCAGGTGTGCAAAATCTTGGACCGCACATAGGCTTACTGAATCAGAAACTTGGAGAGTGGGACCCAGAATTTTGTGTTCGACTAGCCCTTCCAATGATTCTGATGCACACTCATGCTCAAGAACCACCATGTTATATCATCCTTCTGGGCAATGACTGAAGAAGACAAAGGAAACCAGATTAATGAGACCAGGGCAATGGGGGTTCAGGAGGGAAAGACCTGGGAAGGGGGGAAGCACCAGATGGGAGAGGTGGTGAGCTAGGGCAGCCTTCTTGCTTGGAATCTCAGCGGGAGGGAGGGATGGGGGACAGGATTTGGTTGGCTGCAGCAAGGGCACCTCAGATGTTTAAAGGGGATTTACAACGAGGTGCTGTAACTCCTTCTTTCTTACCCGCAACAAATCAGTGAAGAACTACCTAGTCTCCACACAATGAAATACTATGCAAAGGAGTAACAAAAAAAAAAAAAAAAAAAAAAAAAAGGAAAAAAAAAAGAATGAGAAACTATATATTAAATTTTAAAGGTCTTGCAGATATTGTTGAATGAAAAAAGTGAAGGGCAGAAAGTGTATATTTACTATTTGTAAATTTATGCTTATTTGGCTTATAAATGCATTGCAGTATTTGGAAGGATTAAGAAGAAACCATGGTCACGGTGGTACATGAGCATGTGCCCTTGGGAACAAGGCAGATGGAGCATCTAAAAAAGAGGGAGCTTTTTCATGGTAAGACTCTTAATATTTTTTTTAAGTTTTCATTTTGAAATCATTTAAGACTTCTAAAAGGTTGCAAAAATAGTACAGAGAGGTCCTTACTTTCTCCAGTGATATAATCTTACATAACTACACCACACAATCGAAACCAGGACACCGGCATTAGTGCAGTGCCAGTAACTAAACTACAGACTGTATTTGGATTTTGCCAATTTTTCCACATGATCATTTTGGGGGGTGTGTAGTTCCACAAAATTTTATTATATGGATAGGTGCCTGAAAACAGTACCATAATTAAGATAGGAAACTGCTCCATCACCACAAAGAAACTCATGCTGTCCCTTTATAGGCAGACTTCCCCCCAATACGAACCTCCCCCTGTCCCTGATCTGTTCTCTGTCACTATAATGTTTCTTTTAATACTTTTTGATGTTTGACCAAGTGGATGTATTATTTTGCCAAAGTTTAACAAAAAGATGAATGAATAACTCCTCAATGCTTTCATAGTTACTGTGTGTGTGTGTGTGTGTGTGTGTGTGTGCGTGTGTGTGCGCGCGCGCGCGCGCGCATGCGATAATGGCTTGACAGTTTGCAATTACAGTTAAGGTGCGAGCAAAATGGCTCACACCTGTACAGGCAGGCCTAGGTTACAAATACATTGAAAAAAGACTCCCTCTCCTCCCTTTTCCTCTTGTTCCCCCCGCGGTTCCCCAGACCCAGGGATGTTTTGTTCCCGCTGCCTCTGCGCCTCCTGAGGCCCATATGCTTGCCAGCCTGTCACCTATGCTAGGGTGGGTTAGATGCTGCCGGTCCCTTGCTCACCTTGCGTTTGGCAGAGACTTGCTCATGGTAACGGTCAGAGGAGTCCCCAGGGATCTCGCTGGCCCACAGTGTGATTCCCACTACGGTGTATGCATAGCCAATCACCAGCAGGGGGAGGAAGTAGATCAACACAGTTACACAAATGTGGTACCTGCAACAAAGTGGATGGGAGGGGTCAGTCTAAGAAATAACGGTGATCAAGGCTTGACGGCTACCTTTTTCAGCATTTGCCATTAATAAGTTTGGATAGACACACCTCAGCGAGGCTTGCTACCTGCATTGGATGAGTGGGAGATATATTAATGGATAAATCAGAGAAAGCGAACTTCTTCAACGTGTTTTTCTTGTGAACTTTTTCCATAATGGAGATTCCTGCTTGGATTGAAAAGAGGAGACTAAACATTGGTGAGTGTGAATTGAATCCACTATATACCTAAGGAAATTTTAATTGGTGTTAAGTGCAATTGTTGACACACTCCCTTAAAAAAAAAAAAAGAATGCGACCTCAGGCTTCATTAATAGAGATATGTTTTCTAGAATGAAGGAGGTGATTGTACCACGCAGTTAATCTTTCAGATTATGCTTAGGCTTGATTTTGGTGCAGGGATGTAGACCAGCTTCTACAGTCAGATGAGACCACTACAATGGTTGATGAGCCCTAATCCATTCTATGTGACAAATGGATTCACAGATATAAGAATAATTACCTTAGAGGAGAGAGATAAGACTTATTCTAGTCTAGGATCAGTAGGAGAAAGCCATAAAGTGTAAGCCACCTCTAAATTTTATTCTTAAAAATATATCTTAAGATGGAAGCTGCCTGGATCTCTGAGTTACCCCTTGGAGGACAGATACCAAATGACTTGAGCTTGACTGGGACATGAGCAAGAAATAATCCTTTGCAGTGAGATTTTTGAAGTTTGCTACTACAGCATAAGTTATCCTGTTCTGTTTAAGGCAGGCCTTCTTCTAGGTAGGACATTCAAATAAGTTTTGAATTTTGAGAAAGAATATTTTTCTCAGGGACCCTTGGCATGTCTGGCTAGTTATAGCTCTTTCTCCTGATGTGAGTTTAATGGAGAGGCTTAGCATTCTTAATAGTAGTAGTAGTAATAATAATCATAATGATATTAATAGCTAATACTTTGAGGGGTTTACTCTAGGTCACTGGGCTAATAATAATGTCAGTGATAGTATTCATAGCAGAAGCGGGATTTAGATCTCACTTAGTGACAAGCACAATGCAAAGCACTTTACTAGCATTACTTTTTTCAGTCCTGATGTTATGAACAAACGCTTGGAGAGGTACCGTCATGATTCCATTTTGTAGAGGAGGAAACTAAAATTTAGAATTTAATTAACTTACCTAAGTTCCCAGCTGGTAAAAAGAGGACATTGGATTAGAACACGGACTTCAAAAACAGCTTCTTGTCACTGGAGAAAAGTCACCCAATGGTTATTTTCTTCCACTCCGTTTATGCTTAATCTCCACAGTGATTTTTTTCTGATAAGGAAAACTCACTTATTCACTGAACTTCTCCTTTATCCACACTTTATTTTCAACTGCTTTGCAAAGCCTCACGATTTAAAACTCAAAGACTACTCTGAGTATTAAAATTTATAACTTGAAGACATTTCAAGAAATTTCAAGTAATGAACCAGATTCAGCAAAGCAAGGTGCTCCGCACATCTGTTTTGTGCTGCTCCAGTCTCATGAGGCTTTTAAGGTTCCCCTGGATTGTCACCTTCTCTGAGAACGTCTGATTTTCCAGCCATCATGGCAGTGACTGTATACTGTGTTTTCTATTTGATCTCAGCCTCCTTCCTGGTTTTTGTAGACACCATGTGCAATCAAAGCAGTGGCTATGCGGGTAGGGAGACCCTGGGAACCTCAAGGCTGCACCTGCTGCTCTCTGTAAGAACAGCCCCATCTTATGCGGACAGATATTTGTTTGGTGATAAAACCTATTAGCTGAGTTTTGGCAAGGCCACTGCCTCAGAGCACCGGGCATCCATGTCAGAGTCAGGGACATGAGGGGAGGACACTGCAAACAAGTCACCCATGCTTTTTGCTCTAGACTAGTAATCTTTGAACTTGACGCTGCTTTAGAATTACCTGGTGGGCTGGTACAAACACAGAGGGCTGCCAGAGTGTCTGACATAGCCGGTCTGGGATGGGGCCTGAGAATCTGCATTTATAACATGTTCTCAGGCTATGCTGCTGGTCCAGGTTCAGGCTGAGAAACGCTGTTCCACTGAGCCCCAGAATCACATGAGAATCACCAGAGGAACTTTAAAAATGATCAGTGCCCAGAGATACTCATTTAATTGGCCTGAGTGTGGGAAGAGGAACACATATTTCGGGAAATTGCCTGAGTTATTCTGGTGTACATCTAGTGCTGACAGCTGAGGTTTCAGATCCAAGGTCCACAAGCCTGTTGGGACGCCACTGCTCGAGATTTTATGACTTTACTAAAGTGTGTTTTAACACTCTTTTCTAGTGCTTTAACAACTCCCCAGGCTACTTCCTAGAGATAACTCCTGCTAGTGTGTCTTTCATACCCAAAGTAACTAATCCAACACCCGTAACAGCACTATTCACAATAGCCAAAAGGCAGAAACAGCCCAGATGTCCCTCAATAGACAAACGGATGAACAAAGTGCAATATACACAAAAAGTAAAATATTATTCAGCCTTAAAAAAGAATAAAGTTCTGGTATATACTACAACCTGGATGAACCTTGCAAGCATTATGACAAGTGAACAAGCCAAATGAAAAGACAAATATTGTGCGATTCCATTTATATGAAATATCTAGAATAGGCAAATTCGTAGAGACAGAGAGTAGATTAGAGGTTCCAGGGGCAGGAGGGAGGGATGGGAGTCTTTGTTTAATACGTACAGAATCTGGGATGGAAAAAGTTCTGGAAACAAATAGTGGTGATGGTTGCACAATATTGTGGATGTAAAATAGTAAATTTTATGTATGTTTTATCAAAACAAATCAAATTTAATTTAAAAAGGAACATTTTAGCTGAGTTGGGTCTCCCAATTTGTAGTCTTCTGCTCCTGCCAGGCACTCCTCGGTAACCTTCCCCTCCACAATAATAAAACAAACAACCCTACAAGTTGGATCCTTAGACAGGATCAAAGGTTAAATACATCCTCCTAAATCTTGGTCAGACAAACCCCCTTTTTAAAAAAATTGAAAATACTCTATCCAAACAACGTTCAGGTTATTGAAAATTTTAAATCATTATAGGTCAAACGAATCATTAAAAATATGAAAATAAATATATTTCTTCCACCTTGACACCTTTTAAAGGAAATTTGACCATATCTTTGTGCTTAATTGGAGGTAACTCTGTTCTTTTATTTTTTGCCAAAATCATTATTTTAGAGAGCTAGCTGCTCAATGAAGCAAATGTAATCCTCCTTCGTGTAGCTCCATACTTTCTTTGGCTCTCGAATCTGATATTCCCTAGATTCCTGCTAGGCAGGATTTTATCGATTTTCAAAATTAATATCCACCTTGGAAGAAGAGATCAGGGGTCCAGGATGCACCCGAAGTCAGCCAGAGAAAGCCAGAGTGATTGCAAGAGATGGCAACAGAAGAGACTGCTTGGTTCCTACTTGATGCAATTGCATTGGTTTCGGTCAATAAATCCTGCCAATGGACTTGTCAGTATATTCAGCAGGAAAGTGCGTGGAACAGCTTCATGTCTTTGTTCCCTCCGGTGCACTCCTCTAAGCAGCTAATAAGGCTTGACACATTTTACAGGATAAACTTGCTGACTATGGAACAGCGTGGCTCCAAATTCTGCAGATTCTCCTGTCCTTAATGCCTTAACACCTTAATGATCACTAATCCAGGTTTGCTGAGGGCTCACTAGATGGAGTCACTCATTGTCCAAGTATCAACAGTTTAGTTCCTGAAATAATCCTCAGCATTTTAGTGAAGATAGATAGGTTTATTAAATAGCCTAGGTGTCTTCTAATAAACCTTACAGAGACTTTAGGTGCTGTGGGGTGGGGGAAGAGGAGGCCAAGAGGGCAGGGCTCTGGGTTCTCCAGCTTCACTCTGTGAGACAGCTTGGCTTTGCTGGGTTTTTATATTGACTTTATGTGGGTGACTTTATTTGGCGGTGGTGGTGGAAGATTTCAGCTGTTACAGAGAGGTTGAAGAGCACTGTGTAATCTCAGTCCCCAATCAGTGCATAAGCCCTCTCTACGATACCCATAATCATCATCTTTTTTCTTGAATACCCCCTGTGGCATGCTGCTCACTAGCTATAAAGCCAGCTCCATTAGGGATACCTTGAGGTTTATTCGGAGATGCAGAAACTCAGACTTCCCCCTTGCAGACCAAATCAGAGTGTGCATTTTAACAAAACTGACTACCTGGTGATTCATGTGCAAGTTCAATTTTGAAGCACACAGCCGGGGTTGAGTCACTGTCATTGAGTCTTCTGCTGGCAGCTGTGACTGATGTACTTCCTCTTCAACTGAGTAAAAATCTGTGGCCTACTTCATCTTAGGTCATGAGCAACAAGCTGATTCTGCCTCCTGAAATGGTCCTGCAAACTTGAGGTGACTAGGAGTGCACCCTTCCTCTGAGCCCTAACTTTGTGTCTTGGACTTCCCAGGCTATTCCTCATTTGACGCACACAGAGTAGCCTCATCCTCTTAAACTTCTTCCAGCAACCCTCAGGCTGTCTTAGAGCACGGTGCTGAGTTTTTACTTCCTGCAAAAAATTGTCTTCTCTGCTGGTAAATGTGATTTCTTTGTACTAAATGAAAGCAAAACCCCTATATTTCTTAGTTTACTATTTACTTCCAGGCATTAGAGGCAAATCTCAGAGCCCTGGCAGTCCTCTTGGAGGCAGGTGAAAACCGACTCTGACTGATCAATAAATTTAGCAAGTGTTTATTCAGCACCTCTTATATTCCTGGCCCTGTACTTGAGGCCGGGGACATGAAGGAGACTCTCAACCTCTGGTCTCCTTCCAGGAGTTCAGTCTGTTGCGGGGGACAGAGAACTTCCAAAGTGTGACATGAGACATAATTGACAGGGCACAGAGACACGGAGTAGGGGAGTCAGGGGTCTTTATAAATATATATATAAAGTATAAAAATATATAAACATATTTAAAAATTTTAAATTACCTTGAATATCATGGGTGTTTTGTTATAAAGCGCATGGAGAGTAATGGGGCTGCAGAGTGAGACTGCCAACCAAGCAAACCAGGGAAGCTTCCCGCAGGAGAGTGCTGGCATCTGCTTGAATGCAGACCCTGCAGGCAGAGAGCCCGGAGACCTGAGCGATTCTTGCTTCTTCATTTTTTAGTCAATGGTTTTCTCACTACGAGTACAATCTATTCATTGTGGATTTGAAAATATAGACAAGCATGACAAGAAAACCTTCAAAATTTCCTATAATCCCATCACTTAGAAATACGTTCTAATAAAGTTGATTAATATCTTCCTATATATTTCTGTACACGCTCTCATATTCGTACATACATAAGCACATTTTAGATTACTTTAAAAATTTTGTGCTATGTAACAATCATCTTTTAATGCCAATAAATATATTTCTATAACAAAATTTCTAATGACAGTAAGTTTTCTATTTTATGGAGGCATAAGGTTATTTAGCCAGTCTTCTAATTTGAATATTTGAGTTATTTATAATGTTTTGATATTTGTTTAATATCATAATTTAATATTCAAATATATGCCTTTGCTCTCATTGTTATTTGCCAAGGATTAACTGGTCAGAATTAAATTAAAGCGTTTTTAAGGGTTTGGTGTATGTTGTCACTTTTCAGAAAATATATGCCAATTTATACCACTAGCAGCACTTTATGAAATTTCCCTTTCCTCTGCATGGTTGCTCTGGGCATTAGTGTATCTTTTAGCCTTTGACAACATGATAGTGTATACATGGTTCCCCACTTTACATTTAATATCCTCAATTCCCTGTCAATTAAAATTTTATAATTATGCTATTTAGTCATTGTCATTTCATCTTTTGTGAATTGCCTGCTTGTATAATTTACTCAGTTTACATTTGGAGAGTTCATATAATCTTTACTAACTTTTTTATGGCTTTGTAAGACCTTTTTATGGCTTCTATCATATTATACTTAGAATGGCCTTTCCCAGACCAAAATCATGAAAACGTTTGCCTAGACTTCCTCCTGGTTTATTTATTTGAGTATTTGCACTAAACGATCAGCCTATCAGGGATTTATTTGATGTCTTATGAGCAAAGTCTCCACATTTTTCTCTAATAACCGTTTACAGTTTTCCCGGTACTACTGTCAGACGTGCCATCCTCTCTCATGGACTTGAAATTGCACTTGTACCTTATACACTCACACATACACTTGGCTGTGTTTCTGGGCTTTCATTCTATTTCCTTGATATATTCCTCCCTTTTGGTGCCAGCTTTGAACATCTCAATTTTTGCGGCTTTGTAGTACATCTTTTATTATAGCAGTACAAATCTCATGTTATTTTACTTAGTTCCAAAAAATAAAATATCTCCAGATCAGCACATTTCTTAAAAAGGTCAAGGGATGGTTTCAATTATTTGCAGCCAGGCTTGCAGCTTCCCAGAAGACATTGCATGGCGAATTCCCCGGCCCATCTCAGCATTGACTCTCATGCTGAAGGTTAGCTGTAGATGCTATTGATCTGCCCACGGCCTTACGTCCTTGTTTCAAATTCTTTCTTGATCATCTCTCTCAGGCAAAGAGAAAGGTCCTGAAGAAGACGTGTTGCCAGGAATGGCCCCAGAGTTTGGAAATGCTCCAACAAGGGGTACTTAAATGCTGGACTCCAGCAGAAAGACACTCAGCTCCCCCACCCACACCTCTCTTCCCTCCTGTCTGCTCAGGGGCAGGGTAAGGATGTGGGTGGAGGCAGGTGGATAATACTCCTGCTTGAACATTTTATTTGGTAGATATGTTTAAAAGAAAACAAACTCTGAACTACAAAGCTTCTGCAGGCTTTGAATTGCTGAGTGGCAGTTGGTTTGGCTGAAGACCTTATTGTGTTTTCAGATAAGAGAAGATAGGCCCGAAGCTTAATTGGGGGGTGGGGTTAAAAATACTAAGTTGGCTTCAGTGAGGGAACAATAAATATTAACAGTACAGATAACAAGAAAGAGAGAAAGATGAGAGATTGAGAGAGAGAGGGAAAGAGAGGGAGAGAGAGAAAGAAAAAGAGAGAGAGAGAGGGCCAGGTTGAAAGCAGGGACTTATAAAAAGACATAGCCAATAAGAAATTTCCTGTGGTGAGGACTGCTCCAAATACTTCAAGGAACAATATAGTTACCCGAGAGAACATTCAAAGACAGTACAACTCTGTCTTATGCCGTAATGCTCTGATTTTTCTAATCACTCCCCAAATCTTCTGTAAGATACACCTCATCTGGCAAAATCTGTGTCAGTGGGGCTCTGAGGAAATCCACTGGTTTCCTGAGTGGAGCCAGGTGGGCTGGCCAGAGACGGCGGTGGCCACAAAGTTCTCAGAGTGGATTAAAGTTCTTACATTGGGTTGGGTAGGGATGTAGTAAAGAGGGACACTCTGTCTCAAGAAGCAGCGAGACAGTGAGGGAGTCCCTGAATCTGTGCTCTGCTTCCTGGTCGATCTTTCCAGTCTGGCAAATGACATCAAATCACGTAATCTCCATGGTAGTTCCAGAAGCCCCAACTAGCTAGCCACAGGGCCCAGATTTGAAGTCCTAGCAGACAACCGCCACCAGGTGGCAGCAGGCCCAATCAGTAAGTATTCCATTTAGGTTACTGGCATTTTAGTACCCAGCAATAAAGCAGCATGCATTATTGTATGTGCTAGCATGCATTGTATATTGCACAACCGCCCCAGCCCCTTAGTGTCATAGTGCTGTTTCTTAGTAAATGCCTTGGCCCAACCTCCTTAGATTATTATGATCCCACTGACAACAAGACTGCATTTTCTGTGTGACGTGGTTTCCTGAGCATCAGTGGGCACTGGTAAAGGTTTTGCTGATATAACTCACCCACCCTCAACCCCTCTGGATAGTTTTTAACTCTATGGTATTAGGCTCTGCTTGAGGTTGGGGTAGCTGACTGTGACTGCAGGAGGAATACTCCTTGCTAGATGAGTGGCCAGGGCCAGATTTGGGGCTCAAGCTTCTGCTTTGGTTGCTGCAGGCTCTGATGAATGCTGAGCTGAGGAAAGCTTGGACGCATGTGGCAGAACTGAAGTTTGTACTTTGTCATTCTGTTGGGCATTTGAAATACGGTTATTTTTGGTGGGGCATTGTTTAAAAAGGGCTTCGATTGTTGCCAACCGGTATCAGTAAACATTTCCTGGTATAACTTGTACCACAAATGTGAGGTACAAGTTCTCAGAGTGGGTTGGTTGTATACTCCTCTAGTCGCTGGGGTCTGAAAAACACTTAAAATAATCAAAACGTTCCTAATCACAATAACCTGTGACTAATAACCATTTATGTTCCCCAGTCTGGACCAAGTGCTAGACTCATGGCCCTCGTGCTGGGCGCCTAATTCCTTGCTGTGCTCTGAAGGCATCTCCTGAGCAGAAGGAAAATCTGAGCATCACACCCTCTAACGAATGGCCAGCTAGTGGCCATTTTACTTTTATTTTGATGAACTCTTCTTCTGATAAAATCTAGTGTCAGGTGTGATGCAACACAGAAGATGGAGAAATTTTCTGCGTGCAATAGTATTTTTGTACAAGTGTTTCTGGAAAGAGGATTCGACTTCATCTCAGCCTTTCTGGGACTCGAGTAAGAGACAGATATTGCTAACCCCACTGCAAATTGAAAAGTCAAGGTACAGGGAAGGTAATTACCTTGTTAAAGTTACTCGCAGTTGATATGAGAATAAAAAACAGGTCTGTCCCATTCTCATTTCAGCCTTTTGTATTTTTTTTTTTCGTTCTGCTCAGATGAGCTCAGAAGAAGAATGAATAAATGTCACTCAGAGCAGGGAAGCCACAGTTTTTCAAGAATGAACACATACATCAAGCACGAAAATTGTCTCCAGCATTTTAATAATGGCAGCTAATTTATTGAAAATAGCATAGCTTAAACCATCAGACTCAGAATTCAATTCTTTCTACATGGGTGACTTGGAATGTGGCCAAGTCTTAGACTCCAGTTTACATCTGTACTCATTTTTGTATTTCTGTAGCCTTTTTCTATCTTGAACCCTGAACCCAAAGAGACCTTCAGTTGGCTAAAATGTGTGGGAAAGACAAACACCCCACTTTCTGTTTCTCAGCCAAAATTTTCTCAGCATGGACAATAGATTATTACTCCGCACACCACACAGACAGCCTGTCTATAGTTTCCATTAACAAACTGAGCAATGAAACTTATGTCTCCCTAGAAATTATTAAGGAGACTCCATTAATCAGTTTGAAGTCTGCTGTGAGTTGTATGCAAGAGGACAAACATTTTTAATGTGGGGATATTGACAGATTTTTGTATCTTCCCAAGATGGCCGAAGAGAATGTAGTAATTTTTGGCCCATCTTTTATGCAATCTTCTCCTCTTACAAAAGAGGAGTCTTTATTGTTGGAAGGAAAACTAAGCTGATCTATACAACAGAGACAGAAAGTGCGTGTGGACTGGTTGTGAAAAGGAGGTTTTCATTGGGGTGGTCATGAGGGGAGCCGCAGTGGGTTATGAGAGTAGGAGCTAAGCAGAGACGGGCAATCTTTGGTAGTAATGTTGTGGACAGTTGTTTTGGGCATTTTTAATGGCATTTCTATTTTATTACTTTTGCCTATTAAACTAGGCTTCCTGAACTTGATTCTGCTTAGATTTGAAATCCTGTAAATTTCAGCTGGTAAGGGTTGCACATGTTGTTAGCAAAATCACCTGTTCATTTTGGAGGCCAGCCCTGTGTTGAGGTAGCACCTTCGGTTACGAGTGAAGAACATAGGAAAAAAGAAGCCATGTAGTTACCCCCAGGCCCCATCCATTCAGCCATGGAATTATTCATGAACTCCCAACTTTGTGCTAGATTCTGAGGATACGGTGGGGAGTAAAACAGACATGATCCCTGCCCTTGAGAAGCTTAAAGTATAGTGGGGGAGCCAGATTATAAACAAATTTGCCAGCAAATACATATAAAATCATAAATGTATTATGTACATAAAGGAACCAAATTTCGGGAATACAGGGGGGCTCACACTCTGACGAGGTGACCTGCAGGGTGAGGCAGCTACCTGAAGAGTTCAGGGTGGGTGGCCTGTGCAGAGACAAGAGCAGACACAGGCCCTGAGGTCTGAATGAGCTGGACACACTGGAGAGCCGAGAGAAGGCTTTTGTAGCTAGAGTGTAGGAATTGAGGGCTGTGATATGTGGGCAGGGGCCGCAGTATGTAGGGTGCTGTGGCCTGTGCTCTCAGGACCTGGGCCGTCACTTGAAGTGCTCAGGTAAGTCACTGAAGGGGATAAGAAGGATGAGATATGATCCAGCTTTAAATTGGGAGGGGGCAGTGTTAGACACGCGAGCCTGTCCCAGGTGGGAAGCTGTGCTTTCGTCTGGGCGAGATGGGATGGGGTCTGGGACTAGACTGCCACATCTGTCTGCGCTCTTCAGAGAACCTGCCCTCAAGGGTCAAAGGTCATGTAGCAGACCTTAAACCAAATCTCAAGTCTCACGACTCAAAACCTCAAGTTTTTTCCAACCCACTTATGTTCTGAACTCTGCTGTTCCTCCAGGTGGGTTTCATCTGTTCAAGACTTCCTACTCGTTTAATCCTCATCACAACCAGGGAAGACAGATGCTGCTATCTTTATCTCCTTTGCAGGTGAGGAAGCTGAGACACAGAGAGGTAAGTAACTCACGCCTCGCTGTACATCTATCTGGTGAGAGGGATGCTGGGGTCAGACGTGGACCCATGTCTTCCGACTCCAAGAGCCCCACAGTAGCCCTCCACGGCACTAACCCACGACCCCACAGGTTAAATCAGCTCACCACCTGTTTTTATATGGTTTGTGAGTTAAGAATGGCCTTCGCATTTTTAAGTTATAAGAAAAATTAAAGAAAAGAATAATATTTCATGGTATGTGAAATACAAATTTTAGTGTTCATAAATAAAATTTTCTTGGAACAGCCACGCCTGTTCATTTAAGTATTGCCTGTGGCTGCTTTCCTGCTTCAGTGGCCAAGCGGAGTAGTTGGGACAGAGACTGTAGGGCCTGCAAAACCCCAAATATTATTCCTTAGCTCTTAAAATTTGCCAACCCCTGCTGCATTGCACTGCAAAGGGAAGGGGCTGAGTTACAACCATTCCAGAGGGAGGCAGCAGGGGCTAATGCCGCACCTGCACTGGACTTACTTATGCTACCAGGATGCTCTCCCTTCTCTCTGGCACCAGCCCAACTCCTGCCCTTCTCTAAGGTTTGCGCACTGCTGCTAAGAGCTTCTCTGGTCTTCATCATCCCTCCTGTTCCTCTGATGTCCCAGACCACTTAATATCTACTAAGTTTTTGATTGCTTGATGCCTTGCATGGTTCTTTGTTTCATGCACATTAGTTTATCTTCCAAGTTACCTGTAAGCTCCTTGAAAGCAGGGACCACGAGTGTCTCCCTTCTCCACTCCCTCCACCATCAGCCACAGATGACATTTTTCAAAACCTGGCCCTGATCATTGATACAAATGCCCGTCCTGTTTAGGACTCCAACTGCTGGCCAGCTTAAGCACAAACACCTTAGCATGACATTTCAGCCCTCTATTGTATAATCCTCACACTCCATTTGTCCTAGTTAACTAGTGCCCAGATTTGTGCTTTTAACACCATGGTCGCTCAGGAAATGTACCCTCCTGCCCTCCCCTGCTTTGATTTCTCTTATGCTCTTACCACATTACAAGAGAACTGAGAAAAGACCCACTGGATTTGACATGATGAGGTCACTCATGAGTGATGACAGTGCTGAGATGGGAAGAAAAGCCGGAAAGCAGGAACAAAGGAGTATGTTAAAAAATAATAACTACAGCAAGCCAAGCGTAAATGTTTGTGCTGAGAAGGAGGGGCGTGTGCAATGCTTAGTCTGGGGGTGCACTGCATGGCTTCATGGGTGAAAGGTAAGGAGTCAGTGGCAATACTGGGAGGGGTTTAGTTAGGGAGCAGGAATAGCGCTCAAGTGCAGATGGGGAGAGAGAGGGGAGGGGGAAAGAGGGGTCCACGTTCTGTCTTCTCAGCGAGTTTGACAGGAGCCATCTGTTGAATGGAGGGTGCGGGATGGGAATCGAGACCTGAGGAGACTGATCACAGGCCCCTAGGGAGCTGATGACATCAGTAAGACAAGTGCTGTAAGGTTGCCAAGTAGCATGAACTAACATGGCCACATTTAGCTTGGTTTTCTGACTTTTCTAGCATTCCAGGATATTGAAGTGTGAGGGGGCAGAAAATACAAGGGGAATATGAGGTAGGAAAGCGGAAATTGGGCAGGCCATGAAGACCATGGAAGGCCATGGGAACAATGTCTTGGTGAATCAGTTTATTGAGCAGCCTTTGATCTGGTACCAGCTAAAGTCCAGGAAATTATCATGTGCTACCCTGTTTAAGGCCCACACCAATTCTATGCTGGTGGAGTTTCATCACCTCAATTTTGCAATTAAATTTGAAGTTCAAAAAAGTTCCTTTATTGATGTGATTTGAGCTGAAATTTAATCCAGGAATTTTTCTTTTCCCACTCTACCATTCTGCACACTATGGAAATGATCTCCCAAGAGGCCCCAGGGTACCACAGATTAAGGGGCTAAATGAAGCTTTGAAGGGCTAAGAGACTGTTTAGCACCCTCATTTCTCAACTCACATAAGCTTCCTCACCATGACACTATTCAAGTAATGCCTGTTGGTCCACCCGGTCACATGGGTGGTGCTTGTGCTCTACTGAATTTGTCGGCGTGAAGCAGAGGCCCGAGGGTGCCAGTGCCCCCCTGGGGGAACCTCAGGCAGATGGATGAACTGACCACTCTCTGTGTTCCCCTCCTTCCAGTCCCAGAATATTAGGTATGGGAAGGGGACCAGTGAGGGTCCAATCTCAAGAACTTTTTGATCTTCACTATGACTCTCTGGAAAGACCCCTGCTACAACAGACTGGATGTTTGTGTCCCCATCACAAATTCACATTTAAACTCTAACCTCCAGCGGCTGTCACTAGGAGGTGGGGCTTTGGAAGGTAATTAGGTTATGAGGGCGGGGCTCTCATGATGAGATTAGAGACAGAGAGAGATGATCTCTCTTTCTCTGCCCTGTGAGAACATAGCAAGAAGGTGGATGTCTGCAAACTAGGAAAAGTGTTCTCACCAGGAACTAAACTGGCTGGCACCTTAATCTTGGACTTCCTGGCCTCTAGAACTGTGAGAAATAAATGTTTTTGTTTAAGCCACCCAGTCTATGGTATTTTGTTATAGGAGCCCAAACTGACTAAGACAACCCGGGTTTATTCCAGATTCTCTCTGAGCATAACCCTGTGGTGAAAATCTGTTTTGGTGACAACTTGACAATAATAACAAAACATGTTTTTAAAGATAAGAAAGAAGGCAGATTCCTGGGACTAGAAAGAGAAAGACAGATTTTCTCCCATCTTATGGAAACCTATTTTCTGTCTTCTATCTCCATGACAGCTGTTTTCAAACAGAATGTGAAAAAAAAAATCAATTTAGGCGTGATGTTTTTTAAAATTAAAGCATAGTTGACATACAATATCGTACCAGTTCCAAGTGTACAACATAGTGATTCAGCATCTACCTTATAATGTGGTCACCACAATAAGTCTAGTACCCATTTGCTACCTTACAAAGTTATTACGATACACTGATTATAGTCTCCGTGCTGTACATTACATCCCTGTGACTTATTTATTTTAAAACTAGAAGTTTATATTTCTTATTCCCCCTCACGTTTTTCACCCACCCCTACCCCTTACTTCTAACCACGGACATGTTTTTAGAATACTGATTCCTGAGTCCTACCCCGGAGATTCTGAGAGAGGGCCTGGGAATATGAATTCTAACAAGCACCTCAGTGATTCTGAGGCAAGTGGCCCTTCCCACATGTGAAGAAAACAGTGTTCTAACAGGGAACCCAAATTTACTAGCTTAAAGCAGTTTAAGTTCCAGTGTCCTCTAGTTTAGGGCAGTCATCCAAATTCCTTCTCAGCGACATTCACCAGTGAACTTTGCTGCAGTTTGAAAGAAAATGGGTGTCTGGGGTACACAAAGGTGTCTTCAGGGACAGCTGGCTGGCTGTGACCCTAACGGGCTGTTTGGGGCCCCAAAAAAGACTTTCCAAAGAGTATTTACCTCAATAAGTTTTCTCTAGTGCAGGGGTTGCCCCAGTCTTTGAGTTCCAGAACCCTGATTTGTCAGCATGCATAGCCTCAGTGGAATGGACATGCTGACCACATTTTCAGGGATCTGATTTGTAAACCATTTTAAGGGAGAAAAATGAGTGCCAAGCAAACTGGATGTTAGTGCTGGCCAAATCGATAGGCTACAGATCACATAATCAGATTTGGCACCAGGAGGTTGGTTTGCTGAATCCGGGGCTTCTCACATCAGACTCTGAGAGTCTAAAAGGGAGGTGCACCTTGCTCCACAGTGAGGCTCTGTCTTGCAGGGGGTCAGACATGGCCTTCCCCTGCAGGGACATCCCTGCCTTTGCATAGTGCCTGGCATACCTTTGTTGTCCTGAAAATGGTTTAGCAGGGTGAAGCCAACTTCAGGGCTCTTTCACCCAAATCCTCATGGTCTATGGTTGCCAGCCTTCGGCATTGCATAGACAAATTTTAAACAAGGTTTGGGGACTGATGGAGGTTTTTCCCTTTGTTTCTTATTGTGCCCAGTAAAGATGTTAGAAACTAACCTAAGCTAACTCAGGTAGACTCGATTAAACTAAAATATTGACTATTGTCATCACCATTCCATTCTGCAAGCTATATTTTAACAACAGAAAAGAAATAAGGGAATAATTCCACCATAAAAGGCAGGCCTTTCAATGAAAAAAAAAAAAAACACAAAAAACCTCAGTACATTAGAAGAGAAAACTCACTACCCATAGTCACACAGACAGTGTTTGGAAACGCCTGAGGGTCTGAGCTGCTGGTCAAGTCAGTGATTCTGTTTCTTTGCCTTTAGCCGCCCTCCAGACGAACTTCAACCCCATCGACTTCGTTTCCATCCACTCACTTACAATTGCAGTGCAGCCCAGCTTCACAGATCACCCTGACTGGGGCATTGGCTGTTCCCAAACTTGGCAGTCTCACTTTGACAGAGCAGTATCTGAGATAAAGTCAGCTCCTGCATCCTCTGAGTGGAAGCTCCCAGTGCAAGCTTCCCAGGGCGACTTTATTTCCAAGAAGAGGAGGAGAATGAAAGATGAGAAGGTTGGTGACTGGTGGATGCTGGTCACCAGGGCTCGGCGTCTGCATCGGACATCTGACCTCCCCTCTGAGGCGGTGTATGTGACAAGGGGGACACTCAGAATGATGGTTTTGGCTGGTAAGGCAGCAACTGGTTTGAGTCCAGTTTCTAAGTGGGACTAAGGCCAGCGAGAGAAAGAAAGAAGAAGGAATAAAGGATGAGGACATGGTGGTCGCTCACAGGCGAGGGCTTTCCCTGACTGGAGACCCACTGAGGCTGGGCTGACAGGAGGGAATGGTCAGCCTGGGGGAGGCCAGATAGGCTCCTTTGTCTGGAGTCCAGTCACTGTGGACGCAAGGGACAGAGAAAGGCATCCTCCCACCGTTTCCTGAGATACTCACTCTGGCCATTTAATGGGATTCTGAGCAGATTCCTTTTCCACAGCTGCACATAGGGACGGCCATCTCTCACCCAGAGACGTGTGGCCAAGTAAAGTAAAGCTCTCAGACACACCTGAAGGATCATTTATGTGGGGCATAAAGAGGCATTTACAGAATAGGTTCTCCTTGGCTCTTTGCTATTCAAGGGCTTAGTACGTGTAGGCAACATCACAAGCCCTGAAACAAATAAAGTATACCTGTGGTGCTCCCCACCCATCCCGTTCTGTGCTCTGTCCAAACCAAAAACATATCTTGGAATAATATGGCATGTACAGTGTCTGATATAAACTATACATACTAGAATTTATATTACTAATTCGTTATTATTATTATCATTATTTACCACTCATTGTGTTACACTATTTACAAATGAAGGGAAGTATTAAAATAGTTTTTCAGCCAGTACAGCTGTACCCATGAGCTCCTGCCAAATGCTAGTCCAGCTCACCAGGAGCACCACACTTGTTTGCAAGGTGAGAATCTACCAACACAAGTGTTGGCTGGTGCTGCTGTAACTTGCTGCAAAGGAGAAGAATCAACAACGGGGTTCCTGTGGTCTTTACTCCCTGAAACCCCACCTCTGAAGAGAGCCTACAAAGTCTCCTTTGAGACACAGGCACCATCAGGAGCTCCTGGGCAGTGTTTTCAGGTACTTGGGACTTGTATGAGAGGCAGAGCTTGGACTTTGTGTCCACATAACGTGGCTCATAGCATGTGGCTGATTCTCTCAGCAGACATCTTGAGATGTCTTTTTGAGACATCACGTTTCTTCAGCCTGGGAAAATAGGGACTTTTGGAAAAACAGCTACTGAAAAATGCATTGACAAAAAATGCAATGTGATCCAGATTTTTCTTTAAAAGTGAGAAATAAAATTCTTCACCTGCTTTATCTACAAAGAGCAGGTGTCTTGGAGAATATTTCAGGTGATAAGGTGGCTTCAGATGGCAGCCTATAAAATGACACATAGATGCAGGGCTGTTTTGGGGTGTGTGCGTGCGCATGAAGATTTAGCTCCTTGCATAAAATAAAATGTTTTAGGACTAACAAGGTAGGAGAGCACCTAGGCATGCAGTGTGGATAGGTAACCAAGCTGTCTTGGTTGGCTGGAATTTTCCTGGTTTTAAAATGAAAAGTCCCCCCATCCTCCATACATACAAATAAGATAAAATGAAATGAAATAACGAAATAAAATAAAATAAAATAAAATGAAAAATCCTGCATTCCAAGAAACCCCTCAGTTCCAGGCAAACCAAGTTGATCAGCCAGTCATCCTAGTTGTAGGATTGCTGTGAACCTGCTCCTCTTCCAAACCATCTGCTCTTTCACACGCCTGTGATGGGGCTGACTGTACACTACTTAAGATTCATTCCTTTGAGTAAAGACATTGTCTCATATTAAAATGCAGATACCTGAAGAGGGGTAACTCATTAAGTCATTACAGCTGGGAAGCAATGTTCTACACATCTGATCACTTCCTCTTGTTAAAAAAGATTGATTCCTTTCTCAGGGAAATAAAAATTAAGACCACACAAGACAGCATTTTACATTTATTAGACAGGCAAAAGGAAAGAAGTCTGACAATACCAAGTGATGACAAGGACATAGAACAATAGAAACTCATATTTATTGCTGGTGGGTGTATGAATTGGTATGCCCACTTTGGAAAACAATGATCTTCTAGACATGATCTTATAAAGTTGAACATGTACAAACTCAAGTGAATTGAACTTTAAGATATATGCCCTAGAGAAACTCTTCTGCTTGAGCCCCAGGAATCATACACACAAGAAAGTTCATAACTGTGAAAAATTAGAAACCATCCAAATGATGGTAAGTAGAGAATGGATGAATAAATTATGGAGTATTTACACATCAAACTATTTGCAGCAGCAAAAACGAATGAACTAGAGCCACATACAATAACATGGATGAATCTCAGCAAAAATATTGAGCAAAAATGTTAAATTAACCATAAAAACTATATGCAGCATGACACCATTTATATAAAGGTGAAAAAGCACAAAAATAAACAATCTGTTGTTTAGGAAGATATACCAAGCACCGTGGGAGGGGAGCGGGGACGGTTTTCACTGCTTAATGATGTTCTAGCTCACAAGACAGCTGTTAGAGTCAAATGTTTCAAATCATTTCCATTATTTCCATATGTGTTACATATATTTAATGGAGGGAGGAGGAAAGAGAATTAAAATGTTAATCAAGCTACGTTAAGAGACTGCAATATGCTGATCAGCCCTGCTGCCAGGCCAGGAGGACACCTGCAGAACAAAGGAAGATTTCTTCTGGGTTTGCTAACAGCCCATTCCCCACACCTGTGTAGGGAAAACAGGAACAACAGAGTAGCACCCTACACAAATAAAACCATTCATTCCTTATGGCTAAAACCACAGGGAACCTATGAATTAGAGGCTGGGAAGGCCAGCAAGCTACATACTCGTCCCCTTCCCCTTCCTCACTGTACGTCATCATCAAAGGAAATGGGAACTAAAGAATGATATATAAACTGAATTTCCTGAATGTTTAGGGTCCTTCTCACTCTCTGTCTCTGAGAGAAGACCACACTCTGTCTGTGTGGAGTGTTACCCCTTTTCTAATAAGATTTCCTTTTGACTCTAACTTTGGCATGTGTGTTGAATTCTTTCTTCACCGTCTGCCAAAAGACCCTCTTCTTCTCTTGGTATAGGGCTTGGTCTTGCACCGACTCAGGGAAATTTGCCCCATGCTATATTACATTGATTTGTAAAAACAAAAATTACACAATAAATGTTTTAGGTAAATAAGGTATAAATAAATCAAAATATGTCAATAAATGTAAAGAGACTAAATTCACTGGTTAAAAGACAGGGATAATAAGATTATAATTTAAAAACGACAACAAAAAATTCAGCTAAATGCTCATTATAAAAGACCCATAAAATATAAAGGCACAGAAAGATTGAAAGTGAAAGGACAGAAGAAGACATTCTAAGTAGGAAATAACTATGTTAACATCAAACAAAATAAGGCAAGAATTAGGAGTATCTAATGTCCTATGTACAACATTAGGAATCAAAAGAGTCTCTATAAAATTACCATAAAGTTTAAACTTATCTAAATATGTATAATATAAGTTCACCAGGTATAAAGCAAAGTCCAAAAGAATTACTGGGAGAAATGGTGGGTAGGAGATTTTAACACAGGCCAAGTGAGAGCCGATTTGTGCTTAAATCTGCCTCTGCTATTCTATCATTCGCTTTCCCATGCGACCTTATGCAAGCCTCTTCCTCTCATTAGATCTCATATCTGAAAAGAGGGGACTGGACCAAATGGGTAAGGATTCCATGAAATACCCACACTCCATGCTGGCATGGAAAAAACCTTGTCACATGATACATGCTTCTGAGCCTGGTGACAACTGGTGCTTTTTACTCGGCATATCCCGGAGAATTTATCACCTGCTAATTTGCCTGAAAATGCCACTTTTCAAACCATCCCTGCCTATCCCAGGCAGCTTTACACATACAGAGGCTTATAAACCTCCTTGTCAGCTGAAGGGCTAAGAGAGCAAAAGCACAGCACGATCGATCCAGCTTCTGGAAACTGCATGCCTGGTTTGCCTCTTGAAATCAATTAGGCAGTGACAGGGTGAGGGAGGCTGTCCAAGCTGACTGCTGGGATGCTGGCATTAATATGGGGCAAATACCCCTGAGAACACGGAAGGAGCCATCTGTGAAAGCTGGAAGAGCAGCTTCTCTAAGTGGCAATTCCAAGTGCAGCATAAAGGGACAAATTGGGCAGCACTGGTGTGGTAATGGAAACTGGTCTACTGGCCTCGATGATCACTAGTGCAATGATGGCCTAGCTGGTGCTTTTCTCCGCATCTCTTTCTCATCTATAAAGTGATGGAACTGGGTTCTAACCTCTGAGACTTCCCCAGACTGAGAGCTCTAAGTTTTGGTGAGATAGTTCTTTTGTTAATTGACTTTTTTTACTCAGTAGGAAGAAAGGAGGGAATTAACATTTATGGGGTACCTATCAGCTTCTAGATGCTTTATACAAATAATTTCATATAGTTCTCACCACAGTCCTATTATGATTTTAATTTTATTGATGAGAACCTAGGCTCAGAGAGAGAATATTAATGTGTAGTAGTATTAGCAGGATTCAAATTCAGGTCCTTTGACACTACAGACTGCTTTTTTACTACACCCAGCTACAGTAGCTAGGACATGTCTACTAAGGGGTCAGATAGTTCTGCTGTGAATTTTTCTTCTTATAAGGTGGAACTCTTCTAGAAGGAGCTAGAAGGAAGGAGAGGTTGTTGGTAAATGGCTGACACAGGCATTACAAAAATCTATACATATTTGAGGATTGACATGGGAGCAACACAAATATACAAATATCCCAGCAAGAGATGCTTAACAGGCCATCCTGAGGCAGAGCCCTGAGGTCAACAGGTCAGTATCTGTATTTATTCATTCCTGTATCCATTTGTCAAATAATTTCTGAGCCTTTACAGGCCTGAAATTCTGGGTGTACAGCTATGAGCAGCATAGACCCCATCCCTGTTCTCTTTAGTTCTCCTGCTGAAGTCTCAGTAGCTTATCTGTAATGGAGGTTTCATTTCTGTTAGTTCCCTCTGTTTTATTATTTCTCCTTTCTATTAAGATCTCTTCTAGGCAGTATTGTGATGCAGTGGATAATGCATTGCAATATAGTGTGAAGATGCTGGGATGGCAGAGTACTTGTCACCATGGGAGCATAGAGGTGGGCTCCTCCCCAGACAAGAGGTTTCAGGGAAGGCTCCCAGGAATATAACCTATCAATGGTAATGTTCCTCTTCCCTTTTCTTCAATCTCCATTTTAAAACTGAGTCCCAGTTCTGTGTTCATGGTTTTCTTCAGATAATCATACTAGGAATCCACTAACTCATGTTGGAGAGTTCATTCGTGTGGATTGCATTACCTCTTCTGGAGAATCTGCATTTTAATCTGACATCAAATGAACCACTTCGCTATTATAGGAGAAGGGCAATGTTCAGATCAGGAAGGGGAAAGATCCCTAGGTCACCCAGGTAAGGCCACCAGCATGGAGTGGCCCAGAGCTGTCAGGCTGTGATGATCATGAATACAACCCTTCACAACTGAATTAGGAGTCCAGTGCTAAATTCGGCGTCCCTGTCCAGATTCCATTTGGGTCCTCGGGGATTCTCATTTGAGTTGGAAATAATGGATTTCGCATGATTTGAAAGTTGCATGACCTTGAGTGATTTTCTAAACTCTGAATCTCAGTTACTATATCTGTAAAAGAAGATTGGATTAAACATGGCAGAGTGAGAGATGTCCTTAGATCTCTCCTTTTGAAACAATAAGCTGAACATTTAAAACTCAACAAAAAATTCCCAAACTGCACACCAGCACATCTGAGCATGGGATCTGTGCATAAGAGCTATCACATGTCAGAACTTCAGATGTCGGGCGGTGGACTAGAAGAAGCAAAGAAGCTGCCTCTCGCAGCCACCAGAGCTCCCTGTAGGAGGGGGAGAGGAAAAGGTGCAGTACTTCTCTGAACAGCCCTGTCTGGGAGTGTACTGTGAGCTCCACATGGCCACTGGCAGGGCCCAGTCATCAGGGCAGACGGCAGAGAAATGGGGACGGCAGAGAAATGGGGACAACAGAAAAGTGGGGATGGCAGAGAAACAACAGTTGATTTTTACCGGCCACAGTTGCAAAAACGAGGCTGAGCCGTAGACCCCATCCCCTAACCCAAAGGGTCCCTCCCCTCATACCCTCCAAGATGGAAACTATGAAGCTCCAGGAAACTCTGAGCAAATGCTACCAAAACTGTTGCTAACACTGACAGAAACTGAGACTGAGAGTAGCAAGCATGATTAAACATCTATAAGGAATAAAAAGACATTATTAAGACTTTATATAAAGCAGAGAGCCAAGAGGCTTAGACCCTACCTACTGGAAAACAACAAAAAAAGTGCCTCCTTTGCAGTAGGCTGAAGGGAGACATTATATAATAAATCCTCTTTCTGGAAAAAAAGCAGAATACATTTCCATTAATGCCCAGGCAGAGAAATAGCTTATTAAACACCATGAACAACCAAGGTGACAAGGAAACTCAGAAAGAAAGAGAAAATTCTTCAGAAAATAATCTTACAGACATAGAAATATGTGACTTAAAAGACCAAGAATTCAAGATGGTACTTCTGAAAAAACTCAGTGAGATCTGAATTATATCAACAGTTTCAGGAATTGAAAAAACAACTAGATGAGCAGAATGAGTTTTTCAGCAAAGAGAAACCCTCAAAAAGGACTGAATAGACCTTCTGGAGATAAAGAACACACTGCAAGAGGTGAAAAATGAAATAACAAGTTTTGGAAATAGAGTCACAAAATGGGGGAAAGGTCAGCGATATCAAAGACAGAAATCTAGAAATAAATCAGAAGGAAAAAGAGAGAAACTGACAAATGAAAAATAATGAAAGAGAAATGCAAGAACTAGCTGATACCATCAGGAGAGGAAACAGAAGAATAATGGGATTTCTCAAAGGGGAGGAAAAGGAGCAGGGATTAGAAAGTATTTTCAGACAAATAGTGAATAAGAATTTCCCAAATCTAAGGAATGAGCTGGAGGTTGGAACTCAAGAAGTCAATAAAACACCCAATTATCTCAACCCAAAAAAGGCCTTCACCAAGACACATTGCAGTAAAATTATCAAATATCAACGACAAAGAGAATTCTCAGGGCAGCCAGGGAAAAGAAGACAGTAACCTATAAAGGAAGACCCATTAGATTATTGTCGAACTTCTCAACGCAAACCTTACAAGCCAGAAAGGAGTGGAATCACATATTCGAATTATTAAATAAAAAGAACTACCAGCCAAAAATAATGTATCCAGCTAAGCTCTCCTCTAGATATGAAGGAAAAATAAAGACCTTTCCAGACATACAAAAATTGAGGGAATTCTCCACTCCAAGGTCTGCACTATAGGAAATACTGAAAGGGGTCAGTTTACCTAAAAAAAGGATAAAAAAAACCCTCAACATAATTAGGAGTAAGATGACTAGCAGACTGATAAAAGCAGAAGAGTGCAATCCTTATTAAGAATGGGGCATTATAAGGTTAAAATAAGATATTTACTATAGAAAGATAATAATGAACATTCAGCATACATAGGGACAAATTGAGACAACAACTGAAAAAGGGAGGACTCAAAGATCTAAATTCGCAAAGGGGAATGGGGATAAGGTACATGCAATATATATATATATATATACACATATAACTATCTTTTACATATCCATAATGGTAACCACATGCCAAAGATTCAGAACTGAAGTACATAACATAAAACAAGAAACAGAGGCAAAACTCACAAAAGCCAACCAAAATAAAGAAAACAGAAACACAAGGACAAGGAAGCAATGAAAACACCGAGCTACCAGAAAGCAAAAGATAAAATGGCTATAATAAGACCTCATATTTCAATAATCACCCTAAATGTAAATGGACTGAACTCACCAATAAAAAGGAACAGAGTTGTAGAATGGATCAAAAAACAAAACCCAACCATATGCTGCTTCCAGGAGACACATCTCAGTTCCAAAGACAAATATAAACTCAAAGTGAAAGGGTGGAAAATGATATTGCAAGCAAATGGTATTCAGAGAAAAGCAGGAGTAGCAGTATTAATATCAGATGAAATAGACTTCAAAATAAAAAAGGTAAAGAAAGATACTGAGGGACACTTCATAATAATAAAGGGATTCATGCACCAAGAAGACATAAGACTTATTAAAATCTATGCCCCAAATCAGGGGGCCCTGAAATATGTAAAGCAATCACTAACAGAACTAAAGAGAGAAACAGATGAAAATACTATCTTAGTAGGGGACCTTAACACCCCACTGTCAGATATGGACAGATAATCCACACAGAAAATCAATAAGGAAATAACATCCTTAAATGACACATTAGACCATGTGGACATAATTGACATTTACAGAGCTTTTCATCCCAAAACAGATGCTTATGTATTCTCTAGTGCACATGGAACATTTTCAAGGATTGACCACATACTAGGAGACAGAGATAGCCTCAACAAATATAAGAGGTTTGAAATCATACCAACTATATTCTCTGATCATAATGCTTTAAAACTAGAGATCAATTGTATAAAGAAAGTGGAAAGAACCACGGATACATGGAGATTAAACAACACACTGCTGCAGAATAACTGGGTTAGAGAAGAAATAAAAAGAGAGTCAAAAGACATAAAAACAAATGATAATGCTAGTATAACATATCAAAACTTTTAGGACACAGCAAAAGCAGTGATAAGAGGAAAGTTCATATCATTACAGGCCTACCTCCAAAAATAAGAATGAGTCCAAATAAACAACCTAATGCTTCATCTTAAAAATCTAGAAAAGGAAGGACGAATGAAGCCTAAAGTCAGCAGAAGGAAAGGAATAATCAAAATTAGAGCAGAAATAAATGATATTCAAAACAAAACAAAAAAAATGATAGAAAAAAATAAATGCAACAAAGAGCTGGTTCTTGAGAAGTTTAATAAAATTGACAAACCTCTGGCTAGACTCACTAAAGAAAAAAGAGAAAGGACACAAATAAACAAAATCAAGGATGAAAGAGGGAACATTACTACAGACACTGCAGAAATACAAATGATCATACATGAATACTATGAAAAAGTATATAACACCAAATTTAATAACCTAGAAGAAATGGACCAGTACTTAGAAAAATATAACCTTTCTAGACTGAATCAAGAAGAACTGGAAAATCTAAATAGACCAATCAGCAGTATGGAAATTGAAACAATCATCAAAAACCTATCAAGAAGTAAAAGTCCAGGACCAGATGGCTTCACCAGTGAATTCTACCTAACATTCAAAGAAGATTTAATACCTATTCTCCTCAAACTCTTCCAAAAAATCATAGAGGAGACAATACTTCCCAACTCATTTTATGAGGCCAATATTACCCTGATACCAAAACCTGGTAAAGATAACACGCAAAAAAGAAAACTACAGATGAATATCTCTCATGAACACAGATGTAAAAATCCTAAATAAGATACTAGTAAACTGAATGCATCAACATATTAAAAAGATTTCACCACAATCAAGTGGGCTTCATCCCAGAGACACAGGGATGGTTCAACATATGCAATTCAATTAGTGTGATACACCGTATAAACAAATTAAAAAATAAGAATCATATGATCATATCAATAGATGCAGAAAAAGCCTTTGACAAGATATAGCACCGATTTATGGTCAAAACACTTAACAAAATCAGTATAGAAGGAAAGTATCTTAATAATAATAAAAGCCATATGTGACAACCCCTCAGCCAACATTATACTTAATGGTGAAAAACTAAAAGCCTTCTCTCTAAGATCAGGAATAAGGCAAGGTTGTCCACTATCACTACTGTTATTCAATATAACATTGGAGGTCCTAGAGAGTAACATCAGGCAAGAGAAAGATATAAAAGGCATCCAAACAGGAAACGAAGAAGTCAAACTGTCGCTATTCGCAGATGACGTGATTCTCTATATAGAAAATCCTGAAGACTCCACAAGAACACTACTAGAAACAATGAGCAAATACAGTAAAGTTTCTGGATACAAAATCAAGGTTCAAAAATCCATAGCGTTCCTATAGTTTAATGATGAAATGTCAGAAAAATAAGTGGAAAAAATAATTCCTTTCATAATTGCAACAAAAAGAATAAAATACCTAGGAATAAATCTAATGAAATACGTGAAGGACCTATATAATGAAAACTATAAGAGCCTGTTAAAAGAAATCGAAGAAGATACAAAAAAATGGAAATATATTCCATGTTCTTGGATTGGAAGAATCAGCATAGTTAAAATGACCATATTACCTAAAGCATTATACAGATTTAATGCAATCCCCATCAAAATCCCATCAACATTTTTAAAAGAAATAACAAAAAATCATCTGATTTGTATGGAAACAGAAAAGACCCCAAAATACCAAAGCCATCCTGAGAAAAATGAGGCTGGAGGCATCACTCTGCCCGACTTCTAATTATACTATAAAGCAACAATAATCAAAACACCATGGTATTGGCAGCACAACAGACACACTGAACCTGTGGAACAGAATTGAGAGTCGAGAAGTAAACCTGTATTTATATGGCAAATAATTTTTGACAAAAAAGCCAAAAACATAAAGTGGAGAAAGGAAAGCCTCTTCAATAAATGATACTGGGAAAACTGGAAAGCCACGTGCAAAAGAAAGAAACTAAACTACTTTCTATCACCACACACCAAAATTAACTCAAAATGGATTAAGGACCTGAGTATTTGACCAGAAACAATAAAATGCATAGAAGAAAACATAGGAATTAAATTAAAGGACCTTGGACTTAGAGAAGATTTTATGAATTTGACTTCAAAGGCAAGGGAAGTAAAAGCTAAAAGAAATAAATGGGACTACATCAAACTAAAAAGCTTCTGCTCAGCAAAAGAAACCGTCAACAACGTAAAGAGTCAACCATCCGAATGGGAAAATATATTTGAAAGCAATGTCTCTGAAAAAGGCCTAATATCCAAAATATACAAAGAACTCATACTACTCGATAACAATAAAAAACCAAAGGATTCAATCAAAAAAATGGGCAGAGGATCTGAACAGACACTTCTCCCTAGAGGACATACAAATGGCCAACAAACATGAAAAGATGCTCAAGATTGCTAGCTATTATGGAAATGCAAATCAAACCCACATTGAGATACCATCTCACACCTGTTAGAATGGCTATAATCAACAGGACAAGTAATAACAAATGCTAGAGAGGATGCAGAGAAAAAGGAATCCTCATACACTGCTGGTGGGACTGCAAATTGGTACAGCCACTATGGAAAACAGTATGGAGATTCCTCAAAAAACTAAGAATTGATCTACCATATGATCCAGCAATCCCTCTGCTGGTATTTTCCCTAAAGACTTGAAAACTCATATCCAGAAAGAAATTTGCACACCGATTTTTATAACAGCATTATTCACAGTGGCCAGGACATGGAAGCAACCAAAGTGTCCTATGATAGATGATTGGCTAAAGAAGCTGTGGTATGTGTATACAATGGAATACTATTCAGGCATAAGAAGAGATGAAATACCGCCATTTGTAACAACATGGATGGACCTTGAAATAATCATACTAAGAGAAATAAACCAGACAGAAACGGTTAAAAATCACATGATATCACTTATATATAGGATATAAACCTAAAAGCAACAAATGAGTAGGACAAACAAACAGAAATTCATGGACATGGACAATGGATTAGCGCTTACAAAGGGAAAGGGAAAAAAGTAAAAAAAATAGAATGCTAAAAATAAAATAAAATAAATACAAAGGAAAATAATATATCTGTAAAGTGGATATTATGTTATAGCCCTCCTCATAGCAGGTTGTGAGGACCAAATGGAATTGTTCATTTAATGTGCCTAGCATAGTACCTGGTTCATGTAAGAGCTTGATAAAAACTTAATGTTTTTTGAAATAATGAGTGTTTCATTGCTATTGGTTTCCTCTTACCTTAATTTTATTATTTCGCCTTTCTATTAAGGTCATCTTTAAGGCAAAATGTACAATGGTATCTTGGTCTGCTTTTCTATGTTCCACCCCAAACCTGCTCCAGTCACCATCCCCGCCACCTTCTTCATCATGGGGCACGTGATACAACCAGGGCCTTTGCAGGGGTGTATTCAGGGGAACTGAGGATCTTCTTTGGGCTTCATAAAAGCAAACAGTAATTCTAAGTGATTTTCAAACTATGGATGTTCTTGATTCCATTTGTTCCTTTTCTGATAACATGCTGTGTGCAGAGTGCTCAGCACCATGGACGTTCTGCGTGAGAGCTCTCTAGTTTCCTGTCTCCACCCACCATCTGTTTATCTATTTAGTGGCAAATCCTGGGAATTCTCAGAATCATCAAGGGGAAAATGTGACAAAATATTCTTAAGATCATATAAAGTGCATAAAATGTTGCCTCGTGCACTGGCAAGCTCTCTGACAAACGCAGACAAGCCTCAGAACCCTGTCTGTGCCCGAGGCCCTAACAGTGTGGGGTGCGCACCACCATGACTAATTACTCCTGAAGTTGTCTTCACGTGGAAGCCACGTGATATGCCTTCATGTTGCTTCCATTCATTGGTCTCATTTTGTCCTCTGGAACCACCCAAAGTAAGTCCTACATGTCTTCCATGTGACAGCTTTTTCCTCCCTCTGTCATATGCACCCCCTTCTCTCTCAGCACATGGCCACTGCGGCGGTGTCGTCCGTCACGGTGCAAAGGGCTGTTATAAGTCTCCTCGGTATGTCTCTGTGTCTATCCTCTCCCTTCCAGCCTCTCTTCCCTACTCTTGGCAGATTTCTCTTCCCCAAATCGAGTTACACTCTATTGGTTGAAATTTGAATGTCACTTTTGGCATTTGAGCTAGTGTTGCCACCTGCCCTGGCCTTTCTGCTCACTACTGCTGGCCCCACCCGGCTGGCCTGTGTTTCCTGCACCAGCTCTCACCACATCTTACACCAGTGGTATTAGTAGTATCTCTAGTCCCCAGACAACTCAGTGCCAGGAATACCTACTGATTTTCTGCCTCCTTGTTTTCACTTGTTCCATACTATTCTTTCTCTAGAAGTTTCCTCCACCTTTCCCTCTGTGTTCAAATGAGATTCATTTACATCTCTGGAAAAGTTATATGCTGCTAGAATGAATACTTTTTTTTTTTGGTCTCATTCTGGAGTAAATCATTCCCAACCATCTTCTGAGAGGTTATGGTTCAGGAAGATGGCCCAACTGGAGCAACGTTCTGGAAGATTGATCTCATAGCATGGTCTTTGCAGTTATCTTGAGGAAAGAAGACTGTAAGTGGAGAAACAGACATATCACCTCAGGCGAGTTACTACATCACAAAGTGCAGAGAAGGTTGCAGGAGCTGGTTTTGAAGTAATTAAGCCAATCTGCCTATATATCACAGCACAGGAGGAAGTCATTACTCTCTGATCTTGCAAAAGATTGCTACACGTCTATTACTTACACTTCAGGATATTAAGATTGGAACGAAGATAATTCTTACTGAAATTAGAAATCAAAATGCAATTAGAACTTTCTAATTAAGTTGGTATAAATATTTATGAATATAATGCACATTTCAAATGGATGGAACACTGACTGTCTCCTTGAATGTGCTCAGGAAAAAGAACAGCGTAGTGCTCAGGTACTCCATTCTGGAACAAAGGTTAGATTCCTCCAAAGGCTGAACACACACAGAGTGCATGCATAAAAATATACTCATGTATGCAACCACCACCTGTTCCCTGGAGCACCTATCGCCATTGGTGTGTTCAGAAATAGCTATTCACTTGGACTTTTGGTAGTGGCACAATCACTGGTCCCTTGAGCCGGTTATAGCTACATTTTATAGTCTTTCTAACTCATACTTCTGGAAATGTATCGAACTACCCACCACACAAGAGCATTATTAGGTGGCTCCAGAAGCTAATGTAGTAACTTGAGCCATCACTTGGTTGAGGGGAGAGAACACTTAAGTCTAGAGGACAGAATACCAGAGCTTCAATTCTGGCTCTTCCATTCACTAATCCTGCAGGCCTGAGGAAATGTTTTATCCTCTCATACTTGCAGACAGGGCTAACAGGAGCACTCTCTACCTCTTCGGACTGTTGTGAGGATATATAGAAATAACCGATGTGAAAGTATTTAGGAAAGTGAAAAAGAATGATACACCTAGGTCTTATTGCTGTTGATGTAACCATTACTTAACCTTATGAGCTGATGGATTAGCACAGAAACAATACCTCCTAAACATAATACCTGAATGGGGAAAGTTGGGAGGAGGGAAGACGGTGGCAGGGACCAGATATGGAAATAGGGAGATGGCATGAGGATAATGAATTAGTCAGAAGGAGTCAGGAAAGGATCATCTTCACAAAGCCAACTGGGAGATTGCCATAATTCTAGGCCACATAGCAGATTGTTTGAGAGAACAATGATATGTTAATCAATGCATCAGTCCCTCGGTGAATCACACCATAGGTGCTAGGAGGAATACAGAAAAGCCGTGTCTGCCCTGGGGGATGTAAACGCAGGAAATAGAATAAAACTGTATAATGAACTATGTGAAATTGTGTAAAGATCAAACCCAGGCATGAGGAGGCCACTATCTTGTGTCCTGTGCTATAGGGACCCCACCTAACCCCTTCCATGACTAAGCTCACTCCCATAGAGTGAGGAGTCTATGTCCTTCTTGAGTCAAAAAGACACAGCGACACTACGGCCCTCATCATGCTCTTGTATTTGGGACCCCGGAATTTTCTAGAGCCACTCTAGGGTCTGTGTGGGCCTCTTCCTTTTGGCCACTGTCTGTCAAGGTGAACAATGCTTCCTGTTCACCTGTGGGGTGGCCGAGGGGCAACTGTGTATGGGGACTAGATGTAGAAAGCACTTGGATGTAAAGACCCCTCTCTGAGTGGGGAGCAGGGACAGGGGTGAGAAGGAGAGTGGGCCAGGGTGAGATTTAGGGCCTGCGTTGTTCAGCAAGGCCATGTTTTTGAAAAGAACTCTCAGGAGTAAAAGGTTCAAACCTGGCCTGCAGGTCGGCATTAAGGTATATTTCTTCAAGAAAAGAAGATAGAGATTTTAATTAATGTTTTGTTAGCTTGATTAATAATTTTTGAATATTTAAACATAGCACGTGGGCTGCACTCTTGTCTCTGACCTGCAAGCTTTGAGGCAGGCCTGAGGGCAACTGTAATTTGGAGAGAGAAGAGACAATATTTCCTGAGCAGCGTCGTCATGGGCATGAAGCTGCACCACATGATGCAGGGGAGTTTGGCCAAAAGCTGGCTGGAAAGCAGTTCAGCCGATCTGCCCGCAGATCACAGCACCAGAAGTCATTATTCTCCAATCTTGCAAAAGGTTGTTCCAAGTCTGTTACTTACATTTCAGGATATTAAGATTAGGAAGAAGCTAATTCTTACTGAAATTAACTACAAGCATCAGGGAGGACTTCTAAAAGGTGGGACAGGAGTTTTGCCTTGAAGTATCTGTCCAGGTTGGGGAAAAATTCCAGGGCCCAGGAATGAGTGAGCCAAGTCCCGGAGGTCATGAGGGTGACCTGGCTGGAGTCAGTCATTATTGATTTCCCTCAGCCCCAAACATTCTCTCTACTCCCCATATAGCTAAATTCCTGACCTTTCTTCACATCTTCCTTAAGCTCTGCTTCCTTCATGGAGCATTCTTGGGTTTCTTCGTTCCATAAAATCACCTCCCTTTTCTGATCAAAACTGCAATTCTTCCTCTACATCATCAGCAGGCCCAGCATTTTTTAGAGAACCTACTGTACATGGGCATTATTAGTTGGCACTAGCCAGTCTAGAATGTAATTTTGGAGTGTTAGTTTTGTCTCCCTAAAACTAGAACCTCCTGGAGATGAAGAACCTTTTCGTTAAACACAGAGTGATTATGAAACGAGGCTGCGACAAGGTCATTTTGACAGTCTGTGTTGTTTGAGTCAGTGAGAGAAAACGGAGGAGCGGGAGCAGTCCTTTGCCTTCTTAGCTTTTTTGATCAAAGTTGCTTCCTGAAGTAGAGGAACTGGGAACACGCACCCTCCAGGGACTCTGAGGGCATAGCCCTAAGCCATGTGTGTCAAGCCTAGACATTTATGTGAGGCCTCTTGTTTTATCTTAAAATGTATGCAGGTTTTATATTCTACTCCATGACACATTTTTGTATCCTTTAAAATAAAGTTTTAAATTACTTATCACTGAGTGAAACTGATTCTCTTGGAAGATTTATCATGCCAGTTTTATAAAATGTGAATCATCTGTGGGGCCAAGCACAGCATTTGGCACATAGCAGACACTCAATGAATATTTGCTGAACGAATGAGCCACGGTGGGGAGTCTCATATGCCCAGTCAATTGCACTATGTTCCCAGGAGGAAGCATGCCTGCATTTGAGTACTTGGGCATTAGATCACTATTTCAATGGTCCATGTGTGAGGCAGAGGGCCTGTCAGAGTGTTGGCATGTAGGAGAGGGAAGAATGAAAGAGACTAAAACGCTGACTGTGAATGAGGACCCAAAAGAAGGAAGATAATTAGAAATGGGAAAGTTTCAACAGGCAATAAATGTTTAATTCAGCTTTGGCAGTGAGCTTGCAATGACAACGGCAGTTTCAGGTACTCTCGGATCGCCTTTCCCAGGATGACAGGAAATGGTCAATTTAACGTGCAACATGCAACAGGTAGAGTCGTTGTCGATGTAACATGCAAAATATGAACACCTCGTCTGATAGCAGACACCATCACTGTCTAGACCTATCTTGTCCAATAAGGTAGTTACTGGCCACATGTGGTTGATGAGCCTTGAAATGTAGCCAGTCGGAATTGAGCTGTACTGTAAGTATAAAATACACGTGGTAGTTTGAAGGCAGTATACACACACACCCGTACCCACACCCCCAAAATAGAAAATATCTCATTAATAATTTTTATATTGATTTCATGTTGAAATAACACTATGGATATATTAGGTTTAATAATATATACTATTAAAATTAATTTCGCCTGTTTCTTTTTATTTTTTAAAAATATGGCTACTAAAAATTTTTAAATGACATACATGTCTTGCATTTGTAATTCACATTATGTTTCTACCAGGCAGTGCTTGACTAGACTGATGAAGTAAGATGACTTGGTCACAGATCCAGGAAGAGATACAGGTAGCTTTTTTTCTAAGCAGTACAAAGGACAAGCTTTTGCAAACTTGCCTTTGCAAAATAATGTTTATCTCTCTGGGATATTTGGAAGACTTTGTTAATGGATGGCTGGAAAGTACAATTATTCGCACATATATTTGACAGGTTTACCATTGAGAAAAACTGTAGAAGTATAAATTCAAATCGAAACTAATTAAAACCCTTGCCTAAAAAAAATTCCATCAATCCCAGACAACTTCAAGCAGAGATCTGTGATTAAACTCCTTTGTGCACTAGTCAGTACTTCCCCAGCTGTATCTGCAGGCTGTTCCCGGACTCCCCTAGTCCTTCTAGTAAATAATTGGACTGCTCCTCAGCTTCTTGTCATTCCTAATCGCTTCCCTTCTGCTGGGGCCTGGTCCTTTAAATAACTTAGTCTGTCCACCTGGAGGAACCGAAACTCTTTTGGTACTGTTACTTAAGCATCTGTTACAGTTCTAGCAGGTTTAGGATTCTAATTGCCCAGTTGCTATTTGTAGTATTTTCACACAGCAAAGTGCTACATGGAGTTACAAAGAGAGCTACTCTCTGATAAGGAACTTGACTGTCAATGGCAGGCATTCAGGGATTGTTTTTGGAATCCTGCCAAGGGAAGCTCTCCTCTATGGTGAAATGAACTTTCTTCGTTTGCAGTCCTGCGTCCTTGCTTCTTCAGCTGACCTCAGCTGGCAGCTCCAACCTACCCCTTTGGTGATGGATGGATAAAGAACTAAGCCGTCAATGTAGTCAGCGTTACTTTGTCTGACCTGCCTCTGCCCCTTTCTGCAGCCACATCTCAGGCCACTCTTTCTTCACCTCGCTCCAGCCACCCTGTCTGCCTTTGGTTCTTGGCCTTGATCATGTCCTGTTGCCTCCAGCCTCTGGGCCTTCTCTTGCAGTGCTCTCTGCTTGGAATAAGTCCCCTTCCTCCCTCCTTCACACACCATCCTCAAAGCTTGGCTCCTCTGGGCATCTTCCTTGAAACTGCCAGCCTTTTCAGTTGCTCTTGTGGTAGCCTGGCCTTGTCTTTTGTCAACTGTAATGCTCATTACGGTGGATAATACATGGTTTATGTTATTGTGTGAATATGTGATGTGTCTTGGCTACTTGATTTTAAGCCCCTGGAAGTGGGGATAATCTTTATTTTGTTTATTGTTGTATCTCCAGGGCTAGAGACTCAGTTAATATTTCCTGGACAAAGTCATACACGTGTTTGCTCTGCTCCTCCTGCAGACTTTCTGGAACTTCACTGGTGAGGGTGAGGACCATGTGAGGGGTGATGGTGAGTTAGGTGGGTCAGTTATAAGTCAGGCACATGGAAAAGATATAACTTATGGCATCCCCCCGACCCCCAAACCTCCAACCACTCCTCCCTTCCTCATTCTCTTGGCCCAAGCTGCTTCTCCTCTCTCCCTGAGATTGCCTTCTCTCTGGATTTCAAACCTTCTCCTTCTTCCTCACAGCCCTTCTGCCTGAGCTTCTTGTGGATCCTTGCCTCCTCCACATGCTGTCCCCATCTTCCTGCAAGTCTGGTAGTTTCCCATGGAGAATATCAAGCTCTCAGGGCATGTGGAGACATTTTTCCATCTGATTATCGTGGTTTCTAGTTTTAACAGATCCACGCAAGCCAGCACAGGCTCAATTAGCTACCAGGGAGGCTCATCACCTGCTCCTCTATTTGGCCCAGCATGCAGGGCTGGGGGCCAGGTACAGAGTTTCAGATGAGGCCACTGGTTAGAGAGTTCTTCATGTCCCAGAGATCCCATCTGCTACAATTTTATGTATCAGGTACACCATAACTTACGTTTTACATAAATGCAAAATTTTTCATCAGCAAAATCTTCCAGCTCTCCCTTCAGTATATTAAGAATCAGACCACTTCTCACCACTTTCACTGGCAGCACTTCGGCCCAGGCCATGGCCATTTCCCCCCAGAATTACCGCCACAGTATCCCTTCCGTCTTTGCTTCCCTGTTTCAACACTGCATCCCAAGTGATCTTACTGAGATATGAGTCAGCCATGCCACTTCTCTGCTTAAGATCTTCCAGTGGAAGGAAATCCTTCCATTTGAGACAATATGGATAAACCTTGAGAACATTATGCTCAGTGAAATAAGTCAGACGGAGAAAGACAAATACTGTATGATCTCATTTATATGTGAAGTCTGAAAAAATTGAACTCATAGAAGCAGTATAGATTGGTGGTTGTCAGAGGTGAGGGGCGGGAGGGTTGGGGAAATAGGTGGAAATGGTCAAAAGATACAAACTTTCAGTTATAAAATAAGTGGCGATGATAGTTAGCAATACTGTGTTATGTGTTTGAATGTTGCCAGCAAATTCAAAAGTTGGTAAGAGAGTCAATCTTAAAAGTTCTCACCACAAGAAAAAAGTCCATAGCCGTGTGAGGTGATAGATGTTAACTAAAATTATGTGGTAATCATTTCACAATCTATACATACGTCAAATTGTTATGTTGTACACCTAAAAATAAAACAATGTTATATGTTAATTACACATCGATGTAATTGGAAGAAAAAAGATCCTCTAGCAGATTACTCAGAGTGAAGGTGAAGTTCATGCAGTTGCCCTCCCCAAACTAGTTTCAATTAAGGAGTTTAATTACAGAGTTTGGATATCTTATTAATTAAGAGGAAAAATAAAAGCCATTCAAGTAAGTTAGACATAGGTTTCCTCTTCCTTACTAATTTATATACAGCAAATTGCCAATTTGGTTCTAATACATTCTTTTCTGAAATTTATTTTTTCAATTATAATTGACAGATAATATATTAGTTTCAGGTGTACAACATACTGATAAGACATTTATATGCCTTATGAAGTGATCTCCCCATAAGTCTAATATCCATCTGACACCATACACAGTTATTACAATATTATCGACTATATTCTTATACTGTTCTTTAAATCTCTGTGATTATTTTTATAACTGGCAATTTGTACTTCGTAATCAATCTTTTCACCTTTTTCACTCAGCCCCTCACCCATCTCCCAACAGGTCTCTTGCTGTTCTCCCTTTGCTCATTCCACTCCAGCAACACTGACTTCCTTCCGGTTCCTTGAATGTCCTGACTCTGCACTTGGAATTCCCCGTTTTCTCTACCTGGAATGCCCGCTCTTCAGTATACACATGGCTTGCTCTTATCTGCTCCAGGACTTTCCTCACGTGATCTTATTGGTACATGGACTCTGCATGTCTGCCCTAACCTTTCATTTAGCCACCACCTCAACCTCCGCTTTCCTCTATGAAAACAGGAAGGTGGACCATTGGGATTATGGTGAAACACTGGCCAGTTCTGACCCTCTAAAGAATTATTGCTCCTTCTGGAGAGCATCTGATGGCTTACAAGAGACCGTAGACGCAAGGGCAATGGTTTCAAACTTTAAAAATATAAGTGGAGCCCTTTCATCAAATAAAATTATATCTATAAGATCTTTACTTTACAAATTTTAGGGAAATAAAATGTCGACCATGTGAGCACGTGCTGGAGGCAGAGGCTGTCACTGTCTTAGCTGACAGGTTAGGAGAGTGATGCCAAGAGAGGTTAAATTCTTAATGTGGAAATGGGAGGCTGCGAAGGGAGATCGGGGTAGAGGCCTTGGCTTTGTCACCACCACCATTCCATGTCTTCCCCGCCCCCTGCCTCCACCCAGTGGATTACAAGGGTTTTATGAATGCTAAAATAAATAACTTACTGGAAAGCACAGCATACTGCCCAGTGTGGAATGCAACAAATATGTCGGCTCCTCACCACCTTCATCTTCATCAAAATCATCATCATCCCCATTCGTCTAATTGTCCATATTGCATTGTTTTGTCCATAAGAACAATGTGAGAACTTATCACATGCATTTGCTAAAACGAACGTACTCCTCCACCTCCTTCAGGTCTGCTCAAAGGTCACTTCTCATTGACATGACCCTCCTACCACAACGTGCAGCCCACTCATTTCCCCTTCTTGACCCCTCCCTCGTTCCTCTCTGTTTGTTCTTTTCTCCCCATTGCACTTATCACTTTCTAACATGCTATAAAACTTACTTATTTACTGTTTACCTGTTGTTTGTTGTCCACCTCTGCTGGAATGCAAGCTCGGTGTGGATGTCCCCTCTGTCAGAAGCACGCTACTCTTCCTTCAGGGTCCAGTCAGGCCCATCCTTCTCTCTTGGCTCTGGTTTGCATCTGTTCTGCCTCCTCCTGATTGCTCATGGAGTACATTTTTTTTTATCCCATGCATTTCAGGGCTGGATAGGACTCCTCCTGTCATCTTCCATTTCTTATGTGTTCAGAGGTAAAGAAAGGGATAATTTCCCACTGGAAATTATCTAACTCTGCCATAGCTCAATGGCAACCTTGAGAAATTTCTCAACCACTCCGGGCCTCATATTTTCATTTTAAAATAAGGAGCTGAGTTAGGTGATATTCACGGCCTCTCTAGATTTCACATTCTAAGAGATCATAAGCAGCTCGAGTGCAGGGTCCGAGTCCAGCGATAATAGTCACAGTTCTCGTTTTCTCGTTCGCACTGCCTGCTAGCCCTTTCGACTGTATCATTTCCCATCCACGCAATAATCGTATAAGGGAGGGACTATAATACTCATCTTATAGTGAGGAAGCTAATACTTAGAACTGCAAAAAAGAAAAAAAAACTTGCTTACATGACTCTGCTAGTGAAACAGGGCTGGGACTCTATCTTGAGTCTGTCAAATTTCAGAGCCTGTGTTCCTTTCTCCTTTCTAAACTGTCCTTTGTCTTATATTTCTTTTATATTACTCTTGGCCATGAGTGACAGATCTGAGGTGATTTTTGAGTTGTATTCCAAAAGTAGAAGAAAAATCCAATTGAATTTTCTTGCTAGGCTCTGATACCTGACTGCTTTTTGGGCCAGGTTGTATCCTCTGGGGGGCTCCTTGATATCAGCATTTGAGCAGAAGGCGGCCACATGGTGAAGAAGTCATTATTTCACTCAGTAATATATGACAGGTTACATACATTCTGCAAGCCTCTGTTTACAAATTATTTCCTTCCGTTAAATAAGGACAATAACATCTATATCCTAGATTTGTTAAGAGAAGTTTAAATAAGGAAATAAATGTGTGGGCTTTTAAAAAAAATTTAATTGTGATAAAATACACATAATGTAATATTTATCATCTCAACTATTTTTAAGTATACAGTTCAGTGGTATTAAGTACATTCACTTCGTTATGCAATCATTACCACAGTCTATCTTCAGAACTCTTTTCATCTTGCAAAACTGAAACTCTACACGTGGTATTTGTTTTTGTTTCAATCCAACCTGGATGCAGAACTCAGTGCACCTTCCAATTCTCTCAAAAGCACACACACACACACACACACACACACACACACACACTAGTGAGTAGCAAGGCTCCCTGGTGATCTTGCAAGGTGACACTACCAGCTTTGATCTCGAAACTCATGTTTCTAACCCATTATAGTGCTCAGAAAACAAAGTCCCTGCTTTGGTTAACAGGGCTCACTCTCTTTGGGTAGTTATTGGGGTTATAAATCAGAAAGATTATTTTCATTGTACATTATCATCATCATCTTCATCAACAAAAAATTCTATTGGTAACTTACGAGAATGATGCAGAAAGAGATTGGGAAATGTAGACCTTTTAATCCAATTTTCAGAAGAGTGTTAGATGGATCAAGAGGATCCATCTATCTGGACAAAGCAGCTCTGGAACTCAGCCTCTTGCACTCAGAAAAATTGAACCAACTATATCCAGCAACCGAAGTTCATCTGTCACCCCACACTGGTTGAACGTAGACTGGTGACCCAGAACTCCACCCAGTTCCCATATCCACCCCATCTGACAACTCCTGGGTGGGGGTGAGAGGGACTCCCATATCTGCTTAGAATTGCCTGACCTAGAGGATCAGAGTCCCTCCCACTCCCTGGGGTGACTTGTGGGGTTCTCCATAACCTGGTTCATGAGATCAGTCGCATCGATCAATCTTTCCTATTGTGACTGCCTGAATCTACCTTGTCAGTGTGATTACCTTTGTCTGGAGTGTTCCTTCTGAGAATTAAGTGGGAATCAAATTTATCTGGAAGGGGTGCACAGAGAAATCATTTGGAATTGCTGAGGAATTGAGAAATAGAATTAAAGTTATCGACATCAGAAAATTCTTGATCAAGAGTCTTCGACTACTTGCTATCTACAGGCAAAGTTATTTGATATGTGGTTAACTAAATGCATTTCTAAAACCTTAGTGAGCAATAAATGATGCCACCAATGGGAGGCAAGCAACAGAAGGCATAGACTGTGTCTGGGTGTGGGGCTCTTTAAGAATGCAAAGGAAGAAGGGACAGAAGAATATGTGAGATTCATTTTTATAATTTACGACAACCTAGTGATGTTTAATTCTGATTCTCTTCTTCCTCACAAATCAATTCTCCATTTCCTCTTGCATGACTTGCCACAGAGCAGACAAAGTATTCCCTGAATATTGAAGTTCTCAATTTATCATCGTTGCATAGTATCTACGCAGTGAAAACCTCACAGATTTCAGGAATTAGAGGTTGAGCAACGGAAAGGACCAAAAGGTTTGCGAATGATAGTTGAAAGCTTTGCTCTCTAAGCTAGATTTTCTCCAACATTAAACTTGGAGCAGAATGAATAGGAGCTACTGTAAATCCTCCCGTGGAATTCTCAGCAAAGTCAAGACTGTATTGGTTAGTGGCACTGAAAAAGGGCTATGGGGTTGGCATCGGAGATGAAAGGCCTTAACATTTGTGAAATATCGACAGGAGTCTGAAGTCACTCTGTCCATCTGCAGAATCTGTCTCTGCCTTGTATTTGGTGGAATGGTAATTTCAAGTTTTTGTGGAATCGTGATTGACACTTTTTCTTTGATTTGTAACGTCTACCATATAGGATATTTGGCAGATAGTAATTTACAAATAAGAAATAAAAATCAACGTTTTTTGGTATTTTAATTGGGGAATTTTCATGATCCTCTTATGGAGTTACCCATGGAATCCAGGATGAGGGCTAAGAGTTTTTGCCTTAGAATCCTGGGACATTAGCAATAATCCTGTTCAAAGGTCTCTCTTTCTGCTTTTGTGGAGCAAGCCCACAGAAAGTCAGAGACTTACTTGGGTTATACAGCAGTGAGAGGCAAGCCAGGACCAGAACTCATCTTCCAACTCTAAGCAGTAGCCCCCTCTCCTGACACTGTTTCCATGGCTATGTCTAAGATACCCTATCCCATGTGCAGATAGTACTGCTTGCAAGTAGTTCCTGAAAGCGTATCTGTGATTGATAATGACAATGCTGTTAGTGGTGATTTAATTATAGGGTGCTATGGAGGGGGGACAAAGTTTTCCAAATGGAAGAAATAAAGTTGAAAAATAAAAGAGTTAAAACATTGTTCCAGGTCCAAACTGAGTATTCCATATAGACTCTTTAAATTAAAATAAAGACAAGTATGGGATTTATTTACATAAAATATTAAGAAAACTGAACAAAAATTTCCATTCTCTTAATTTTTCTGTTAAATTTGAAATTGCTCATGACCAGAAAGGGTGTTCACCAACAACAAAGGACCATGGTGGTCTCTGACATTTCCACGAGTGGTGGGCGGCTTCTTAAAGTCAAATCTTAGTTCATGACATCTAAACCTTTCTGTGGTGAGGGTATCCGTGATGGTACTGCTGATGCTGGTGCCAGTGGTGATAATGGTAGTGATCGTGTTGGTGGTGGCAGCTGTGGCCAATAGTGGTGGTGATGGGGGTACTGGGAGCAATTGTGGTAAAGTAGTGGTAGCTGTGAGGGTGCTGGTGGTGGTAGTGAGGAAGAATTGCCGTTTGTACTCGACTCTCCAAGACAGGTGGAATTTTCAACAGGCAGAGATTTGCAGGAATGGAAGCTCCAAGCTGAGGAAGCAGCTCAGCTGAGATCAGTAAATTTCTCTGACTGGCTGGGGAGTGGGGTGACTGGCAATGTGGTAAGATTGTGAAAGATAACCTTAGAAAGGTATGTATATCTGGGCTCATCTGGGAAAGCCTTAGATAGTAGGAAAGGAATTTTGAATGGGTATTTACCCAGGATGGCAAGGAGAATAGCAAGATGACTGGAATCATTCAAGCAAAAGAGCTGAGGAACCCACTGGGGACAGCGGTCCTTACGATAGAGATGTGAGAGGAGATATGAGAGTCATTTGTGGCTCAACAGAACTTGAAACCTGACTGGGTGTGGGGATCCAGGCAGAGTCACGCCCTGTTCAGTGACCATCTCTTCAAGGACATGGCAGTGTATCACGTTACTTGGCTTTTCCAGTCTGGCACTGTGCCTAGTATGTGGTCGGTGTCTGAAAATGTCTGAAATCTGTTTAGCTGTTTTGAGTCACCCTGGCTAAAGAGGTGACCATGTGGCTGGGTTTTACTCTTCTCCTGTTCCCTTCATTCTTCTTGTGAGTGCAGGCTTAAGCAGTGGCACACCCACACAGACCTGTTTTTTCACAGCCACAGTTTGGTCAGGCTCCAGGTAATTGATTAGGGAGTATAGGATTGTATACTGTTTCTTCTCTAACCCCCCTTAGAGGAGGGAACTCACCGAAGGGCAGTGAGTCTGAGATAACCTCATGGAAGAGGTGATATTTAACCTGAGCCTTGAGGAGGGATAGGGTTTAGGTAAACAGTGAGGGAGGGTATTTCCGAAGACAAGAAACTAGGGGCTGAAGTTTAGGCACTGAAATGAGCGGATCAGTTTTGCAGAAGTGAAGGCATGTGGAGGCTGTTAGATAGACTCGCTCTGCTCAGACCAGGGAAGGCTTTGACTCCTCAGGTAAAAATACTGGTCTTATCCTTAGGGCAGAGGCTTCCGAGTGAGGACACTTGGTGCTTGTCTTATATTCACATGTTCCCCTTCATGCCTTGGTCCCCCCTGCAGTTAGCTGAGGCCCTACGAGTGAGCTCTGGCAAGCATTCAGGAATGTGAGCAGGAGCGACATCTCACTCATGGCCAGGGTGCTCGTGCACACCCCTCTGTCCCTTCGGTGGTGCCCGTGGAAGTGCCCTGCCGGTGCAGCTACGAGATGGCAGGAGCCGCATGCCCGCGTTCTGCATGGTGAGGAGCAAGACCCAGGACTTACACTGTGAGTCAGAAATAACATTTCTTTGTCGTAAGGGCCTCTAAGACTCAGGGTCAAGGAGAGAAATGTGGGAGTTGGGGTGGTGGTGGAAGGACTTGTTCAAGGCCACGTACTCTTTATCCATGAAGCTTTCTCTCACGTGCAATCAGATGGTACAGTGTTCTTCTGGACACAGGGGAGAACGGTTAATTATAAAGTCTATGAATACCTCTCTTTTTCACAAGGAGTGGCTGAGTTGACCATTTCACCCTTGAAATGAAGGGTGAAACTCTCATCGAAGCAGTGGGTTAGGAAGCAAGACCTTTTAGTTCTCCCTCAGCATCAGCCAGAAAAATGGAGGTGCTTCAGAATTCCCAATGCAAATGAGAATCCAGTTTGAAAATAGCTCAGTAGCATGAAAGTGCAGAGGATTTGGATTTGGAAGATCTGGATTTGACTTCTGGCTCCACCACCTACTAATTGTATGAATGTAGGTAGACCTCTTAATCTCTCTGGGCTGTATTCTTTATGCAAAATTGGATATAATAACTCTACTTCCTACTATACAAGACTATTGTGCAAATAGAGAGAAATGAAATGTGTGAATGATGCTTTGTGAACTTTACGGGACTCTGCAAATATGTGTGGTTTGTTCATAGTTATGCATGCATGCTGCAAAGCTGTCTTCACACATTGCTTGTGTTGCTGTACATCCCAGAACCTTTTCACTTATTTCTTCAGGTGACCTTGCCTCTCATTTCACTGAGAATATCAATAACGTCCAACATGGCTAGCTCATCTTCTCTCTATATCTTTGTACATCCTCTCCTTGTCTCCTGTTCCAGAGGAAGATGGCGGTTTTCTCTCCACCTGGGTCAAATCCTTCCCTTGGGCTCACAGCCAGTCTGGCGTACCTCCTTCAAAACTTTGTTCCATCCATCAACCTCTATCTCATGTCTCCCATTAGTTCTATCCTCTCGGTCAGATAATGTATTCAAGCCTCTTGCATCCAGAACAAAAACAAAACAAAACAAAATAAAAAACAAACTCCACCAGCATATTGTCTCATAGTCAAATCTATCTTTCTCTCCTCTTTGCCACATGTATCTCTGAAAGAACTGCCCAAGTTATCTGCTTCAACTTCCATGCTCATTTGGAATGGGAAGAATGAAAGGAGATACTTTCTGATGATAGACAGCTAGTTAACTTTTCATGGGTTTGATGAATGTGGGCAAGAAAGGAAGGTGGTTCTTTGAAGTCTTTTGTTCTAAGTATGTACACAGTATCAAGATAAAAAAAAAAGTTCTACAACCAGGGAACTAGATGAAAATCTCAGTATGCTTTCTTTGCTCATTTATCACTCTGGGTTTTCAGCAATGCCACTGCTTCATTGATTTAAAAAAAAAAAAACAATTTTTTTTTTTTTTTTTTTTTTACTGTAGGTGATGAAACTATTTCTGTTCTGTGAAGTGTGTTTGGAGACTTGAGCTAAACATCCTCTCACCTAATAAACAGCACATTTGGGATCTGAGCCAACCTAGATCTTTTAAAATAAATGACAAAAACCACAGAACTCAACATGTGAAAAGCAAGGATAGAGGCAGATCATCACACAGGGGCAGGAGTCAAGACTGTGGGGGGCTACACTCATCCTTCTCACTCCCGGTCTGGGATGAGGAGCTGACCACTATCCGTGCCTGGCTTGGGGGCACGTGAAATTGAGGTAGCTATTTTTTACTCTCTAAATCTGAAAGATTTTAGTTCTTCCTGTTGTTCGGCTGAGACATGAACAAGTTATTCTTTCTTCTCTAGGGATCTGCATCAGAGTAAAGACAAATGGGGCGTTCAGTCTCTCAAATCTTTGCCTGCTCCTGGGCGTAGCCAAATTTTCGTCAGGCATTCCTGGTGGTGGTGCACAATAGGTGGTATGTTGGTAATACCTGGATTTCCAAAGAGAAAAATCCTTAATTGGTAACATTCTGTGGTGTAAATACCTTTGCCATGGCCAATTTTAAGCTGCAGCATGGTGTCACTGAACACAGAACTGAGAAGAGACATGCGTGCCAACTCTAGCAAGCCGGCTCTAGTACACAGCCGAAAATGTCACGCATTCTGTTAAGGAAGCAGTTCATGTTCCACAGAAAACAGGAAAATCATAGAAATGCAGGGAAGAATGCAGAGAAAAAACATACTAGGAGATTCCCACCCAGAAAAAAGACTTAATAAACTGATATATTCTATTTTCAAAGAAAGAGAGAAAATTCTATGCACAGATTTCTTTTAGTGTTTAGTTTTTACACAGTTGTTATCATCATTCATTGGTTCTGTTTCTTTTTTGTATCCAACATAACATAAGCCCCTTGTTATTATAAATGTATCCTAAATATTTTAGCAACTGCATAATATTCTAATGCATGAACACATCAGTCCATCGTATGGTACACTGAGGTTGTTTCTGATTTTTTATAAAAATAACCTTATTTATCTTAATAAACATCCTCGAATCTCCCAGAAATACTGCTGAGGAAGCAGAGGTCTCAGGAGGAAGATGAAGGGAAACTTCCAGAACAGCTGCCTCAATATTGCCTAAGCCTCGGGGATCACAGAGCAGAGCTGGGTGACTCTTATTGGCTGAGAGGCTCCCGGGCCTCTGTCCCCGAAACCTATGTCCTGGTCAACCATTCCAACCACCACTTCCGGGTTGCCCTAGGAGCTGGTTCTCATCTTCCTGCTACTGGGTTTATCCCATTAGCCAACCCAGTCTTTCCCATTTTCCTTTCAAACTCCTCATTTGTGACAAGTAAACTCCCATTTATCCCCAGTGTTTTAGGATTGTTCCTTGTACTTTTAGCCTGACTAGCACCCTGGCTGGCCCCTAAGAACATGTGTTCTCTGTACTCCTTTGTAAATTATGGCCATATTTTTTTTCTGGTTCTCACATTTATGCCCCTCAGAACCAGGAGATAATGGAGGGGGAAGTTCTCTGCTCTTTGCCATTTCCAGAACACTTTTCTCTTTTGTCCCTTCAAATGCCATCCCTTTGAGGAGCATATATCTGGCCACATCATCTCTCTCCCTCTTTGCTGTCACCATTTAACCTCCTGGTCACTCTTCCCCAGTTACTGAGAACTTTAGCTCTGGCTGGAAGCTTTCTTCTCCACCTGGCCTCTGCATCGTGGTGGCGACTTCACCCTCCTTGGAAGACCGCCCTGCACCCTGGCATCTCAGCTCTGAGACTCCTTATCTCCAGTGACCTTTCTCTCTCCTCTGCCTCCCTGGGCACACCTGGACCATGCTCCACTTTTGAGATGCTGATTTCAAACATCCCCTCCACAAATACCATGTCCATCTCCTGGCTCACTTGCCCAAGGTACCTCCACTGTTTAATTCTCTGTCTCGATGAGGACTCAAATCGATTGAGCCTACCCCTTTATTCCTACCCCCCCCTCCAGCCTTTTCAGGTTTTACTTCCCTGTTGATTTTTACTCATCTGTTGATGTAATCACCCCTATGCAGCTGCCTCTGATTCTTCTACCTTTCCCATCTATTATGATGTTCGCCTGACAACATCTCAGCCCAAGATGAACCCAACCAACCACATGCTCATTGGCTGCTGCCCCAGATATTGGGTACTGGGGGACATTTGCAGAGCTAGACTGACTTGACTTTTGATTCCTGGGCCATTTCCTTTTGTTCTTCTGGAGCTGAACAGCTGTGGCTCTCCTCTTACCCCACTGGCCACTGACTCATAGTCCCCTGGGCTGAGTCTTCCTATTCTATGACTTTCCTAGGGCTTTGTCCAGACCTTCTTCTCTGATTAGCTCTTCCCAGGTGACTCATCTGTCTCCAAGCTTGTAGATCCACCTATGAGCTCATAACTCATATTTTTATATCTCTACTTTAGATCTTACTCGTGAGCTAGATTCACATGTCCACTGCGATGCATCTCGCTGGTGTCTCATGGCCTCTCTCTTGCTTGAGGCTTTCCTGTTCCAGCATTTACTCCCATTATTGTCAGGGTAAAGTCGAAACTCCTCAGTGGGTCTACAGAGCTATTGATGATATCTAGCCTAGCCTGGTATTTCTTCACTTATTTCCATTCTGCCCTACCCCCTAGAACACACACACACACACACACACACACACACACACACACACCCCCCAGACCATATATACTCTCCTTCCCCTCCCCCTCACCCATATACATGCACATACTTTACTTAGCCACACCGAATTTCTTCAGAGAGATAGGATGCTGTAGTGGCTAATGAGTGAGCTTTACAGTCCGGCTTCCTTGGTTCTAGTTCTGCTTATGCCATTTGTTAGCTAAAGAATCTTGGACAACTAACCTACCTTATTAAGCTGCTATGGGGATGAAAGGAGATGAGGCATATAAATAAATTCTTGGCAGAGTGCCTGGAACACTGTAGGTGCTTAATGAAGGTGGCTGATTATCATTTTTTAATTCGGTTTCTTAAACATAGTATATGATCTCTTTTTTTCAGAGCATGCTGTTGCCGCAACCTGGAATTCTTTCTTCTACTGAACACTGCATACCACTTCGCTCTCTCCACCCCCACATGTTGTCTGACTAACTCCGACTTAACCTCCAGGACCTAGCTGATTACTAACTTGGTCTATTGAACATTTCATGACCCCAGGTTCAGAGCACCCCTTCTTGGAACTCCCCTGGCACTGTGGACATTGTATCCTTGCAGCACGCACCAATGGACTTACATGTCCCTGTACCCCTCGATCGCCCAGTAGACTCTAAGAGCATTGAGGATGAGGAAGTTGTCTTGGTTACTGTTGTATCTCCAGCATAGTACCTGCCCTAAATAAGTGTTCATAAATATTTGCTAAGTGAATGAATGAAATGATAAATAACACTGCATAACTTTAGCTCTCCTTTTTAAGGACGAATAAGTCAAAAAAAAAAGTTTATGGGAACTAGGACATAATTTTGTGATTCAGAGGAATGCAACCCCCAATTCACTAATCATCCCTGGTGATAGGAATCAAACGCCAGATATGTAAGAGTTCCTAGGTTATCCAGCAGCCAGATGACCCACAGCTGATTGAAGACATTTGAGAGAGTTCACAGACTTGACACAAGCCAGACCAGCTAACCAACTTCAGTTTCTATTACTTGCAGTCAAAAGGGTACTAACTATAATAGAATTAAAAAAAAATTTTTTTCATATCTAAAATATATCTTGGCCTGAAAATTGACAGTGATGATTCGACTGTGAGCAGATATAATATTTCAATCCTCTTTGGATTCCCTAGATTAATGTATAAATTTATAAGTACCTTATGGTATATTTCAGGCTATCCACAAAAAAGGACATCATTTTGATTTCAAACAATAGAGTCTTTGCAAGGCTTAAAAGAAAACTTGATATTTGACAATCTGTACCAAATCAAGGCTCCATTTGTATGTATATGCAAGAGAAAAGTATTCTCAAGTATGTAAGAAAGTGTTCTTTTCCACTAAGAAAATACCGATAGACATGTTCCAGGACAGTGAATGATATAAATCAAACTGATAATTCAAAATTAGCAAGTCACAGAGGTAATAAACTGGTGATGATTAGTAAAACAGAAGTAAATAGAGATGACAGTAAATCATGGTTTACAAACCATAATTATAAAATGAAACAGAAAAGACTTTTGAGAGGGCAGATCTATATCAGTTGTTCTCAACCTCTTTGGTTTTAGGATCTTTTTACACTCATAAAAATTACTGAGGACCTCAAAGAGCTTTGGTTCATGTGGGTTCTACCTATCAATAGGTACAACACTAGAAATGAAAACTGAGAAGATTTTAGTGTTTTTTAAGTCTTTAAAAAATAACAATAATACATCTAGAGCCTAGATCTTAGTTTCTAATACCATTCTCCAATAAAAAGAAAAAACAACCAGGGCTCCTTAGAGAAACGCCTGATGGTAGGAAAGGGATAGGAAATATATAGGATGAGCCCAGAGCATCTTGTAGTACCACAAAGTATAAAAGTGCTCAAAACACAGCACAATACAACAAAAATGAAGATGAAAAATAAAATGAAGAAAACCCCAAATCACAATACTTTATTTGATGTGTCACAATGGACTATGTCACAGGGATATAGGAGCCAACTGAAAGAGCTCCCAATGACTGAAGCTAGACTGTTTGAGTGACAAAGTAAAGTAACTCAAAGGGATTATAACCTTGAATACAAAATGCATATTTGTGAGCCCATACTGATAAAAATAAATGATTAAAGAAACAAATGAGGGAAAAGAGACAAATCGTTAAGGCAGAAGAATTTCAAATAAATTGTGTAGATCCTCTGCTCTCACGGAGAGGGAGCACACAGTGTGGGATGCACGTACTGAGTTCTTTCCAAAGGTGTGGATCGGGGAAAAATAGTAACTCTACGGTAGAGAAACTTGACAAACACTATCCCAAGCCAGGTGATTGTCATCAATGATAGGCCATGTTAATAACACGTACCTTTGATATGATGTGCTGAGAATGACACTTTACTTCCATAGTCTTCCTCCCCACAACCCACAATTCCAATCCAATCATGAGGCAAATATAAGAGAAATCCCAGTCGAGGGACACTCTGTGAAATGCCTGACTAGTATGCCTCTAAACTGTCAAAATCACCCCAAACAAGGAAAGTCTAAGAAACCTTCATAACTAAGAGGGGCCTAAGGAGATTCGATGACTAAATGTAACGTGGCATCCTGAGTGGGGTCCTAGGAACAGGAAAAGGACATTAAGGAAAAGCTGAGGAAATCTAAATGGACTATGAACTTAATATTATATCAACATTAAGTTCATTAATTGTGACAAATGTACCATACCAAAAAGCTGTTAATAATAATAATAAAAAAAAAACAGGGTAGGGTATTTGGGAAGTCTCATACTATCTGTGCAACTTCTCTGTAAATCTAAAATTGTTCTAAAATAAAAACTTTGTTAAAAATAGCAATAATAAACTCAGAAGTTAAATGATATATTTATGAAAATATCTATGTTTGAAAAAATTAGTAAATAGAGTGGCGTTGTTTTGCATTTTTACAAATTCCTTTATTGTTTGGCTTAATGGAAGACAACTGAGTTCTCTTATCTGCTTTTGCATTCAATGTGCCGTGATATGACGTGTTGTGGAGCCTCTGGAAAACTCCACTGTACACTCATGAGGGTATGAGAGTGAGAAGGCAAATAACGTCTTCATATTTTCATATAAATAATTTTGACCTCATAGACCTCTAGGAGTCCCTTGGTCACACTTTTGAAAATGACTGCTCCACATTACAAAAAGCACAGGTTATAAAGCTATGAGAAAAGAAGGCAAAGGAAGATGAAGTAGAAAGTGACAAGTTTCTTATTCTTTTACATGGAAGTAAAAAATAAATTGTTATCGACATTATGTCAATAAATGTCAATATAGCGTCAACTAACATGATGTCAATAGCTAAAAATTGATACCAAACCCTGACAAAACAGCACAAAAATGACAAGTATTACTTTTAAATATTGAGGTAAGAAATTTTTTAGAGATAACTAGTCAGTGTATTAAGAGTATAAAACACCAAGACCAACAAGATTTATCTAAGAGAATCAGAGACAGAATTATAATGATTTGCATTTATATGGTACATTAAACAATACTTTCTCAACAGATGTTAATATATTTTGATAAAATTCTTTACCAAACTAGGAATGAAGAATGATCCTTAAAATAACATAATGTATTAATATTGAAAAACCATCTTCTCAATATAAAGTGCCCAATATTAAACTTAAGTGTAAAACGAATAACCAAAAACCTACTTAATGGTGAAGTTCTGGAGGCACTCCTAGAAAAGTGAGAACCTAAACAAAGTCATTATTTAATGCTGTAAAAGTTCTGGTCATTACTTAAAACATGAAACAGAAATAAGAGGTATAACCACTAAAAAGATGGAGACAAAAATTGCTAATCACAGATGACATGATTATATTCCAAGAAAAAAATCAGGCTTAAATACTATTAGAATCAAAAAAGGGGCCAGATAAACATAAACTCATAAAAACAAGTTACTTTGCTATGATACTAGTTGAAAAATATAAAAGGAATCATTTCAAACTTTGGATATAATACTCCAGTTTAAGCCCAATATGATCAATTCTTTCTCCCACTGGAATAGTCCTTGAAATTGTCAAAGAAATGTGAAAATTCATTTCAGCTCTGAAAAAGAGTGCGGGGTATCACCCACTAGGCCAGAGCAAATTTCATGGGGTTACTGAGAAGCTGAGATGAGACCTGTTAGAGGAAGGGTCCAGCCAGCGGGAGAAAGAACGATCCACTTGGGAAAAACAAGTGTAAGGAAGTTGCCCCAGTGCAGAAGGCTTTGGGATGACGCTGAGGAAGGGCTTGAGGGAAGGTGTGAGGCCAGGCCTTGAACCTGCTTCTGGGTTTGGGATGCACAGTAGGCATCTTGGTAAGAAAATGCCAGCTGAGGGACCAGTGCTCAGCCTCCCACTGGCTTGAAAGCTGGGGACATGAACACCAATGACTAGAGAAGGGGCAAGACTGTGAATAGTTCTGGGCTGGCTGTGTCGCTGTGCTACAGGAGGGATGCAGCTAGGAAGAGGAAAACCATAGCAACCTTATACTTCCTTCTTTCATTTGTCATTGAAAGGGCTGAGGAGAGACCCTTACAACTCCGAATCCATCTTAACTCCTCACATCCAGTAACACTTTACAGGGATGAGCGAAAAGAGAAAATAAGTCAATATTTGGTAGAATCAACAATGGGAATCAATCCTGAGAAGGTGAAAGTGTCTCCTTGTGAGAGCTCTTGCTTCATGAAACAGGCGGAAACTGGAGGTAATTCTGTCTTTGCTGCTAAAGAAAGACTTGAGAGGCTGTTACACCTATGAAAAGGGCAGGAAACACTGCTTTCAAAGAAAGCATGATTACAAAATAAAAACGGAATGAAAGAGTGAAGAGCAGATCATCTCTTGATCTTACAACTTCATTAGACATGTTTGAGAATTCATCCAGAAGCAAACAAAAAAAGGTGAAAAATTATTTGAGGAAAAATAATTTTTTACATAGGATTAACTCTGAAAAGGAAAGCAGAAGAGAGAAAAGGTGATTCAAAAAATATATATGTTTTTTAAAGAAAATTTCCCTGAACTACAGATCTGACTTTAGATTGGGATACCTCAGCAATAATAGAAAAACACAACACAGATCTCTAAATATCCTTATATTCTGGTGTTTTTTATATAAAGAATAAAGAAAAATCTTACATGCAGTTAGGCAGAAAGCACAAATTATCTAAAATGGAAAAAATTGCAAGGCATCAGGCTTCTTCACAAAGCTAAATGCTAGAAGACCAAAGAACAATGTCTAAATAATTTAGAGAGAAAGTGATTTTTGTCTAATAACTATACAATTAACCAACTATTTTTCAGGTGCTAAAATATTCATTTTTATTTCAACTTTTTTTTCTTTAGTGAATATTTTTCAAGTGACAATATTTTTATTCTAGAAGTGGACGCCTTAAAAATTTCAAATTACTGAATTTAAGAATGCAGTAAGACAATAATTTACATTCAGTTTGAAGAAACTTAAATTACAGATAAGCAAAAATAAAAAAAAATTCAAATGACCTGTAACTCTACTTATAATAACATTGAGCATTAAAATTTGCTGCATATCTTTCCAGACTTTTCCCCTAAACCTGTACATACCTGTAAATACTTTACAAAACACACAAATGGTACTGTACTACATATATTGCTTTTAAGGGCATTACTGATTAGAATATCATGAATATATTTTCATGTTAATATTTGCACAATCTTATTTCCGATGACTGCATAGTTTTTCTTTGTGTAATAATCCACCATTAATTTTATCATGGTGAATGAAAGAGTGAAGAGCACATCATCTATAACTGGGCATTTGTTTGTAATTTTATAACCTTGTAAACAATGCTGACATCAGTGTCGTGCATATACATTTTTGCCCTTGCGACTTTCTAAGAGTATAATTGCTGACCTAAATTAAGTATATGGTTATAAACCTTGATAGATATTTTCAAATTGCTCTCCTAAAAACAGTGCTCACCTTCCCCATAACCTTGTTAATACTTAGCATATTTATTAAGTTTTACCTGGGCTAGTCAAATAGAGAAAACCGTATCCATTATTGGAATACAGTTATTCAGATTCTTTTTGAGCTGTTATTGGGAAATCTGCATATTTTATCAAATTAATTGGTTAAAGGGAAGCGCCTCAATAAATACCAAAAATAAATTGTTAAAATGTAATACGTATTAAGGAAAAAAGTAGCTTATATCAGCAGTAAACCTCGAGAAGATTGGGATCCTTGCTTTATTTTTATGGATTAGCTAGAGCTCCTCTGTGTTAATTAAGTTAATAATTTGTTGCATATGTTGCCCCTCCCCCCTTTTCCCTCAATCTGTCATTTGCAGACCTTAGAACTTGCTCTTGGAATTTTCTGATACACAGCATTTAACAAATATGTCTATATCTATGTCTGTATTCAAAACCAGCAATCTCTGATACTTTGGTTTTGCCTTGGGTGTTATTCTTTGAAATCCTCTTCTTTATTTCATTTTATTTGGAATTTATATTGGTTTGAATGATTAGCTAAGAGGTTCCCTACTATATGTTGTACAGACAATATTTCTGTAGGATCTTTCCAGGGGTTAATCAAAAGAAGGATTCATTGACCTAATAAATTTGAGAAACACAGATTTAAGAAAAACCATCTGGTTTCTTTACTGCAAAACTTATCAGAGTGGAGCCAATTCATTGCAGTATGATTTGAAAGAGCTAAACACTAGGAGCAGTCCAAATGCACATCAATATCCAGATAAATAAATTATGCTTTTTCCATGCAAAGAAATACTATGCAGCTGTAAAGGAAAAATGAGAATGCTTACTTTATACTGATAGAAAGTATGTCTGAGATAAATTGTTAATGGTAAAAGCAAGAATGGGGTGTATTATATATTATATTTTGTGCTAAGGAGACAGATTACATATTCAAACTTTTTAAAATAAGCATGAAGGAACTTTAGAAGCCTCACAAGAAATGAAGAATAATGTTTGGAGGGAGAAACCTTTTCCTGATCACCCTTTTATACTTCCCAGTTTTTAAACCATGTAAATATATGACATATAAAAGCAAATTTAAAATATTGTTTTTTAAAAATGTGACTTCACATTGGGGTAGTGGTTGGTTATGCAGTTACATATAAACTTATTTGAGTACGAAATCCTACAGAATTTTGGATTATCGAGTTTCTGAAAATTTATGGAATAATCTCTATAGATTTGACATGTTACCTGTAGCATGTACTAAATACAAAAATTTATAGTCCTGGGTCGGTCGATCGGTCTGTCTGTCTGTCTGTCTGTCTGTCTGTGTCTCTCTCTCTTTCTCTCTCTCTCTTCCTCCTTCCCTCCCTCCCTCTCTCTTTGTCTCTCTCTCTCTGTGTCTCTTTGTCTCTGTCTCTGTCTCTCTCTCTCTCTCTCTCTGTGACTTCTGTTTTTTTATTGGCCAAGTCTACCACCAGTACTGAGTATTTTAATATCTGAGAGAGCAATTTACTTTTTGCCATTCTTTTATATTATTTTGCTAATATCGAAATTAATTTTTCTTGTTCAATCTTTTCTTAAGCTATTTTTATCCATTTGTTCTTTCAAACGATTTTCTTTACCAACCACCTAAACGTATTTGTGGGAACAGTTTGAGAACTGATAGCTTCATGGAATTATGTAAAACTAGAAGGAAGGCTGCTTTATACCCTTAGATACTTTCCAGGTTTTGAAACATATGAAATATATTTCACAAATATTCTCTTTTGCCATCTTGCAAAAGCTAAAATAGCATAATGTTTTTCATTTTCTTCATATAATTCCTGACTATTTCTTAATTATTTTAAGTGTTTTTTGTTTGTTTGTTTCTGTTTTAAAGGAGATTTGTTATTCATTTGATCTTCTCAAGGTTTACTGCTGATATAAGCTACTTTTTTCCTTAATACGTATTACATTTTAACAATTTATTTTTGGTATTTATTGAGGCGCTTCCCTTTAACCAATTAATTTGATAAAATATGCAGATTTCCCAATAACTTACTAAACTTATTTGCCAGAAAATGTCATGCTCAAAGCCAAAGCAATGCTATTTTAATGTTTTTGGTGACTCTTTTAATTAAGATGTTCGAATCTATATTTGTAAATGGAATTGGCTCTGAAATTTGTTTTTGGAGCTCTCTTTGTCAGTTTTTACATTTAGGCCATGCCTAATGGGTATAATAAATTTCAAAGCTCTCCATATGGTTCTGAACTCTTAGAGAGCTTATAGGGCGTTTAAAAATATTTCTCTGCACAAACTTTGATCCCAGTGCCTTTTATAAATGTAATTCTCAAACAGTATTTTCATACCTCGCCCCTCAAACTGCATCTATTTGATTGTTTACAGTTTTGTGGAAAGTCATTCATCTGATTTTCCTGTCAATTATGCTCTCGGCCTGGTCACCCTTTCTCTTTCTTTCAGTCTCAGCACAGCTGATTCTGACTGTTGACCATGGCAGCCCACAGGATCCCCAGAATGGGTGGCCTCATCTTTCTCAGGCTTATACTTGCACCTCCTAATTAGGGGCTGCTAGTAAATATGGCCCCTGACAGCCCTTGGTGGCTTCCTCCTTTTAGTCTCTATCTACACAGTATCTATAAGAAATGGGGTTAAGTGTCAGGAATTTGTATGGCAACCTTCCTAATTTCGGCATTAATATAGACTCCCCCCCGCCATTCCTTCTTCTGGAGGGAGAGGGGAGGGAGGAAGGGGGGAAGGAGGGGAGGAGGGAGGGAGGAGGGGGGAGGGAGGGAGGAGGGAGGGAGGGAGGAGGGAGGGAGGGAGGGAGGGAGGGAGGGAGGGAGGGAGGGAGGAGAGGGAGGAGAGAAAAGGGGGGGGAGGGAGGGAGGAAGGGAGGGAGGGAGTGGAGGGAGGGAGGGTAGGAGGAGGGAGGGAGGATGGGAGGGATTGAAAAGGGCGGGTGGGAGCATCCATTCAAGGGAATGCAAGGAAATTGATCTTCCCTCCTGGCCTTCCTTTGACCTTCCTTAGTCCAGTACTTACTTCCCTTCCCTTCCCTTCCCTTCCCTTCCCTTCCCTTCCCTTCCCTTCCCTTCCCTTCCCTTCCTTAATTCCTTATTTCCTTCATTTCTTCCTTCTTTTCTTTCTTTTTACTTTGTTCTAATTTCTTCCTAAAGTGTCAAGGCACTTTTCATTTTTGGTTTAACTGTTTTTCATTAATAATGATGACCATTAGGGGCCCTGGGCTATATCTATAAATGCAATAGGTGTCAGTAAAGATTAATTACAATAGCTAACATAAACAATTAGTCTCGTAACACAATTATGCTGACACCCCTTTAGCCAAGGCCTGGAGCAGCTCTGAAAAGGATCCACACTTCTCTTTTCTTATTTGTGAATAACCAAGAACATGGAAAATTTGAGAAGTAAAACACTTTCTAATGTTTCCTTTCTTCCTCTTACTCTGTCATTTAAGTGACTTTCAATTTTCATGATTATTATTATTATCATTATTATTAATGAAAGTAAAGAATATGTACGAATAAAAAATTTCAGCTAATTTCTGATGATGGATCATAACATACAAAAGACAAAAATGCTGTAAATAATGACAATGGCATATTTTGCCAGTTTTCTGTTATAACTGGTACTTATAGAGAATTATAGTAGAGTTAATATATCTACATTTGTGTGCATGTCCACAAACTCTCCAGGTAATTAGAGCCATGAGTGACACTATTTTCTGAACTAGCCTCCTTTCTCAGTGTATCTGTAATATTTGAAATTCAGAATAGGCATGTCTCACTTCATGCTAAAATCTACCACAAAGTTATGTACAAAAAAGTTTAATTAACAGAAAATGACATATGACCAATATTAATAAATGATTCAGGGAAGCTGAAATTCCTCAGGCTTTTTAAATCTCATTCTTTAGGGTGTTTTTCTCATTTTTCATCCTCATTACAGACTTTTTCTCGGCCTTGGTGGTAAACCCTTCGGTAAATAAATGTTGGGTTGTTCATTTTCCTCATCCTCAGGGTGTTGCCCCAGAACCCTCCTGGACCATTGATTGGAACCTGATGGCCTGTACAGCATCCTCAGGAGTGGGCTCGACCATGAAAAACTTGGGAAGCTACAGCACATCCCTCCTAGTTTTAACAGAGCAGAGAGGTCGATGCATTTTGCAAGGCCAAATGTTTCTCCTTTATATTTTCATCTTTCTTTCACTGAGTTTTTTTCTCCACAAGGAAGAGTCATTTTTGGTTACTCATGAAATCTTTTTTCCTCACCAGCCAATCGACTCTACCTTTCTTTATAGGAGTTCCTGCGTAGTGTCACAATTTCACAAGAGTAGGTTGTCATGGCTAAGTTGTCACATTGTTAATTATTGCAGGACTTGATGACAAAATATAATAATATTGAATTAATTATAAGCCCAAGTGTCCACTTTTATGAATGTTATGATGTTAGCGTAATTTTCTATACCTGTGGAATGTAAACATAAACAGGGTGGCAGAGGACACTGAACCAGTCCCCTCAAGATCTAGGGATGTAGCTAGGAAGAACCCACTTGAAGTCTGGTGTTTTACCTTACTAGTCAGCTAAGATAAACCATTAGAGTAATTATTATCTATGTACACATATACACATATGTGTGTATATAGTCACATCTAGTTGTAGAAACATGTTTAATGACAAAAGAAATAGCTTATGATATAGTAAATGAAATAAGCAGATTATAAGATATATATATATATACAAAAGGCTCTGAAATTATGAAAGGATGTTCGACCCTACTCCTAATAAGAGAAATGCAAGTTTTAATGATAATGGGCCAAAATCTAAAAGCTTGACAATATGATGAGGCTGTGGAAAAGTAGGGACTCTGCTATATTGCTGGTGGGAATGTAAATTAGTGCAATCCAATATAGAGGACAAATATCAAAATTAAATGGTATGTATCTTTGACTCAGCAATTCCAATTTTGGAAGTTTTAAGTTACAGATAGCCTTGCATGATATATGTAGAGATTATTGGTGACGGCACTCTTTGATAGCAAAAAGTTGGAGAGAATCCAAAGTCTCCCCAAAGAGGCTGGTTAAATAACATTGTATATTTATAATATGGAGTACTGTGTAGTTGAAAAAAGGAACTTTATGAACTGACATGTCATCCCAGGCAAAACCCCAGACCTTGGAAGATAATTTCTTATGGAGAAACTTTTGGGGTTACCCCAATGAAAGCAATCTCTTGAGAGCTTGTAAAAGCAAACTTCTTTAAATAGAATTTAATTTTATGTTAATAAATATGAAACATACATACCAGAAAAAGTGCATAAATCAAATTACCTGGTATAACGAGTAAGTTTCAGGCAAACGCTCATGCTGTTACCACTGAGCTCAAGAACACAATGCCATTTCCTCACATACCGCTGAGCATCCCATCTTGATCACACCCCTTTCCCTCCCGTGAGAGGTAATCATGGTCCTCACTTTCATGCTTGCATTTTTTGTTTTACCACCTTCTTAAGTCCTCTGAAAGATGTACTTTCATTTTGCTTGCTTTAAAACTTTGTTTATAAGCCATCTACATTGCATGGAGCTACATTTTATTCATTCTATTAACTATATAGTGTTCCATTACATGCTTGTACCACAGTATTTCATTCATCCTACTGATAATGGACATTTGGAATATTTCCAATTTGGGAAATAAAGAACAATGTTGATAAGATGAACAGTATGTTAAATGTATGTGGGTGCATAGATGCATGAGTTTTTCTAGGGTAATTACCTCTGAGTGAAATTGGGGGGGTTATAGGGCATAAATAAGCATCTTCTTTTCTAGATACTACAAAATGTTTTCCAATGTGGTTTTATCAATGTATACTTCTAGCAGTCAACAAAGTTCTCATTGTTCCTTATCTTCACCCAAAATTCTAAGTGCTTAGTTTAGTCAGGCTTCTTAACATTTATAGTCAAATGGGTGTGTAGTAAGATCTCATTATGGTTTTTAATTTGCATTGGTGACAAATGAAGTTGTGTGCCTTCTTGTATATTTATTGGTCATTTAGCTATTTCTCTTTGTGAAGTTCAGGTTCAAAACCTTTGTCTGTTCTTTTATTGTATTGCCTTTCTTTAATAGTGCTTAATTTAATCCATCTATTACTAAAGAGTCTAAATGATTAATAATCGGGGTTGGAAGTTCACCCTGCAGCCAGAGGGCAAATGCAGAAATTTAAGATTTTTCAGAAAATCTTTTTAGGTAATTTGCTGGCACAAATTATTCATCAGACAAATTGGGCCTAAGCATCAGCTCGCCAAACTATCTGCTGCCAGTCATCTGCCTGTACATCCAGATTGATGAGTGATGCTAATGACAGTACTTAACATTCACTAGATTCTTAACATGTACATGGTGCTGGGCTAAGTATGTATCTTACTTACTTCTCTCAATACCTCTGTGTGGAAAATACTGTTAGGCTTAGAGTCTGGAATAACCATTATGACTCAACTAGTGAGTGATGTGGCTGGAAGTTGTTCCCTCATCTAACTACAAAGCCCGTGAGCTTATGCTAATTGTTATACTGCCTCAAAACAAAATTTCCTTCTGGTTTCTAATTTGGGATTAAGGTGTGCCGTGGAAATGGCAATCAATTCTTGAAGAAGAGAGTATAATTTAGTAGTCTGTTTAGAGCTGGTAAAATTTAAATTCCCTAAAAATATATCATAACAATTATGAGATTATGAAGGATACTGACAAACAGAAAATAGGTTTACTGATGCTTACTATGGACTTGACTTTTGTCTGCATCATAACTGATATGTGAATGGCAGATATGGACTCTTTCAATTTATTACTGCATCCATAAACATTTTATACATATTGGGTAGATAAAATCAGAGACTCTTAATCCAGACTCATTTTTTTTTAGGATAAAATCATGAAATAAACAATGATGACAAACCTAATCATGCCTACAGTAGCAGCTACCAGAAATTCTCAAAGCATGGAAAAAGACAATTTGAGACTCGACACACTGTATTGACTCTCACAGGGGCTTTCTAGTTGTTAATAAGCATAAAACAGCAACATATTCAAAAGTAAAACACTAATTTCTTGGACAATACTCCAGAAACCTGTGGGAAAATAAACCTTTATTTCCAAGTTAAAATTTGAATTTGTTGAAAAATAAAAAAACCTGTGTATATTTGAAATAAAATTTGTGGAAAGGTGATCAGACTTTGAAAAGATCATGACAACTAAGAATGTCCATGAAGTCGATGGCAGTTTTTAAAGCAGTTTGGATAATAAGCTTTGATTCAGAGGGCTGCGTTTTTTCCTTTTGAGGGAACTTTCTGGCTCGAACGTGTTCATGTGTCCTGTACAGCTTGTAAAGCTATTTTCTTTCTCTGCTGAGACCTTGCTCAGGCTTGTAGTTTCATTTGAAAGAATAATTTTCCATCTCCTTCTAGACTGAGCATTAATCCCCCCCATGGCTTGATTGATTAAATCCCACTGTTTGCGTCAGGAAGGCAAAGTCTGAGCTTTATGTATTGCCTTCTGGCAAGCCGCTTTCCTGCTCCCCGGATCATTCCAGGACAGGACAACAGTACGCAACAGGCTTTTGGACTCTCAGACCTTGGGGGCTGACAGATATAGTGTCTTCTTTTACCATTTAATAAGTTCAAAGGTCTGTAATGGTTATACTGCTGCCTGATGAATTTGGTTCAATAACAATATCTTACTTTTTGTATGGCATTTAATAGTTTACATTTGAGAAACACTATCTTATTTGCTTTTAACAGCAGTTGTTTATGAGAACCAGTGCTTTATCATCTGCCATTTTAACAAGGAGGAGAGACTGTGATCCTTGCCCAGTCACATAGCTAGTAACTGGCAACCTTGTCATTACAACTGAGATCTGCTGATTCTAACATCAGTGTTGTTCTACAATTCACACAATACACTCAGGACTGGAGAATTATAGAGGATTTTTTAAAAGACCCACAGTATCAAAGCGCTCTGAATACAGGAAATTGATATTATGTCACTTCGCTGTTCACTTGAGCAGAACTAAACAAAGAATAAGCCATTTCAATGTTGCCTCTTGGAGAAAATTACAAGAATAGCTTTGGAAAACCCTAAATGTCATCAGTCAGACCCCCGGAATCTCACCAGGCCTGCCCTGTGCTGGCCTTGCTTTCCCGTGCATTTTACATGTGTATGTCTCATTTCTCCGACTGTAAAATCCCGGAAGGTAAGCATTTTGTTTGGTTTCCCCCAGTGGCAGATCTTGAGATAAAGATTCAAGTGCAAGTAACTCGAGATATAAACGCCAGTGGGGAGTGGGGCATGGTACAAAGAAGGGAAAGTGGCGGACATGGGTACATCATTGAGCCAGCTGCCACCAGGCAACTGTAGCTTAATCCCAAGAGGAAACCCTGGACACAGTGTAAAACACACACCTCGGAGGCTTCTCATCTGTGGGGTGAGGGAGCTGGCATTTTCATACGCAACTCTCATCAGTCCTCCACCCTCCGGCATGCTGTGCAAGAAGGCAGAGTGGCATTCTGTAACTCAGGAGGAAGTTCCCAGGCAAAGACATGCAGACACCGCAGGGCAAAGTCACTGGTAAAAAGCAGGAAGGGTATGGAAGGCCACTCAAAGGGTCTGCTATAACAGGATCCAGGCCTTATGTTTTTATTTGTTTGTTTTAATTTTATTTCAAAGTCCAGAATAGTATTTGGGACATAATAGTCCTATGATAACTATGGACAGACACATCAACCCCATATCAGAATGGTACTGAAGGATACTTACAGATACACATTAAATCCTGACTGACAAAAGAATGCGGAAAGGAAGAAGGAGCACGGAAGGGCAAAGGGGGCCCTGGGAGTCGCTTTTACTCACACTTTCTCGTAAACCTTGTTAGGATGTTCTGGCCATTTGATCATGCACACCACCCTGTTAGGCAGGGTCTCTGTGGTCGAGTAGTAGCCCTGCGGGAAGGCCAGCAGGAGAGCCAGGGCCCAGATGACACCGATGACCACTTTGGTGGCTGTGGCTGACAGCCGGGGCTGGAGGGGATGGATGATGGCCATGTACCTGGGACAGAGAAGAAAAGACAGAGTTCTGATTTAGTCACCAAAATCTACGTTAGTGATTACGCCTTGTTCCTGACAATGAAAAATTCCTGGAAACCCTTGACTCCTGGTGATTTTTACAACTATTTTCTGATACCTTTTTCATGTTCTGTTCTTAAGTCTTATGACTCTTATGACATTAAACGCTAAAATCCATAAGAAAAATCAGTCATATTTTTAATTATTTCAGAATCCATCTAGCAACATTCTACGAGAGAAGTTTTCATCATAGAAATGCTCATACTAGGGACACCATGTCCAAGTTAGGTCAGTGGCTGAGAGTGGAATTAGAAAAAAATGTAAAGTTATTCAATATAATGCCTACCTTTATTCTCTTTAGATTGAAAAATAATGGTTACAGAAATAGTATCTTTTAAAGTCCTCATGTGGTAATTTAAAAGGCTAGCACTTCTACCTAGACCCATACAATCTGTGTATGTGTGAGAAAGCAGTGGCCTAAAGCCAGCAAAAAACAACAGCTCCTGGAGAAATCCTCATTAATTTTTTGGACATCTAGAAGTCAGAGCGTGGCTAACAAGACTTTTTATGAGGAGAAAGGCAGTCTCTTCCTGCTGAGACAGACACTGCAAATCAAAGGCCAGAGTATGTAACACCTCCTTGAAGGAAGGGGGAGGGGAAAGCAGCGGGAACAACCACTTAGTGCCTGGAGCCCGAACCTCCATCTCCCGGCACCTGGGACCAGGCACTTAATGGTTTCCTCTGAATGCAAGTGTCTATGTGTTTGAATTCGTGTGCAGCCTCTGAGGTGCAGCAGATCTTTAAGGAATAATAAATATTTTAATCAGCATTTCATATCCACTATAGTCACATCAATTCTGGCTCCATTTGAAAAGATATATTCTTTTGTGTATTTCTCTTGCAGCATTTATGGATCCATCCCTTAAAATATGTCTGCTTTTTTTTTTTTCAGAGAAGGAATTATGTCTTATATATAAATATTATCTGAAAAAAAACCTCAGAATCGCACATTTGATTCTCTGATATGCAGGTATTCCTGGTTTCCATGGGACAAAATGGTCAATGGAGACCAGAAAGGAGCAGTTAGCCTCACAGCTGTCAGCTGCTTCTGCAGAATCCTACATACATCTTTTCCTACACTCTTTGGACTCCTAGAGTCTCTAGGCCAGAACTAGGGCCAGGGTGACAAGAAATTTCATTCTATATGCACTCAATTTATTCACACTGGACACCTGCTGCATGCAGAACACAGCATTCCCTTCTGGACACTGAGTTTCTAATTTCTCCAGGGAGAATAGGCACATAAATAAGCAGCCACAGCACGACAGTAGAATTCATGACCTCCAGTGGTAATCTGATAAGTACCTTAGAGCCTTTAGGAGGCTGCAGAGGTAATCAAGCCTTGGAATGGCAGGTGGATCATTACATGAGAATAGGAGGTGTGCAGAGCTGGGTTTGGGGTGAATCTGCTGAGTATCCAGCTTGGAAGGCAGGAAGCATTCAGAGCATCCCTCCCTTCTCTAGACTTCCTGTCCAGGAAGCTTGATGGCTCCGTTTTCACAAAGGCTTTCTCCTTTTAGAATCTGACACTTTATAATACCTTTCCTACATTTCTTGCTAGAAATTTAGGCTTTCCTTCTCTGGTTTCTAAGAGCAAGGCCACTGAAGGGGTTCAGTGTATGGAGGCTGGATAGCAGGATGCCTCAGATTAGCCTTTTACATGTATCATCAGATCTGATGATAACCTCTAGGAAGGACACCCCAGGATCTTGTCCTTCTTCCTTTTTTTTTTTCTTTTCAAAGTGAGTAGGTGGTCTTGAAGTCAACAGAGAAAGTCAAATTAGGAAGAGACTTGAAAAAGATATTGTGGTGGGGCTGAGTAGTAATTTATAAATCTCTAGGTAAATTTCCTTGGTTGAGTTGGCAGCCATACAACCTATGACTCAACTGCCATCTACATAGCATCAAAAGGTCAAAAACAACTCTTAAGATGCGGTGAATCAAGTATTGCCTGTCTTCTTTAGGTTACTCCAAGGGGCCGCAGCTACTTTCAAGGGAGGTCCTGTATATTATAGACTTGATGACCCGGCATCTCTTGGGTGGCCTCCGGAAAAGTACCCTGAGAATTCTTTACTTTCCTCCTGGATCTGCCTCTTTCTTGCTGTCTGACAACAATAAAGCATTAATTTCTTCTTCAGTCATGGGGTTGTCATGGATGGGAAACCTCAAAATAAGAGTCGACAGAGGTAGACTTGTGCAACCACTATCTTTGTCTTCTTTCCAATTTGGCGAAGGGGCAGACCTGGATGGTCATGGCCGGAATCTCTGAGTGTTTGCATTAAAACTGTAGGATTGCTTATTGGATCATTTCCCATGGGCAAAATCTTTACTCTTCACTGGACTCACAGCCATGAAGATGCCTTTCCTCTTCAGCACCACCCGGGCTGCTACTCTCGCTGCGGCTGTACATTCTCAGGCTTCTCAGGAAATTAAAGAGGATGCACAGGGGAGGATTTGGTAATTGCATCACCCCTTTTAAGTATTATCTCAAATGCAATATTTTAATTTGCTTTTAACTCAGGATAAGTGGTCAATCTTAAATAAACGTACCCTGATATCCGTTCCTGTGCCCAAGTTGGTGATACACTATTTGCAATCTAATGCGACTGGGGCTAAAGGGGGATTACATCAGTATATTGGTGCTGTAGCTCCAAATGGGTGGCAGAAAGCCATATTTTATCTCTACTGCAAAAAACTGCAATTTGGGAGCCCATTTCAGTTAACTCTCTGCTGTTATTCAAGTGTAGGAGCCATTTCAGTGACAGATGGAAGTATTACCCACATAAAGCCAGAGAGAGTAAAAAAGATTGGTTTTAAAAAAATATATATTTTTATTTGTTCAAAATACAGCCATTTATAAATTTCCTTTCTTTTTTCTTTCTTCTTCTCTCTCTTGTGGTCCTCACTTCTGGGGCTTGTGCGACGTGCTCCTTTCTTATTTACCCCAAAGCTAGTACCATTTGGGTACCTCATCTGTAGATGGAAGCATATTTTCTTTTCTACTGCCTATTCCTAGCTTGGGTTCCATTAATGTACATTAATATATATTTGTAACCACCCTGAACAATTATTGCTTATTAGATTATAAGTTATCACGGAGCAAGTGCTGTAAGCCCTAGGAACATACGCTCGATAAATATTTATCGACTGCATTGTGCTCACGGGACTAGAAGGCAGTCAATGAAATGTCTTTCTAGTTTGCGCATTAATCATCAGGCTGCCGGGGATAGGGGTCTGGAGGCTGTGTGAGATATGAATTATGTTCTCCATTTCCAGTTGTTCCATGGATGGCCCTCGGCTCTGATTTGAATTTTATGTGGCCTCCCCACTGAAAAATCCAAGGTACTGTCTTCATCATGCATGATTATGCTTTATAAAAAGAACTCTCCATAAAGTCCCTTGAATTTGGCAAAATGTAAGTCTGCAAAAGGCCAAGTGAAACTACCTTGCTGTGAAAAAGAATCCCAATCTTTTAACAAGTGCAGCATCCCGATGTTTTGACAAGTGCAGTAGCCTCGTAACTTCCTCCTGTACCAGCCCTACTGGTGCAGAAGGCGCCTTTCTTCCACCAGAGATTTGTCCTAGCATGCCCTTCTTACACAGTCTTTCCCTTCCAATTCTAGTCCTCACCCTCTCTTATCCCCACTCACTTCTTCCTGTGTTGGTTCAAGTCTCCTTTAAAGGACCACATCTTTCTGAATTCAAATGACCAGGAGTGATGATAGCTGAGAGCATGGCCGCTATGTTCTAGTTTAAGGGTAGACATTTTTTTTTTCTGTAAAGTGACAGATAAGTGAGTATTTTAAGCTTTGTGGCCCATACAGTTTCTGTCATAACTACTCAGCTCTGCCTTTATAGTGTGAAAGCAGTCACAGACAAGGCAACTATTGGGCATGACCATGTGCCAATAAATGTTATTTTCAAAAACAAGTGGTAGGCTGGACAAGGCCCTCTTTGACACGCAGGTCTCCAAGACTGAAGCTCACTGAGTGGATAAATCTTACAGTCCACAAGCAGTCAGTAAGGTAGTCAGCTGTCTCTTGTCAGAATATAGTTGTCTCTGAGCTTAGGATGTTTTCCCTCCTGTTTCCACCTGGCTGGTTCCTATTTATTTTCATGGCTTGGCCCAGTCATCATGTCCTCATGTTTGCATTCAGTGCCCTGCCTTTACTGGTGTGAAGATCTCTAACCTTGTGACCATTACACTTCACTTCATTTATCTATTTGCATATCTATCTATACTTCTATCTTCATCGCTCACAGAACCTTTGAGGATGGCAGTTGCTGTGACTTATTCACGCTGGTATCCTTGGCCTCCCTCAACCTAGGATGTAGTAAAAACTTGATGAAAGCTTAATTGAATAAATAAATATGCAAATTTCTTGGCACATAGCAGGGCTCCATAAATGGTTTTTGAATGAAAATAAATGCAGCGGGAGAAATGTATTTGCATAACTTTATTCCTTCTAGTCTGAACATATGTCAAGACTATTATGTAAGAATAATTATTGCTCAATGTTTTCTGTTATACAGACAGCTAGGATTATCTTATAGGAGTGATCCTACTGGACCTGGGTTGTCAGAATTTTCTAACTCTTGACATTAAATCCTTAAATAAATTCTCAGCAAGTATTAGTTGACCAACTTCTGCACTGACCGGGATGTTGGGAACTCTGCAGAATTCAGTCTTTCTGGTATCACTCTCTGGCTCTTCCTCTGAACAAAATGTTGCTCCATCCTTTCCCCTCCCACTCCTTACTCCCCACTTCCTTCTTTGTCAGGGAGCGCTGTCTTTCTACCTGAGATCACTAACATTCCATCAGTCAGTGTTTTCTTCCAGGACACTTATTTAATCTTCTGAATCTAGGTACCTCATTTAGCCAGATCACTTGACCAGCAACTTTGTCTATTCAACTAAGCTCGAGCTCACAAAACTATAACCAAAGAGGCCAACAGAGATGATTGAATATTTGCACACTACCAAAGCATTTTTGGTAATAGCAGAGCCCCTCACTGCTGTGTTATACACAATTTTATAAAGCACAAGTTTTGATCTTCAAGCCCAATGCAGATTCATAGCACTGTCAGTGGACTCATTAAAAAAAGTGCCAGCTGACAGCAAGGGCACAGTCAATGAGACTGTAAGAAGTGGATGCAGAGACAGATGGAACCAAGAGTCTGCAACGATTTAGAATGAACTAAAGGAGGGGATGTCACTGGCCGTTGTCCAAGCTGGTCTGACCCCCACACATGTGATTAAAGAAGAACCCATGTGGTTTAATAATGACTCAGATATAAACTCTTTAGTCAGGAATATTTATCGCTGCTTTATTTATAATTTCCAAGATCTAGAAATAATACAAATGTCCATAAATATGCGACTGGATAAACAAATTATGGTATATTCATACATTGGTATATGGAATGACAGTAAAAAGAATAAACTACACACACACACACACACACACACACACACACACACACACCCAACAACATGATGAATATAAAAGAACGTTATGTTGAGTTGAAAAAGCCAGACAAGAAAACAATATATATTAGTGATTCTTCTTACATGCAGTTCTAGAACAGGCAAACCTAATTTGTGGTGATAGCAACCAGAACCCCAATTACTTAGGGTGGGGCAGAGATTAAGTAGGAGTGGGCATGAAGGAATTTTTTGAGGGGATAGAAATATTTTGTATTTTATAAGGATGTGGGTAACTTGAGTGGTATGCTTTCATGAAATCTTGTTGAACTTATACTGAGGTACAATGCATTTCACTGTAGGTAAGTTATACCTAAAAAATACCTTAAACCCTGATGACTCAGCATTTAGAACAGAAAAATATACCAATGATCTAATGATCTTCTGTTTTTTTTTTCTGTCAACTGAAGTGTGTTATAAGAAAAGTCTATGATTCAGTCGCTGTGAAAAATATCAAGGAAAAGCTTGCAGCCATTCTAAACACCATCTAGAAATGGTTAAAGATGGTTAACATGATAGATTTGCCATCAAATGAATCTTAGATTTGTGGAGCCAAACCAAGTATTGTTAAACCCAAGTGTTTCTGTCAGCAGAGGTGGGCCAGATTTGGACGAGCAGACAGTTACCACTGGGAAGCACCAACACATGATCAGTCAGCTGATCTTGGGAAGTCAATGATTCACGATAGAAATCCAACCCCTCAATGGTGGGACTCGGGGTGGGGGTAGCTGAGGTGGAGCAAGAGGACAGAACATGCCTCTTTTCTAACTGAGAAGAGAAATGACAGCGAGTCCACAGAGCAATGTAAGGGAGGAGAAATAACATACCTTTTCCTCCCCAGCATGAAGGCTCTTACTAAGGATTGATTGAAGCCACTTACTAGCTTGGTGAACCTCTAATCACGGAAACCTCCTGTCAAGAGTCTTCATACTTGCATTTGAGACACTGGTGGGTCCTGAGCCTGTGCTAGTATGCATGGGACAGACACACACGGTGGTAACTGTCTCTTGGATCACAGGATGATGCCACTGACAAACTCTAGTCCTCTGTAACATTCCCATTGTTGGCACTTGGAACTAAAGCTCAAAGTATAATGACACATGAGAAACTCAGGTGAATAGAGATTTGATTTGGGAAATGCCGATGGGGCCACTTTATCTCCAGTGGCAGAGTCAAAAGCAAATTGTGGAGAGAAGTTTAGAATGTAACTTCTTTGAGATTTTAATTACTAACAAGGGGGCTGGGGAGAATTGCATTTATTGAACTTTATGGTTTTAGTGGCAACTTAACAATGAGGGGAAGGTCACATATCAAAGCTGCACTTCTTGTAGGGCTGAAACACCCATTTTGTCAGGCCTAGTGGACTATATAGAGATCGCCACGGTCTCACACAGGTGTGTTTAGGGTTTCCCTGATTCTCTGCCATCCACTTCCCCAGAGTAACAAGCATGTTTTCGGATGACCATAGGCTTGACTTTTAATCTCAGTAAGCAGAAAATGTAAAGCAGGGACACCGGAGACAGAAGGGTGGGGATTTTGGACAACGGCAGGTTTCCGCCTCCCCCTTCTCAAGGCCGTCTCTCCTCCCTCGCAGGTCTCCTTCACTCACCCCATCAAGGCAGGATCCATGGGCTGGCATCGGAATGAGGTGAGTGAGGCCTTCACTGTTAGGGCTGCACAAATGCAGTGTTGAATCTTGCCTTTGTTGAAAATTTTGATGTTTAGCTCAGCATAGATTTTTTGAACTAATTTTGGTATTTTAAAATATTATATTAAAATATTATTTGTCTCGATTGCCAGATTTTTTGTACCCTCTTAAGTTTTGCACCCTAGGTGAGTGCCTACCTTTCTTTACCTTAATCCTGGCTCTGGTCATATTTCCCTCTCAAGTACACCAGGGGGACAGTCACTGATAACATGAGGTGTGCTTGGAGTCAGGTAGTGGTGAAACTATTATTGGAGGATGCTGGCCTTGTCAACCGTCTGGTTACCAGTTAGTTATGCTGTGTCCTCTGCCTGCAGCCTTTCAATGCCCCAGATCACCAGACCATGGGTGGCAGGTCTGATGGGAAGCCTGGAAAATAATCATTAACAGGAGCAGGATGGAAGCTGAGCAATCCTGCTGTAGAGAGTATAGAGTAATTTGGGCACTCTTGCTATGGTGATTTTGCCTTTTATTGTCCAGTGCAAATCCACACTATCTACTTGATTGATTGATTGATTGATTGATAGTGCTTTCTTAGTTAAAAAATACTTTGACAGCAAAAGTTATAAATAAACAAAAGCGTATGTTCAACAAAAAACTAAGGACTAGATTTCTACTTTTCATCAAAGTTAATGATGGATGTATAACTTGCATAAAGGGATTTTAGCCATTTGCTTTCTATTTGAACATGTATAAAGCAGAAGACACAAATCTACTGAAGAAGTAGCAACATCTATGCCAAAAAGTTAGTAGTTATTTTAAGAGTGGGTCCAAAGACGTTGATTTAACATAGGCAGTGCGAAGGATGTGTTTGCCCAACATCCTATGATGCATGACTTTTCACTTAGATGAAATGACTGTTCTAAATTAATTTCACTTTTTTTCGGTTCCAATATTTCTTGTGCACAAACAAAAGTTCAAGTGATAGCTATTAATACGTTGGCTCAGTTAGCAAAAGAAGAACTTGGCAAATAGCTAAATGATTCTAATTTTAAATCAGTGTCATCAGATTTTTCAAATAGGAAATCAGTTAATTCCAATAATGGTCCAGATCTTTTTTATTCCAAGTCACAGTTTCAAAGTTGTTGGAAGGTGAAACAACTGACATTGTTGTGATTGTTACCATTTTAAACTCCAATAGTGAAGATAAATTGCTTTGTTTTGGCACTAATGTGAATACAATGTGGTAAAAATAATGTCCTAACTAAATTAAGAAGCCTATGGAACAGGAATGTACTTGGAATAGGTTGTGACACCTGTAATTTGCGACTGTGTCCAAACAAGTCATGATATTTTACCAATTGAGATAGAAGCTATAGTTGTTGAAAGTTATAAAATTTTTTGTAGGTACAGAATATTGAGATAAATTTTTTTGGTGATAAAGGTGCTGGTAAATAAAAAATATACTTCAATAGGATTTTACAAGTGTTTGAGCCTTTGACAAACTGTTCTGTGAATTCACTGAAATAATAGTGATAAACATTTTGTAACTGTACTATAAGTTTTCGATGTATCTTTTTTAACGTAATTGAAAAATTTAATGAAAATGTTCTCAATGAAATACCCCAAAATTTTAGCTTCTGAAGCTTTTAGAGACTGCAATTCTTAAATATAAATCTGGCAAACAAAAAGACATTGAAATTTATCCTTATAAAAGCAAGAGAGAAACCGCACAAAGTAAAAAATGAAAGCTTTAAGGTGTGCACAATATAATTTTGAAATTCTTACACTGCTTTTAGGAATATTTTGCCTTGTGGGAAAATTCATTTGATTGGTCTTCCACTTTTTTTTAGTACATAATTTATATTTAGTATCAGAATGGACTGGTATGTAATTAGGTAGGACTTCAATTTTTCAGTATCAAAATTTGGTAAAACATTAAAAAGAAACACAGAGGAAACTTATTTATCAACTTAAACAACTTGGTTTTGTCTCTTAAATGTGTGTGTGTGTGTGTGTGTGTGTGCGCGCGTGTGCGTGTATTTGTGTTGCATTCTGGATAATTTTTTGGATCAATCTTCCAGTTTACCAATTCTCTCGTCAGCATTTTTAATCTATCACTCAATCTGTCTATGACTTACATTTCAACTCTTATTATTTTTCAATTTTATAACTTTGGTTTGTTTATTTTTCAACATGATTGGACATTATATTTTTCACTTGCTCCTCATATTTTCAAATTTCTCTTAACTTTCTTCACACATGATAAACATAGTTTATATTCCATGTCTCTATTAACTCTAATAGCTGAAATCTGTGAGTTAGCTTCTGCAGATTCTCACTATGAATTGTTTAATTATCTATTTCATTTTGACTGTATCCTCATAATCTTTCTTGGAACTTTATTTGTGAGAATTCATTGATGCCTGGGTTGAAGGTGGGTTCCTTCAGAAAAGACTTGTAATAGTTTTTGCCAAGAACCTGGGAGCACTTCTAGGATGGGATCACAGTGAACTAGATTTTTTAAAAAATTTTATTGGAGTAACATTGGTTAATGCCATTGTATAATTTTCAGGTGTAGATTATACTTTGACATCTGTACATTCTATTGTGTGTTTACCACCTAAAGTCAAGTTTCCTTCAGCTACTATATATTTATCTCCTTTCCCTAATTCACCTTTCCTACCTCCACATATTTGATCACCTTTAACTGTCTACCTACCCCCACCTCCCTCATCCCCTACCCTCTGATAACCACTAGTCTATGTTCATGAGTCTCTGTTTGTTTGTCCTATTCATTTGTTGCTTTTAGGCTTATATCCCACATATGTGATATCATGTGATTTTCAACTTTTTTTGTCTGGCTTATTTCACTTAGTGTGATTATCTCGAGGTCCATCCATGTTGCTGCAAATGGCAGTATTTTATCTTTTCTTATGGATGAGTATTATTCCATTGTATATATGTACCACAGCTTCTTTAGCCAATCATCTATTGTAGGACACTTCAGTTGCTTCCATGTCCTGGCCACTATGAATAATGCTGCTGTGAACATTGGTGTGCAAATATCTTTTTGGATATGGGTTTTCAAGTCTTTGGGGTAAATACTCAGTAGAGGGATTGCTGGATTATATGGTAGATCAATTCTTAGATTTTTGAGGGACCTCCATAATGTTTTCCATAGTGGCTGTACCAATATATAGTCCCACCAGCAGTATATGAGGGTTCCTTTTTCTCTGCATCCTCTCTAGCATTTGTTATTACTTGTCCTGTTGATTATTGCCATTCTAACAGGTGTGAGATGGTATCTCATTGTGGTTTTGATTTGCGTTTCCCTAATAGCAATGTTGAGCATCTTTTCATATATTTGTTGGCCATTTATATGTCTTCTAGGGAGAAGTGTCTGTTCAGGTCCTCTGATCATTTTTTGATTGGATCATTTGTTTTTTGTTGTTATTGAGTTGTATGAGTTCTTTGTATATTTTGGATATTAGGTCTTTATCAGAGGTGTTGTTTGCAAATATATTTTCCCATTGGGATGGTTGTCTCTTTACCTCGTGGATGGTTTCTTTTGCTGAGCAGAAGCATTTTAGTTTGATGTAGTCCCATTCATTTCTTTTAGCTTTTTCTTCCCTTGTTTTTGAGGTCAAATTCATAAAATCCTCTTTAAGTCCAAGGTCCTTGAGTTTAGTTCTATGTTTTCTTCTATGCATTTTATTGTTTCAGGTCTTATATTCAGGTCTTTAATCCATTTTGAATTACTTTTGGTGTGTGGTGATAGACAACAGTTTAGTTTCATTCTTTTGCACATGGCGCCATTTATTGAAGAGGCTTTCCTTTCTCCACTGTATGTTTTTGGCTTTTTTGTTGAAAATTATTTGCCCATATAAATATGGGTTTACTTCTGGACTCTCGATTATGTTCCACTGGTCCATGTGTCTGTTTTGCTGCCAATACCATGCTGTTTTGATTACTGTCACTTTGTAGTATAATTTAAAGTTGGGCAGAGTAATGCCTCCAGCCTCGTTCTTTTTTCTCAGGATGGCTTTGGCAATTTGAGGACTTTGGTGCTTCCATACAAATCTGATGATTTTTTTGTGAACTAGATTTTATAAAGAGATTTTTTTAGACCAAGAAACTGATATGAATCTGGCCTGCATACCCATGTGAAGGCCTCTTTTCTGTTGCAAGCTTTCAGGAGAGATTTTTTTTTTCTGTTGATTCAACATAAGGTTTGAGATGGATAATTTCCTTGCAGTCCCTGGCAGGGTAAGCATTTGTTTCTAGTTCTTTTTCACACTGAATGTATAACCCTTTGCTTCTCAACTGTAAGAGAACATATCCCACTAGACAACCACATTGGACAGGTTCTAGGCTTTTTATCTTGTTCCTGCAGCCTGTGAGTCAAAGTCAAGTTGACTGTCCTTAGGAAAAAAGCTAGCTTCACTGCTCTGTCCAATACTCAGAAATCCTGTCTTCATTTAAATTTTGACCTGAGTATTCCCTACCTTCTTGCAAGATAATTCATTCAATAAGGTTTTGTTGTTGTTTGTTTGTTTTTGTTTTTGTTTTGTTTTGGTGTGGTATCTTATCCAGAATTCTATAGTTTATTTCAAGAGAATCAACTAGGATATCTAGTCTGCCTTTTTGCTGAGAGCCAAAGTTCTGCTGTCTTATTTTTCTTTTTTCTTTTTATTGTCTAATTTTTTGGAGTAAAAATTCAAATAACACAAGAGGAGATAAAGGGAAAACCTCTTTCCCACTTCTATTCCCGATGAGAAAAACATAGCTAACACATTGAGCACTCAGGAAGTGCCAGGCTCCCCTCTATATGATTTCTGTGTATTAACTCATTTATCTTTCATCAGCTCTTTGAGTTCAGCTACTATTATGACCCCCATTTTCTATATGAGGAAATGGAGGCTCAGTGAAATTAACTCATCTACCAAGTGGTGGGGCTGGGTTTAAATGTGACAGTCTGGCTTTTGAGACTTTGCATTGCCTTTTTTCTGCCCTGCCTTCGTTTTGCTTTTAATCGTGGCACTCTCCAGGACTCTCACAACCACAACAATGGGTGCAACCTTCTTTTGTCTGCACATGCAAATATATATACTTTTTCCTGCATTGCTTTCTATTTATTCATTGATTCAATAAGCATTATTTGACCCCCTTCTATGTATCAGGTCACAGCTCACTCGTTATATTTTGAAGGAGTCATCTGTCTAGTGGGGGCGGCACACACTTCCATGATAATGAAGCATACACAGCTTCATCAGAGTTACAGTGTGTCAGAAGCATGGAGCAGACAGGAGGCCATTCAAGCCTGGGCTGGGCAGTTTCTCGGTGAGAGTAATATTTAAATTTGACCTTGAAGAATGACTTGGCATGTACATCTATGGAAACCAGTGTGCCACAAAATTTCTAAAAGATGACAACAACATAGACACAGGCCTAAGGACCTGACAAGAAATGGCTTGTTTATAATTATGTCTAACATTTTATTAGATACTTATTAGTAAAAATCAATTACTGCATCTTCTATTCTTTTGAATCCCCATGGCACCCGACCAGACCCAACATAGCCCTTAGTGATGACCCGCTAATTAATTTAACGCTCCCTCTACTAAGCAAGAAGATGTTGGCCTCTGACTTTGCTCCCTCTAGATGTTGACAAAAAAACAAAGAGGAGGACTGAGTGAGGAAGAACACAGTCTTGTGGCCTCTGCTGGTAAAAGTGGCCAGAGATGATGTTAGCCTCTAAGGGAACATGTGAAGGATGCTGGGACCAGGGCTGCCAAACAGAACAAGAGCCCGAGAGAGGGAAACATGATTTTCAGAAAATAAACACTCTCCAGGTCTGTATTTACAGACCACCCAGTGGCCTATCTAGTTGGTGATGTAGGGCTATCTTCGTCTGCCCTCCCCCGTACTGGAGCCCCTCCTATCTGAGTTATAACTTTCCTTCTCCCATGAAACTCCCGGCACAGAACACACCTCTTTCTCCCTGCCCCTTCTTACTTATTGTTTTTTCCATGACTTACTCTCTTGAAGTGATTTCTCAGAGTCTCAGTTTTCTCCTTGTAAAGAAAGACAGGCATTATTTACAGGGTACTGATGGCTGACTGCGATAACGTGAGAAGGGAACAGACAGCGCCTGATGCACAGTAGGCACAGGACATGTGGTCAGTCTCCCCTCGCATCTTGTTTAAATTCATTTATTTATTTTTTCTTAGTAGTGACGTTTGTTAATGAAATCTATTAAGTTTCAGCTCTACACTTTCACAATCAGGCATATACATATTTATACTGTGCTCACCTCCCATAGTTAGATTTCTTTCTGTCACCACACATTTCGACCCCTTTACCCATCTATCTCCCCCTCCCTTCATCCCCTACCCTCTGGTAACCACTAGTCTATAGTCCATGTCCATGAGTCTCCGTTTGTTTGTCCTGTTCCTTTGTTGCTTTTAGGTTTATATCCCACATATAAGTGATATCATGTGATGTTCAACTTTTTCTGTCTGGCTTATTTTGCTTAGCATGATGATCTCGAGGTCCATCCATGTCCCTTGCATCTTTGTAATGCTTCATGCCCAGAGGCACCATGGTGTCTTTTCAGAGGCGCAGTGCTTAGCTTAAACTTAGGTCCCCAGGGCACCAGATACCTATACTGCTTAAACTGTCAGCACGACAGGCTGGATCCAGGGCCAGGCGCCCAAAGATACTCTAACAGCAAAAGGCCAATGAAGCAGTGGCGTCAGCTTCATTGTTGTTGTCAAGAATTGAAGTACTGAATTTACAACTTAAATAGTATTTCATGGGAAAAAAAAAATTCGAGCAGTAGTTTTCATCCCCACAGTCCCCATGTGTGAATTCCACTGAGACATTTAAGGATGATAATTGCTAAAACATGGTGTCACAAGCTGGCAAAGGGACACTAAAATTTGGCCAGCTACACATTAGACCTCCTCTAGGGTTTGCTGGAATAAATTGCCACCCTGCATGGGAACCTCAATACCCAGCTTCCAGGAAGGAAGAGCCTGATTTACCCTCTCCTATCTCTCCATGACTTTCCCCTCCGTTTGGTATCCTGTTTCATTGTCTTTTTTATAAATCTCATTTCTGAGGATGGTTGCTAGAGACTCGCCCAGAACCTTGCGACACCAGGAACTTGTGGGGTGTTGTCCAAGGACAAAGCACACAGGTTGGGAAGGTGGGTGCTGCATGGGAGGAGCAAAGCACCTCCCCGGGCAAGAAGGAAGCACATGGGGAGGGTGGGGATTGGTGGGACATGAGCCTTGTGTGGAGGGCCCAGGTATGTCAGCCGACGGGGCACAGCCCATTCTTCTCAAGCTGCCAGAGTCCTCTGTGCAGCCTGCTCTCTGGCCTGCCCTCCTGCCCTGCACAGTGATTGCTCCTCCAGGAGATGGGGACCTGAAGGCTTGGCTCCCTCTTCTTCATTTTTATAATAGCCCACAGCAGAGGACACATCAAATTTGAGCTTATTGGAATAGTGCAACAACAACAACAAAAACTCCTCTGCCAATGAAGCAGAAGGAACTGAGTTCTAGTCTTTTTTTTTTTTTCCTGCCACCAGCTGGTATGAGCTTTTGGCAAATCATCTCTCCAAGTCTTGGTTTCCTCATTGTAAGCAATTTCTGAAGATGTTCTATAAGGTCTCAATATGAGTTTTGCTGTGACTCTCAGCCCTGAAGGTAGAGCTGGGCCACTTCTCTCAGTTCCTGTGAGGCCTGTCCCTTCCCTGATCCCTGCTTCATATTATGGGAACTTTCAGCCAGCAACTCTCAAAGTCCCTTTCATACCATCAGAAGTGGTTAATTTATAACAGGCACTCTAACTCTTCCATCTCATGTGATTATTAAGAAGATCAAATAAGACAAAAATTAAGGACTTGTAATGATTATATAAGGCATTATTAGGAAGACTCAGCAACAGACATTCAGGCCCAAGAAAGACAGGAAGAAGTATAACTCAACGAGGTATCTTGTGTCACATTCAGAGCTTTAAAAGACCAGAGACAACTGGGGCAGATGCTGGCAGGGAAGAATGGCTGGCCAGCTATCTAAGAAACCTGTACTGCCCACACCTGATAGGCAGGAACCTCAACAGATAAGGATGAGGATGTCCTAACTTGCCATTTGGTCCCTTATGAGAAATTGTTAGATCGACTGTATACTAGAAGCAACTTGGACCAAAGACTGGGGTGAGTGTGTCTGTGCTCCTTGCATGCTGATGGCACATAAGACCTCAGTGGCTATGCAGGCTATTAGGATGCGAGAGGAGTTAAAGGTTGTTCAGTCCAGTCCCTTCACTAGACGCATGAGGTCCAGAGAGGACACATGAGGCCCAGAGAGGTGGCAAGAACAATCATCAAAGTGAAGTTTAAGTCCAAGTTGTGCTTAAAGCTAGTGGTGGCTCCAGACTTTTTATATTGAAAGGGCTAAGGAAAAAAAATCAGATTGAGGGGAAGGGGATGGGCTGTTTTGAAGCTGCTTTTGTGTAAGACTTTACATAAGATTTGAAAGTGTCAACAGTTTATATAGAAGATAGGAAGAAAAGCTGATGCAGTTGAGAGAGAACTAAAGCCACTCTCTGGTACTGACACAGCTTGGTGCCCAAGGACTCTGTCTCCTGCTCCTCTCCACTGGATGTGGCCATCTGAACATTTGCAGGTGAAGTGAGGAGAGGACAGGTCTTTCTGTGTGTATGCAGCTCCAAGCCCATTCTCAGGACAAGGCTGCCCCAGCCCCGCCCCTGCCAGGGTCACAGGGAAGCAGTGGAGGAGCTGAGTTAGGTCCAGGCTTGGCAAGGGATGTTTACAATAGAGAGGCACCTCCACTTTCATCCCATGCTCAGATTTAGAAGATCAGGAAAGTGATTTTTAGCAATAAACTCATTCATATCAACCGCTATTACTAAAAAGCAACGTGGAGAGCTGACAGAATCATTATGATGGGATTTTACTGATAATAATAATTGCAAACAGAAAAGATGATACTTTATGCCCAGTTTTGCAGTGCCCAGGGTGAGGGCAGGAAAGAGCTCTCTCCCACTGTGTGCCGAAGGGCTCTGACCTTCGAAGGACTTTTCTCTGCCTAGGCAACAGGTATCACAAACAGATTAAAGACCTATGTTTGAATAGCTTCGATTTCTCTGTTTCCGTTTCATGGCTACTCAGTTGGAGATGAGGTCTCTCTTCCCAACATTCTCTCTCTCTCTCTCTCCTTCCTTCCTTCCTTCCTTCCTTCCTTCCTTCCTTCCTTCCTTCCTTCCTTCCTTCCTTCTTTATTTTTTTGACTATTTACTCTGAGTGGCCACAAGTCTCTTGGGTGACTGGCCAACCAACAAAGATGGCCATGGGCCACTTCCAGAGCTATTGTCTTAAAAGGTTCTGGATAGTTTATATTCCAAGTGGCTCCTGGAATCTTACTGTCGCTCTGTCACTGAGCCGAGCTAACAGATTTGACATGGCTGCTGCTCTGCTGCTGCTTCTGCTGCTGCTGCTGCTGCTGCTTCTTCTTCTTCTTCTTCTTCTTCTTCTTCTTCTTCTTCTTCTTCTTCTTCTTCTTCTTCCTTCTCCTCCTCCTCCTTCTCCTCCTCCTCCTCCATCCCTCCTCCCTCCTCCCTCCTCCCTCCTCCCTTCTCCCTTCTCCTCTCTCTCTCTCTCTCTCTCTCAACATCATGTGGTCAACATGTAGGAAGGTTTTCTGATATCAAGTAATATGCAGAAAATTACTTCTCCATCCTCTCAGGGAACTCTGGTCCTATGAGTGTGATGGATGGTAACCACCTACAAATAAGCATCCAATTACAGCTGTAGAAAGATCATATGATCAAGTAACAAAGGGACCTAGACAGCTGTGATAGTCAGGGAAAGAGTGTCTGAGGAAGTGATATTTTGGCTGAGACCTACAAAGTGAGTTGGATCTGGGGGTGGAATGAGTCTACAGATGGAGAGGGAACAGCACGTTCAGAGTCCTGTGGTGGGAGAGAGACTGTCATGTTCGAGGCACTGGAGCACTGAGAGGGAGAATGGTGTGAGGTAATGATAATAGCTAATACCACGGGCTGCTTACTTAGTGCCAGGTGCTATTTAAGGGCTCATATGAACTTCTTTAGTTTTCATAGCAACTCGAAGAGGTAAATGCTGTTATTTCACATATGAGGAAATGGTACCACAGGGAGATTAAGTCATACACCCTAGGTCATAGGATACCAATCAGCTTGAATCTCCAGGTAGCTTGGCTCCAGAGCAGTGAGAAGGGTGAAGAGGTGTCTTTACAGAGTGGGAACAGAAGCCATTGCATGTTCCTGAGGCGAGGACTGGGGTGGCCTTGTTTGTACCCTGAAGAGCCCACTCTGGCTTGCTGAACTCTGGTCAGTGAGTGACAGCTTTGGGGTCATTTTGGACCCTTTACCTTCAGTCTTCATGACCATCTGGGACATATACTCATGTGGCTCTGTTAGAAAACTGAAGTCCCAGCTTCCTATGTCCTTTGAGCCTCAAGAAATACCACAGAAGGAACTGGTGGCTATGGGTCTGGGTTGAAGCCTCTGTAGGCATTAAAAGTCCATCCACTGTGTCTCATTGCTGCGAGGGAGAGAGGAATAAAAGGAAGGCTGTCTGTGCTTTCTATGTTACTAGGACTTCCTTGACCTGGGACCAGGGGCTTCGGAGGCTGTGATAGCATTGTACTCACTGACTGGCTTCTTTATCTGTAAAGTGTTAGGTGTGGTCTGCATCACTGCTTCCCACACCAGGCTGGTCATCACTTATCTAAAGAATTCTCAATATGGCAGCTGAAAGAAACTGGACTTTGGGTGCTAAACACACCATAGAATATACAGATGTCAAATGACAATGTACACCTGAAAATTATGTAATTATATTAACCAATGTTACCCCAATAAACTTAAAAAAAAGAATTCTCAAAAAAAGTGGATACCATTCTTCTTCTCTAGACCTACCAAATCAGAATTTCTGGGGAGAGGCCCAGAAATCAGTATTTTTGAAGAGCTCACAGATTGAAGTAGATCGCTTTTAAAGCCTTTTCTTGCCCCCAAATAATGATTTTTGTCTTTCCTTCCTTTTATCAATTACAAGAGGAGCAGGAAGAACCGGACACAGTACTAAGATACTTGATCTATTTTATATTGCTTAATGCTCAGCCCAGCCCTTTGAGGCTGGTAATATTGTTCTCATTTGACAGATGAGAAGACTTCGGCTCAGAAAGTTTACTTACTCTTCAATGCCTCACTCTTAATAAACACTGGAGCCAGGACTGGAATCTGTTTCTCTAAAACACAGCTTCTTCTGCTAACCCAGGGGTGGGCAAACTTTTTCTTAAAGGAATAAACGGTCCATGTTTTTGGCTTTGTGGGCCATATTGTCTTGAGTGCCACTACTCAACTTTGATGTGTAGAGGGAAAGCAGTCACAGACCATGAAATGCACGTGCGTAGCCGTGTCTCAGGGAAACTGCATTTATAAGAACAAGTGGCTGAATGGATTTGAGCCATTGGCCATAGTTTGCTCACCCTTGCACTAAACAGTTAAAATATTAATTCAGCCTTCTAAAGGAAAGGGAAATGAAATTAACATTTGTTTAAACAGTTAATATGAGATGCTTCATAAACTGGGCTAGCCGTTCAGGCATGATGGTGCATTCTTTGTGGTTTTTATTTCCTCTAAACTTCTCCCTCACCCAAATATTATCATCCATGTTTTACCCATAAAGAAGTTGAGGCACAAAGTAATGCTATCCACACAACATCACATTGTTGGTGAGGGATTGGGGTAGAGCACGTGTCTGAATAGGCCTATTAGGCGGGAGGTAGGGATCTGGCAGGATTCTAGTCTGGGTGTCTGACTTCAGCGTCTGTAATTTTCCACCAAAATGAGAGCAGCATCCATACTTTCCTGCTGTGACAACAAGGTATGGGTCTGGTTAGCTCTGTCTGATCCACAAGCTTTGGTGTCTTCCCTCCCTGCTCGGTGAAGCTGTGTAAGCAGTGTCTTTCCATGTACTTCAGCCACGCTGGCTCTCCCCAAAGAGAATCAGGAACTATTGTCTATGAAATCAAATATTTCAGAGCTTTCTTTTCCCATAAATAAATAAATTACCAGCGTTCAACAGTCTAATTAACAAAGTAATCTTCCTTTTGAGCTGAAGATAAGGGATTTGAGAGGCTTCCTCAGGGGAGAAATAAAAACCTGAATTTTAAGTTTATTTGAGACACAGCCAAGATACTAACATCTCATGCAGGAGAAGGAAGAAGTGAGGTGAAGAGCTAAGCACTAGAAAGATTAGACGTCAGGTAATGCAATAGCCCTGGTCAATGTCCACCAGCAAAACAGAAAAAAAAAAAAGAAAAGAAAAAAGAAGGAGCTTATTAAATCCAGATGCACATCCAGGTTGCTAATGGAGAGATAAGACATATAACTCAGCTACCCGCTTTTATTCTTTATATCAACTTATTTCTTTTGAAGTGGAAATTGAAGCCCCATCATATGGAGCAGCCATTTTCTGGATACTGTATGATTATCTCTACCTTTCCTGGCCACAGTGGAAGTGGAAATACTCAACTTTACCCATTAGACTTTGGAAGTTACAACTTGAGATTTCTCAGAGTAGCTTACTTTCTTAGTTGTGTGTAGACACCCTATTTATCAGGAGTAGGGGGCTAGGTGGGTGGTATGTGCATGCCTTCCTCCTCCTCAAGTTAACTCAGAAAGGCCATGGGCAAATGAAAATGATGGTGGGATGCTAGATGTGGCAGAAAGGTTTTTTTTGTTTGTTTGATTGTTTATTTTGTTTTATTTTGGAAAAAGAATGAAAGCAGGTAAATGTCCATTGGGAGAAATGGCTTTAAAGGTCATTATAAGGAAAAAGAAAGCCAGATGTGGCTACTAAGTTCATATGGGCAGGTTATGTGAGGCATGTGCTTTAAATGAGCAGGGGGCAGAGTCTTCTTGGGTATTTCCCAGCTGGTCTGTTTTAGGACATTCTGACAGGGAGATTTGAAAAGGCTGCTCCCATATCTGCCAACCCAAATCTTGTCACCTCCCTTCTAAGGACTCAACTCAGGGTGACTCTGCAAGAAACTTTCCTCAACTCCTTTCTCTAATCACTTCTGCCACTTTCTACTGAGACCAAAATGCAGCCTGAAAGCACATTGTCCAATGTCTTCATGTCTTGACTACACAATGAGATTGTAAGCTCCTTGAGACCAAGGATCAGGTGGCATGTTAATTATGCATTCTTGTGGTGTCTAGAATGATGCCAGGTTCAGAGGATGCAGGTATCATTTGAGACTGCTTTGTCCATCAGTAGTCTGGATTAATTTGGTGTAAACTCTCAGTAATCTTGGCAAAGTCCAAAGCTCTGTACATGATATGTGGAGATTCTCATGGTCTTTCTTTTCATGGTTCCTATTGTGGCCAGTTCCTAATTGCACAGACTATCTCTTTTTCCCCCTCATTCACCTTAATGCAAAACTCACTCTTTACTGCTTTCCAAATTAAGTTGGTTCATCTAGTAGGAACTGGGGATTTAGAGATCACAGGAGGGTCTCATTGGGCAGCTCACATCATCTCGTTGGCTCACCCTTCCTCTGTGATTTCCCCTTGAATTGCCTCAGAAGCCCCAAATCATCCTCCTTTCAGAATGTGGAACCCTCCTACTCTTCCAGCTTGCAAATCTACATCCATAGTGTCTCATAGGGGCCCCAGCCTCCTTAGAAAACAGTTGGAGCTTTAAATGATAACTTTTCCTTGTTACGGTAAACAAAACTTGTTTCAATTGTTGGCTCTTCAACAAGACTCTCTCCTTAATAAAAGTGTTTTTCATTACTAACGACTTAATCTGAGAGCAGGAAGCTCAGTGTCATCAAGGTGGGGGAAGTTGTGTGGACTAGATACCTTGAAGAACAGCACAGGAGACAGAGCTCTGTCTGGGATGGCTTAACCACATGCAGGTGTGGAGGCAGAGGCATAGACCAAACAAGCTTTATGATCCTCAGTAAACATCAAATTTTTCCCATACATATAATTTGGAGGACAGAGGAACTAAGAAAGGACAAGGGAGAGACAGTGTCAAGCTATGCTTCACCTGCCCACTGTTCAACTTACAAACATTTACTGGTCCTCTATCCGGCACTCTATTAGGTACTAGAACTAAACAGATGAATGAGGGATGAGCCTTTCCCCAAAGAGCACTGATATATGCTGGAAATGTGTCACACCATCTTTTATTATAGCAACCCCATCAGGGTTTCTTGGATATCCTAAGATGATGGCTTGCTTGATTTATCTCAGTGGTCTATTTTTCATGTCTCCCGGAACTGTGGTGTGCTTGCTAGAATGGACTCTCTGGTTTCCTGCAGCTGCATACCCCACTGTCTGCTCCAATATACCATGAAGGTCCAAGTCCGGGCCTCTGGCGGCTCTCCACTATTCTCCTGCACTTTCCCAGGCCACAGCCCAAGATGTAACAGACAGGAGAGAGGAAACTTTCTTGCACTGTACTTGGTGTTTTCACATATACTATTTCACTTTATTGTCATAAAAACCCTGCGGTAAACCATTTCATCCCTCTTTTATGGATGAAGACTCTGACGTTCAGAGTGGTTAATGACTTGCCTAAAGTAACTCAGGGAGGCTAGTGTAGGGAAGAGGGGCTCAGTCCTAGAGTCCCCAGCCTTGCTCCCACATCCTATCTAGCACACCATGAAGTCCATTTAAGGTTCTGGCTCATGCTTTCTGGGTGTTCAGGTTTTCATTCCTCATGCCAATTCTCATGCCAAGCTAGAAGTTGCCAACCAGTTAAGTCTCAGGAGAAGGCTGTTACACAATAGGCCCTATTAATCTGCTGGGCTTCCTTTCTTAAGAAGATGGAAGGTTCACAGCAAGTTTGACAAACAAGTCTGGTGTGCGTAGCCAAACTAGAAACAATGGTTCCTGCCTTACTTATAAGCCCCTCAAGTCCCTGAAAGTCAAATAGGGTGGGCAAAGACAATGAACAATGAAGGAAGGAAACACCAAAGGGACTGGAGGCTGAAGCATTTATGGAGGAAGCGATTGGTCTTTCGTTCATTCATGCAACACATTTTCGAGTGCCTGGATCTGTGTTAGGTGCTGGGGACATAAGACAGATAAGATGTGGTGCCAGCTTGAAAGGAAATCGTGTTCTAGCAGAAAGAGGAGGGCGTGCTAACAAGAGGGGAGGGCAAAATAACCAGTGAGGAAGGTGAGTTAACCAGGTGCAGTGTGGGAGCATAGGTTAACCGGAAAGGGGGGCCTACCCAGAGAGGACCCATGGTAACCAGAGAGATGTATTATTAACCCAAACCTAGCTGGTCCTCAGAGTCCCCTCAATTGTTTTATAAATTCATGGATTCCTGAATTGGAGTCTTCCAGAGCCATCAGTTGTATTTTTTAATAAGCTTCATAGTTAAGTCCAACAATCATCATGACACTGAGAATAAAGTGTCACAGGCCCGTTTTAGAGAAATCTGCACCAGGTGCAGTGTGGAGTGCAAGGAAGTATTTGCTGGTGCAATTCTGGGCTTTCTTAGGGGAGATTATATCTGAAGTGAGCCTTCAGAATTGCGATAGTACAAATAAGGTACACAGGGGTGGTGAGATTGGGGAGGGAGGAGGGCTTCCAGGTGGAAGGCTCCAAATGAGTAGAGGCCTCACAGTGCAGATCATGATGATGAGCTGGAGCTTGGGGTGTGAGAGGACCAAGTTAAAGAAAATGCCAGAAGGTGGGCTGAATCCCACATGCCCTTGTTGATCCTGCCAATGAGTTTGTATTTTACCCTCTTTGATATAAACAACCATTCAACAGTTTAAATCAGGGAATGAAATGATTAGCTTTTGTTTCAGAAAGATTACTTTAGAATTTCTAGAACATGATGGAAATTTAAGCCTATACATTAACCTCTTCTCTTTTAAAAATTTCCATGAAAATATGCAAAGAAATATAAAAAAAGAGAATGAACAGGGAAGGATGCCTTCCTTGAACCAGAAGCATTGACACTTACTGCACGAGTTAACACTGGCTGAGCATTGCTGTGTTTAGGCATCGTCTACAATGCTTTGTGTCATGGTACCTTGTAAGCGAGGTGCTACCGTTATCCATGCCGACGGGCTATTATCATCCCCCTGTTACAGGTGAAGAAACCTCGGCACAGAGAAAGTAACTAAGTCCACCGGTCCTACCGCCACTTGTAGAGCTAGTAGTATTCAAACCCACAGAGTCTGGCTCTAGAGACTGAGTACTCACTCATCGCCTCATACTGCTGAGTGTATTGTGAAAACATGGTGTTAGTGGTCTGCGCTGACTGGTGGACCAATGTGCTCAACACTGTGCATGTGAAGGGGAAGCTGATCCAGGTGGTGGGTGGATGGCGTGTATAGCACGATCCCCCTAACTTCCAAGTTTTGAAGGTCTTCCAACAGGAGAGTATTTTAACACTGATACCTGTAACAACAAGGGAGGAGCTCAGCAGCGAAGCTCCCTGCCACGGGTCTGCCTTTCCTAGTTTTCGCAGTGGAGGAGAGTTCCGACCTGGCACAAATGTACTTAGCTTTGAGCACCAGGACCAGGACTCCATGGGGCCACTAATGGGATGAAAGGCGTGGTCTCTCATAAGTGTTCAGGAAATGCAGTGGGAAGTGATAGACAGAGCCCTCCTGTCCTTGAGAGGTGTGATAACTAAAGCGTGGGCACAACCTGCAGGGCTCTGAGACAACTGCAGACTTCACTGTAAGCTGGAAGGAACCCTTGTGCACAACACGAGGTTCTCTTTTGTGGCCTTGTCCCAATCCTCACAGCCAACTGCCCTGCTGCAAACCAAGCTGCAGACCTCTCCCTTTCTCTTTTCCTCAGACTTAAGATTTGAATAAGCATCCCTAGGATCTCGGATGTAGCCCTAAACAGTACTTTCTCAGGAAATTTGGGCAAATACAAAATTAAAAAAAGTCACTAGATATAAGAAATGATTCATCAGTTTGAAAGAAGGAAAAACATCTGAAGAATCAGAGCAAATGGTCTCTGGAGGCAGTTTACTCCAAAAAACTAAGATTGTACCAGAAGCAAAACAAAATCGATACACAGTCTCAATGAGACTTGAGATTTGGGCATCTACCCCATCTAAAAACAATCACCTGACACTGGGAAATGTTGTTCTTAAACATAAAAAAGTTTAAGTGTAATTTTATCTTATACGTTTGTAGATTCAAATTTTATACCTCAAATTTTTATTTGCAATAATGTATTAGATAGTATAGAAAATCATAACAATGACTCAAAAGTCAAGTTTGAGAAATTTTCTAAAAACCCAGAAGCAAAAGACGAAATGAATATAATAAATAAAAATCTAAGAGATGTGACGGGGTAGGTTAGGAGATAAAATACAGTATAATAGGAATTCTAGAAGGTGAAGCAATAATCAATATATGTAGAATGTAGTCCCTGAGCTGAATAAAAATTTAAGTTCTTAAGTTAAATGGGTCCTTTCTAGAAGAAAAATTACTGTAAAGGCAATTCAACATTAGGAATTCTATTAATATCATTTATCATATGACTAGATCAAAGGAGGAAAAAACTTATAATAATTTCTTTGGATAACTAAAAGACAATTAATAAAATTTTAACATCTTTCACTAATATAAAATAGAATGGCATGTCATTAATAAAATAAAGTATATTTAATTTAATGGTGAAAGGATTTTAAACTTAATGATGAAAAATAGAACGTGATCTAATGACCATTATTACCAGAGGTAATATTGTCCTAGGCATGCTAGCCAATGCAATTAAGATAAGAAAAAAGAGTAAGAGGCATCAATCATGTAAAGTAAGAGAAAACTATCATTATATGCAGATGATAGCCCAGGTACCAAACCAAGGAGAATCATCTGAAAAACAGGTAAAACTAATTAGAGATTTCAAAAGATGGTTTCAAGACAATGTATAAAATCCAATAGCTTCTCTCTATAAAAACATAGCCATTTATAGAACATAATGGAAACGATATCATATTACAATGGCTATGAAGTGTACAATACTTAGAACTAAACACTTATTGAATTATGTATGATCTATATGAAGAAAACTACTAAATACTCCTTTACTGAAAGAAATATTGGAAACTTGAATAAGTGAAGAAACATTATATCCTACAATGTTAGACCAAACATGTGTGAGAATTTGAAGCTCATATTGCACATCTATGTGAACAGATGCAGAAAGCAGATAAGATATATATTTTGAATTCAGATGAGAGATCTGAGTTGGCAGGAGAGATCTGGGAGTTACCATTGCAGAGTTAAGGGTTTTAGCCATGAACGTGGATGAAATTCCTTAGTAGAGTGTGGAATGCAAAGAGAAAAGGGCCAACGACCAATTCTGAATAACACCAATATTCATAGGGGACCCAGGGACAGAGGTGTCAATAAACGAGATTGAGAAGGTATGATTTAAGACAAAGGAGAAAAACCAGGAAGGAGCAGCATCCTAGGAACCAAAGAAGATAGCCTCGAGAAGTAGGGAGCAGTTCACAAGGTCATTTGTTACAAAAGGGTCAGGCAAGATAAAAATGGAAAAGAGTCCACAATATTTGGCTTCTAGGAGACTGCTGGTCACAATATCAATAACAGTTTTTGTGGAATTGGGTAGTACTAAAGTGGAGGTGAGGAGTGTTGAATTTCTTAGGATGCTGATAACCACTGAGGGGACAGTACACATGGAATCTAGTAGTTTTTGTGTGAAGCCACCAAATTCTAATGAGTCTCAATTTTCCTGTCTATAAAGTAGAGGTGCAGTTCCCAAAAAATGTGTGATAATGATTGTGAGCTGTTTTATAAACCATAATCCACTGTACAAACAGATGGTGTTATTTTTAGCTTTGGAGATCTTCCAGGCACTATTTTTATACGAAATGGGTTAAACAAGATGACACTGACATAATGGCCCTGAAAAACTGACCCATCAATTCTTCCGTAGTCCTAGTGTGTTTCATCTGAAAGCAGGTGCTGCAGACTCGTTAACACAGAAACACGATCTGCTATGTGCTTCCGCACTGACGCACACCCGGCTTCCAGGGAAGCCAACTGATCTGAAATGTTTTGCAATGCCCTGTGTTGTTTCAGCCATCAGATGGAGAGCAGAATTCCAGTTCCAATCAAGTTAGGTGGCAGAATGTTTTCCTGTTTGTCTAAGTAGTTGCCAGCACTTAAACAAACACCATGTTCCTTCCCAGAACTTAGCTGGAAAGCACTTCCATCAAACATAACCCTGCTACTGGGCAAATGGCCCAAACCAACTGACATTTCCATTGTCCTTTCCTCCTGTTGTTGGGATCTCAAATAGTCACTGGGCTGACGTTTCTCTAGACCTTCAGTGGGAACATGTCGGTGACAACTATCAAGTGGTCATAACATAATGGGCTTAGCCACACATTCATTCTTTCTGTTATCCATCCTTACAAAGTATATTTGTTAAGCATCTAGGCACTTTGCCAGAGACAAGGTTCACAAAGATGAATGACACTGAGCTGCCCTTGAAGAGCTGGGAGTTTAGTGAAAAAGAGAAGCATGGTAGCACTTAATTACAATGTAATGAGATAAGAACATTGATACATGTATTTGCAAAGTGCTATGGGAACCCTGAAAAGGGGCATCCAGCCTGCCAGTTCAGTTACAAGGCCAGGAGTTAAAATGTCAGAGTTCTGACTCCTTCTAACTCTAAAAACAGCAAGCTTAGTTAGTAGTTGGTACATAATAGGTACTCAATTAATGCTTAATAAAACATTAATGAATTCCACTAAACCTAGGCATAGATTACAGCTCTCCTAATCACCCCACCTCTACCCCCATTAGGGTACTTCATTTCTAAGGTGATAATGACAGATGCTCCCTGGGAGGGTGGACAACACATCACACTCTGTTGTCTTCCAATAGTCATGGACAAATGACTATTAAAGCCTCCCCCCCCCCCCCCCCAAATGAGATCTCTTCTTGTAAGAGTTGTTTTAGGTAAAAGCTCGACAGGAGAACAGGCCAGGAATGGCGCATAGTCATAATCACCTTGACTGAATCTAAGAGACACCATGGCATGGAAGCAGAAGTTGACAAGAACCTTCTGAAGTCATCTGTACCTCGGTGGAACATTTTGAAAAATTGCTGCTAGGAAGATAGGAAGATAGTCCTAACACTGAAATGGGGTAACTCACTCAGGACAAGTCACTTCATTTTAATGGCTACTGACCCCATCTGTCAATGTTGGCTAACTATGCTCTGTAGTCCCTTCCAGGTCTAAGGATCTGGGATTCATTTTTGGAGTCAGAACTAAAGCTATGAATACAGATCTCTTAATTCATAGAAGATTTATGGGCTGCTAGGGGAGAAGCAATAGCATGATTCTGAAATTCACCCAACCCATTCTCCGTTTCCTTCTATGTGGCTGCTAAGCCTTGTCACCCCTGTCAGGGCACAAGATCCAGGCAGAACAACCCAGGAAACAAAATGGAGGAGACAGTTTTAACTCCTATGTGAAAAAATTTATCTCCCCACATGTCCTTTCTTACTACTTACACTAACTCCGGGTCATCTGCGTCATGTTAACACCCTAATCATTCACATTAAACTTTTTACTAGAGTCGCTGACTGTGGCCAGCATTATCCGGGGCATTGTACAAAGGTAATGACTGGGGTGGGACTGGGGTGGGCCCTGCTGTATGAGGACATCATTGACTTGGTAGGAGACTGGCCTCACTGTAGGAATTCAATAAAGGCTGAGCCTGCTGGTTAATAGATTACCTGAAGGGCGAGGGTGGGGAGAGAGCTTGCTGTGCAGAACAGGAGCTTCTTCAAGTGCCTCCTCCTAGTGTGCAAAGCAGCGCTGGGCCCCACAGGAAGGCTGAGCCCCATGCTGCCTCCCTCCTAGGCTTCCCCTCGGATCTGAATGATCAGAGTCATGCTAGTGATGCTGAGGCATGAACGTCCTCTTCCTAAAATTCCCCACACCACGATACCCCTGAGGGCCCCACTTGGGAGCAGTTAGAACCTCCAAACTGAGCATGTCACGAGGGAGGACTGCATTGCCGAAGCCACTTGCTCTGAGAGATTTCTAATTGGAAGTTTGGCTCCAGGGAGATAATCAGCCATGCAAAAAAACCCACCACCACCAACAACAAAAAAATAAAAAAACAAACAAAAAAATGAACAACGGCAACAAACAACAACAACAACAACAACAACAACAACAACAACACTGGGGATTCAGCACCAAACCTAGCACAGCCGAGTGAGAAATGCCAGCCTGTCAGCCACCTCGCCACGGTGCCTCCTTGACAAGGCTTTCCTATCATTCTCCTCCATTTCATCACTTGGAGGGCAGGCCCTGGTGCATGCTGTGTGAACCGTGGCCAGAGGCTCCTAATTGTCCTGTGTTCTTTGGTCTTCTTGCCTCATTCTCTCTCTGTCAGAGGAGCCGCCTAAAGCAGGGGTCCCCAAACCCCCGGGCCACAGACTGGTACTGGTCTATGGCCTGTGAGGAGTTGGGCCTCACAGCAGGAAGTGAGTGGTAGGCAGGCAAGGGAAGCTTCACCTGTATTTGCAGCCACTCCCCAGTGCCAGCATCACCACCTCAGCTCTACCTCAGGTCATTAGGCATTAGATTCTCATAGGAGCACTGGTCCCTAGTGTCAAAAGGTTGGGGACTGCTGCCCTAAAACACTCTCCAAAGCACTGCTCAGCTCCTGTTATGTCCCCATTACTCCTTCTGACACACCCTAGGCTGCTGGGTTCAGGGGCTACATCTGGCCCATTTTCCACTTCAGTCGCCAGAGGTGGAAGCTCCCCTTCTCCCTGGCACTCTGTGCTCTTCCCACTCCTTTGCTTGCCACATTCAGGCTGAGCATAGTCCTCTCCACCCTTTCCTTTTCACAGGAAAGAAAGGGCTGGTAAATACAACTTGTTTACTTTGGAAGATTGTTATACCTCGTCTTCCATTTTAAAAATAGCAAAAGCAAACCCCAAATGTTCAAGAACTCTCCCCGAGCCCCAGTGTCCTTGCCCATCCCACCCTTAACCATCAAGGATGCTATCTCCATCCCTGGGATTCCAGGTCCCAACCCATGTTCATTCTCAGCTCTAAATGTCTCTAATTGCCCTCTGTCCTGCTATGGCCTAATAAGCCTCACACTCAGCATCATCTCGATTGAATTTCCTCTCTTGCCAGAAGCAACCTCATTTAATCTTTCTGTCTCTTCTCCCCTCCCTTTTCCCCCCTGTTTCCCCTTCCCTTTGCTTACATTCTCTTCTTTTCCTTTCTTTTCCTCTATCTCTATTTCTTCTCTAATTTTATTAGCTCCTCACAAGCGCCCCATTCATCTTCCACGCCTACATCATCAGCTTGTCTCGACTAGGTCCTCTTCCTTCCACAGAGGTCACTGTATCTTGTTCTTATGGGTCACATAGCTCAGATACACATAAACAAGGTCAAGATCGTCACCTTCCTGCTGTGGAAGTCACCTTATTACCCTCCCTTATTATATTTCTTGTGAAGTCACACTTATATATTCACACGGCTGGCGGGAGAGTTTTGAAAAGCAAAGTGGTTATAACATATCTCAAAAGACACAGAAAACTTTAGAATAATGAAGACAGAGAAAAGATAGTTGGCCTTATCAGAAGGTTATTGGAGACCTTCAAAAATAAATCAAGATACATTAAAATATAGTCTATAATTCTAATCCAGGATCTGCAAATTAGAGCTTGTGGGCCAAATCTGGCCTGCTGTTTGTTTATAATATGGCCTATGGGCAAAGTAGTCTTTACTTCTCTAAATGCCGATGAAATATGAGAAGATGAAGAATATTTTGTAATGTGTGAAAATTCTGTGAACTTCAAGTTCTAATGTCCATAAATTAATTTCCCTGGAACATAGCCATGCTCATTTATTTATGTATTGTCTATGGCTGCTTTGATGCTAGCTGCAACGGCAGAGTTGAGTAGTTAGGACATAAAATATCGTGACATTTATGGCCCATAAGACCTACAATATTTACTACCTTAACGTAGTGGGTTGACTGGTGACCCCCAAGAAGATATGCCACTGCCCTGATATCTGGCCCTTGTGTATAACCTTATTTAGAAAGTCTTTGCCGACAAAATTAAGAATCTTGAAGTAAGATCATCCTGGATTTTGGTGGTGGGCCCCAAATCCAATGACAAGTGTTCACAAAAGAGACAGAATAGGAGAAGACACAGACACAGAGGGAAAGACTGTGTGACAACGAAGGCAGAAATTGAAATTATCCAGCCACAAGCAAAGGAGCACCTGGAACCACCAGATGCTGGACAAGGCAAGTAAGGATTCTCTCCTGGAGACTTTGGAGAGGATGTGGCCCTGCTAACACTTTGGTTTTTGACTTCTGACTCCCAGAACTGTGAGAAAAATGAATGTTCTATTGTTTTAAGCCACTTAATTTGTAGTAAGTTGCTACAAAATTCCTAGGAATCTAATAAACTGACCTTTTCCACAAAGTTTTCCAACACTTGTTTCAATTTGTATTTCTACATTGTATTTTGTTACACTCAAATATATTTTTTTTCCTAAAGGAGGTAAAGAGGTAGTGTAATGTAAGGATACCTTGCATTTCTATTAACTTAAGATGGATGAGAAAATGAGAAAGTTTGTGTGTTTCCACACGGTGAAGCCGACACCCCTTTCCCTTCATGAGTTGGGGGTTTGTGTGGGAATGGGGACTCTATCTATTCCTCCAAAGGACTCATCTCTCCAACGCATCCTAGCTTCTGCCTCAGACCAAGGGCGGTTGGAAATAGTGCCTGAAAGGGATTCTCTCCTCAGCTTTTATTCTGGTTTGTGGTGGTGGGAGGATGTGGGGTTAGGGTGACAAGGAGGATGTGAAAGAGGAAAGGACACTGCCATGCACCAAACTGCTGGTGTCCAGTAGTGCCCCTGAAGCAAATCAAGACTTAGAAGAAGGCTGACCCTGCTCCACCAGGTCTGAACTAATCACCTTTCCTTCCATTTTCCTTTGCGCCCTCTGCCCACTGTAGTTATCCCCATTAACTCATGGATGTATTTATTTTATTCAGCTGAAGAAACAGATATTCAGAGATGGAGATAACTTACTAGAAGCCACACGGCTGGTGGAGGCAGAGCCAAGGCTAGGACATGGGACCAGCTGAGTTCAGAGAAGCTCAGCGCTTACTAAATAGCCACAGAGCAAGCATCGTACTGGTCACTTATTCCTCTTTCAGTTCTGCTTCCTCTGAAAGAGGCGGGTCTTAAACAACTTAAAAATTCTGTTTTGTTCTTTTAGTTTTGGCTACTGACCATTATCAGGAAGACGTGGGAAGAAGCCTGAATGAAAATATTCTCATCTTTGAGAGAGAATTCATAACATTGAAGCAATTTACAACATCTCTACCCAGAGAGAGGGAGATAAGAGCATTCCGAGTCGCGTTCCCATGGAAATGAGCTTTAGTTCAGAGCTCGCTTCTCAATGAATTTGCATATACACACATGGATTTGTGTAATTCTCAATATAATCTCATGGATTAGGTCTAAACTTTGTTATGTATAAGAAAATGTTGCCTAGCTATGTTGGAAATTTATCTAAGATCATAGAGATAGTTGAGGACAGAGAATTTGAGGCTCTAACTATGACTCAAGTTGGTTCTCCAATACTCCTCATTACTTTGGGGTTCACTTCATTTCAGGCTAATGTCTCTGAGATCTTCAGCTGGGTGAAGGCCTGGGCATCTATGGGGGAAATGCTTTATTCCAAGTAACCACCTAATCTGTACAATTTCAATTGGGCAAAGTAGATATCAAGAAATTTCTAAGGCTTCCTAACTCCCCTTGCCTCACTGCCTTTTTCCTGGGCAGAGCATGCATATTATGCATTCCCAGGGTCTGACCTAAGAAAAAGGATTATTATAAGAGGTGGCAACAAGACAGCTCTTTTCCAAGATAAAATATGAATTTAATTAGATAATAGCAAAAATGGAAGTGATCCTAAGAAGGGGGTCTCTATTCCAGGCCTCAAGCAAAATTCTAGCCTTAGAATCTGTTAGTTTTTAACAACAGGGTTAAAAGTTGTTTATTTCAGCTTTGGGTGACTGCCATATATTTTCCTCAGTTAATTTTTGTTGAAATGCCTGCTGAGTATATGATGTAGCACAGGGAGACAGCTATCTGCATCATAATCTAATTTGGCAGCTGGGCTCCGAAAACTGAGTATTCCTCAGATTAACATGCCCAGGACAGCAGAGGAAGCAGAACGGAAAGAGGAATAAGTGATCAGTACGATGCTTGCTCTGTGGCTATTTAGTAAGAGCTGAGCTTCTCTGAACTCAGCTGGTCCCATTTCCCAGTCCTGGCTGTCTCCACCAGTTGCGTGGCTTCTAGTAAATTATCTCAATCTCTGAATATCTGTTTCTTCAGTTGCAAAAAAGGGATAGTAATTGTATCAACTTCTAAGGATGTAGTAAGTGCTTTAGATAGCTTATCTCATTTAATTCTTAATACAGCCACGAGCTAATAAAACAAATCTTCCTTCCTTCCTTCCTTCCTTCCTTCCTTCCTTCCTTCCTTCCTTCCTTCCTTCCTCCCTCCCTCCCTCCCTCCCTTCCTCCTTCCCTCCCTCCCTCCCTTCCTCCTTCCCTCTCTCTCTCTCTTTCTTTTTCTTTTCTTTTCTTTCTTTTTCTTTTCTTTTTTTTTTTTAGAGGAATAAGTAAAGTAGCAATTTTGGCAGAAAAGGCCAAGGGATAGGTAGGAGACCTGATTTCTTGTCTTGCTTGGCTATGAACCAATTATAGATCTGTAAGGGTTTGAAAAGCAGATCTCAAACACAAGCCTTCCTCAGTCACATCAATGAGTACAGTATTAAGTGCTAGTGCCAACTGAGACACAAATAAAAGTGAAGAATTCAAATAAACCCAAAGAATAGTTAATTGTATTTTCTTTTTATTAAAAAATCTAATAAATTGTGATTTTTGTCTCTTTCAAGCTTACTATGAAATAATTAAGAAAAACTAAATAAAATGAATATTCCTCAATGATATACCAGGAAACAGAATTTCTATCAGCCAAATTTCCGAGGAAGCTTACAAGCAGGACAAAGGAAAAGGGTGTTAGGGAATTTGCTTTAGCTATGTCGAATACAGATCCTTTCCTTTGAAACATGGAGTCTTTCCGTCAGAGAAGGGAAGCCAGCCTTGATCTGACTTCTAGAATAATTAGAGCCATTTTCATTACATCTTCCCTGTCATTAATTGTTGTTCTCTTGGATCGATTCTGGGACTATAATTACCCACAATGCAGTGTGACTGGGATTGTTTATATCTGGGAGGGTCAGGTTGGCAGCAGGAAGAGCTGAGCCTGACAGAGTTGTGATACATTCTGAGATTTCAACTGAATGTAGAAGGAATTGTTTACTGAGCGCTTACTATGCGCCAAGCAAACCTACCATTCACTAGGTTAGGTAAATAAAAAACTATAAATAATCTCTGATTATGCAGGGATCATTGCCACTCATGAAAAGATAAACAGGCAATGGAACTAGATGTCTCCTCCTGGCAATACATACACACTAAATAAAAGACTTCAAAATAACAAAAAATGAGCTATGAAGTATGAATAGCAAACAATACTTGATCATAAGATCTAAATTGAAAATTCTGTCAGTAATTATGTAAACAGTGAAGGGAACCATGTTAAAAAATTACATTTAGAGTAAAACTTAACCTGAGAAAAATTCTCTATGTTAAAAGATAAACGAATAGAAAAATTTTTGACTATAAGCCAACAAATTGTAAGCGTGTATTATAAAAAGAAGAGAACAAAATGCTCAAAAGGCAGACAAAGAACACAGTTTTAAAAAACTACTTACTACAGGTCCCAGAAATAAATTTTATAGTGCAGTTGCTTTGAGCTTTAAAATCTATTCAGAATAACATGGACTCTATGAGACAAATCAAAGATGAGATTGAAGGAATAAAAGCTAAAATAAAAAAGGATCTATCTAAAAAAAAGGCTGGAATGAAAAAAAAGTCAATTGAGATGAGAAACAACTTTGAAAGAGTTAAAAATGCAGCTAAAAAATGAAATACAATGTTAGAATAAGCAAGCTGGAGAAAAGCAAATTAGCAATGAAGGAACCAGCTATAGAAGTTGTTTTTGAATTGAAAAGAAAAAGACAAGATAGAGATAATGAGGAAACTAGGTTTCTTGAACATTAGGACTAAACAATTAGAACAGAAGAGATGATTTAAGACATAATAGAAGAAAAATATTCTTGAATTGAATAAAGATCTGGGACTGCTTCTACTAAACAAAATTAATGTGTGTGGGAGAGGGATACACACCTCGAGATATTCTGATATATTTTTTCTTATTTCAAGAGTAAAGAAGGAATTCTTTTAGCCATTCAAGAAGCTAAACATTTTACCTACAGGGAAAAAAAGCATCAGATTGGCTTCATAATTCTCTCTTATTATAATGCCAGGAAAATAAAGAAGGCACATTTATAAAATTATGAAAGGAGAAATCCTATAGTTTGCAAATTGTCGACCTAAGTTATTATTCATACGTTAAGGCTACAGAAAGAACTCAGAAACATAAGAACTCAGAAAGCATACCAGCAATACCATCCCTGAAAAACGATAACAATGACAAACCTCCCAAACAACATTCAAAGACATTATTTAATTGGACAGCAGCAGCTCAAAATAGTACGAAAAAGGGGAAATTGTTGACTAAAAGGATTATGGCTCATACTGCAACCATTTAAATAGAAAATTAAAGCTTAATAATAGTAATATTATTACAAGGCTTGATAGAAATGTTAAAAAATAGCTCTTGAAAAGAAAATATACAGCATAAATACAGCATAAAAATATGGGAGAATGAGAGAAAGAAAAGGGAAATTAAAAATGCATGCTAAGATATTAATCTTTTATAGAGATAGCCAAAAAATATAGTTTTATTCTTGGCATTGGCAATGATAAGAACTGTTTCAAGTAAGTTTTTAAATGTAAACTTAACCACTAGAAAAATAACCACAGAGAATATAACTTTCAAATCACTAGAGGAAACAAAGTCAAAGAAAACATAGTTCATGTAGTAAAAAGGGTTTAAAAAAGAAAACAGTAAAAAGATAAAAATCATGTAAAACAGAAGCAGAAGTAGACCAGACATATTCATTATGACAAGAAACGTTAATGGATAAAACACTTTTACTAAAAGAAAATGACATGAATGATCAACAGCATATAAACAACTATGTAGACTTCCTAAAAAACTATTACCTAGAAAAAGTTGCAAAATAAAAGATGGACACTGTGCACACAAATTCAGCTTATGGAACTGAGCCATATCTCTTCAGCAGCTGCAGAGAACAACGTGGGCAGTGTTGAGTCAAGAGCGAGTGAGTGAATCAGGTAATTACTAATCCAGAGTGAATATTGGATGAATATGTCAAAACTGAATCAGAGAAGCCCAACAAGTATAGACTATCACTAAAAAAAAAAAAAAAAGTTGGAAAATTTCCATTAATATCACTCAAGAGCATATTGGAAATCTATTTGCAGCATACGAGCCAAAGAATGTTCTGAAAGTACACTTTAGAATACAATGTTATTCCTTTGTGACACCCACAAAATAAGAAGACGGCCATGAACTAAAAAGTTTACACAATCAGATTTATGATGGTCAAAAGCATCCCAAAGTATTGCATGTTTTCATGACCCCGCTTTAAGAAAAATGACATTTTTTAAAATGTGATAGAGGCATGCAGTGTAGCATACCTCAGTTAATTTAAGTCAATGACAAATGGTTCTGAATTTCTAAATAATACCAGAAGAAAGCCAGTGCCTGCATATGAAAATCTACAATGTTTAGTTATCTTAGTTTAGGAAAGCAAACCTTGGCACTAGAACAATAAAACTTGCCAGTGGAAACTGAGAAGCTTCAGTTAGAAGTGAAAAATATATCAAAGAGATAGGTTTATTTGAGGTCTGTTATATCTCAGACATATTTAATTGTATAACTTCTTGGTTGGGGATACAGTTTCCTGTAATTGAAGGTCAAGATGATTATATTTTTAACATTTTGGGGGCACTATTTATGTCTGGGTGACAGTCAAGATGATGATTTTTTTTTTTTTTAAATTAAGACCTTTTTGTACATTAATTTTATATTATTGTTTTTAAAAAGATAGATGACTCAGAGAAATTTTGTTGATATTTCAAGGTTGTTAAAATTTCAAGCCAGGATTCTATTTATAGTCTGCTATACTGAGTGTGAAGCAGTGTGAAGACCACTGGTGCTCTCCCATACCCAGTTATTTGCTTTCTTCTGGTCCCATGAACAATTACAATTCCTGGTTTCTTTACAATTAGGCAAGGTTGTGTGAATGGAAGTGATGTGAGTCACTTCCAAGCTAAGAAGACAGTTGAGAGTTGATGTGCCACCTCCATTTTCCCCCTCAATCTCTCATGGAAACCTTGGAAGTCACATGCTAAATTGATAGTATCACAAGATGAAGGGAGATTTGATTCCTGAGTGACCACCTGGAGGACAGCCCCCTCGGGCTCACATCGGACTTTGGGAGAGTAAGCAATAAACTGTTGTACTAAATAAACTGCTGAGAATTCGGAGGTTTATTTATTGCACCTGCCATTGATTACTTACCCTAACACATGCTTTTCTGCTTTTCTTTGGACTCAAGTTCCTTAAAACCTATAATATTTACCTGGAAGAAAAATGTGAAGCAGTTTATAGCAGTTAAAATCTACAAATGCTAAAATAAAGGCAGTTACATAATCCCTGGTAACTAATTTCGTGTTTTATATACGTATGTTCTATTAAATGCAATTCTACATTGATTGCTTAGTAGGGCAAAAGCAAATATTGCCAGATTTATTATTATTTTTTTAAGTTAAATCTTTAGCAGATAAACAGGAAACAAGTGGAGATAGAGACACTGAATTCTGAACCTTTTAATGACTTATTCTCAGAAAATTAGTGTACAGGTACATCAAAAATATGACATACCATTTTGTTTTTATTCAAAGCATTTTCTGATTTATTTTGAATAAGTTAGTCTATTCAGTACAAAAATGTAGATGTCTTAATAGGAAGTGATGGGAGGAAGAGTGATATTGATTCTTGACATAACATTTCATTATTACTCTTCATGACTTTATTCATTCTATTCAATGTAATTTGAAAAGAGTCACTTAACTTTTTCCATATAGGTTAACCAGTTTATATTTTGTACAAAATAATCGTTCCTTTATTTCCTGAAGTAGTATAAGCACTGTCACTCCAGGCTTGAAATAAAAACACATACCCTTAAAAAGTAAATAAATGTACGAAGACAAATCAGGTGAATACAAACTAAAAAAGTAGAAGTGACCATATAAATATTGGATAAAATAAAAGTAATAAAAACAAACAATTATGATTAAATGAATTATTTTGTAAGGATTAAAGATGTTATCTAAAAAAATGACAATAATAAAAATTGAATGCAGCAAATGAAATATGTACTTTATTATAATTATTAGCCTATATTTCTATCCTTGCGTTGATACAATACTGTTTTAATCATTATGTCTTTATTTTAGTAATTGCTGGATTGGAAGATGCCTCCCACCAACCATCCATGTCATATTGATCTCTCTGTTTCTGACTTACTGGACTCTTTTGCCAGTTTATTCTCCCAAATAAACTTTTGAATTATGGTCCAAGAAAAATACTTTTGGAAAAATACAAATTACCCAAACCAATTAAAGAATAAGCTGGCAATCTAAAATGTATAATAATAATAATCTTAGAAGAAAATGAAAAAATTATCTGTTGAAAGACCTTGAGCCTAGAAATAAATAGGTAAACTTTTTTTTTTTTTTTTAGAAATCGTATGATTCCTATGCTATATAAACACAAAGAAAAAGAGGTAAATGAGAGTCATTGGTCTGACCTCGTGAGTCTTCTCTCAATTCAAAAAAGCTAAATAAAATATTTACAATATAAATCATAGGTGTGATGGCAGATAACACATCATAGTCTAAGCAGAATTATCCATGACTATAGTTAACCTCATTCCTAGGATTGCAAGAAAACTCTGTCTGCTGGGCTCCTTGTCCACAATGCTTACTCTCAATTGGTTCAGCTTGAGCCTTGATTTGGCTTCTGCAGAGGCTCATGAAAATGCTTAGTCCCAAGCTCCATCGATACTTTATTTTAAAAAAAAAAAAATTAATTAGAGGATGCTGTGGGAAAAGCCAAGGCATGAGGTTGGGTCTGTGACAACCTGATACTGAGCTAACACCAATCCTGTTGAGGAATTTCATGATTCTTCTGTAGCGGTAGGTGTTTTGAGTTGGAGGGGTGGGTGCCCTGAACTCAGCACAGAGGGAATGTTAGATGAGTTGCGTGAGCATCAGTGTTCGTCTTACTATGCTCCCAAAGGACTTGACCTGTCAGAATCTAGATGAAGGTTTGAATTGGATTCCCAAAAGGAAAATGACGAAGATTAGCCACAATGCCCAGCTCTGGCCCTTTTGGAGTAAAAGATCATGAAAGAGTAAGAGGAAGAATGATTTATCTGCTCACTACAAACTCTTTGTGAATAGCCATGGGAGGATGCTCACTTGAGGCTGACGTCCCCGCTTATATTCTCTAGGTCAAGCAGCCTGGGAGGGGCCTTTGACACAGGGCATGCTTGCCCTGGTTAACTCAGTGGCTCACTCGCCATAGCAACTACTTCAGCTCCAGGTCTCTGTCCTTCTGATATCACAAGTGACCAGCAGTGGAGGCAGGAAGACAGACACGTTCTGTTGGGAACTAATCCCCAACTCCTGCTTCCCTGCGCCTTGTTATACAGTAAACTCTCTTGTCAGGCTCACACCTTTCAGGATGACTTTCTGACAAGAAGAAAATCTTCATACTTTAATGAGTCAATTCAAACAGTGAACATCTCTCTATTAAGGGGCACACAAATGTCCCTTTTGTCCTTGTCCTCTAATTAAAGAGTCATCTAAATGGACCTTCCCTAACGGGAGTCTTTTCCCTTCCTGTAACTAAAGAAGAATGAGACTCTGAGACCATCCAAAACACACTATCATATAGGCACTCTGCTCTATTAAAACAAGAATGGTTTAATATTAGGATATTCATTAATAACAAAATGCCACACCATTAGGTTATGAGAAAAAAAATTGGCTATCTGGATAGAGACCAGGAATAATGGATTAAATAAAATTCAATATTCATTCTTGATACAGTTTTAGAAACTAGGGCAGATTCTTTCTTTACAAGATAGAAAGCATCAAAAATCAACAAATAACATACAGAATGGTAAAGTTATAAAGGCATTCCCATTACAGTTAGGATGTCTACTATTACTCCTACGGTTTAATATTATAGATACTTTAAGCAATTCAGTACAGTAACATAATTATCTAACTTGAACATTCAAGAGGATTGTAATGGACACTTACTTGGCTGGTGGCCAAGCAATCAGCACCCTTTTGTCCTCCCTACATATGCAGTAACTGGCCTTTGGCCTCTGGGACGCCACTGACTCCTCCAGCAGTAGAAACTGCAATCAATCGGGGTAATAGTCTCTTCCCAAGTTTAGAAGAGACAGAGCAAGAGTGAGGGAATGAGAGCACAGCAAGTGAGTAGGCTAGAGATTGTGGGCGGCGGGAGATGCAAAACATAAAATTTAGATGCTGTCAAAGATTACATCCTCTTTTATTTGGTTCAAGTTATCTGAGGTAAGCTATTTGCTGAGAGAAATGATAACAAAGAGAGCCAAGAGACAGAAAAGCTCAGTTCTAGTTCATTCTGAGATGCAGCTGCAGTCTTGCTTTCAGGTTATGTGAGGTGCCTTAGGGTTTTTATAAAAAAACCTGTGCATTTGCTTTTGGTGGTTTGAGTTGAGCTAATGCAAGGAGGCAGCTAGTTAGTTACAAAATAATAGATTGTTTGTATACTCACATAAAATAATAAGTAAAAAAATATGTATGATACTAAAAAAATAGTTTTCCACAATAACAACAGAAACAAACTACAGGAATAATTTAAGTAAAATGTGCAGGACATTTGTATAATGAATACATTTTGGGTTTATCAGAGAAGAAATGAAAAACTTAAAAATGGAAGACTATGGTGAGGGAATCAATTATTTCCTAATCGTTTTATATTTTAATGTAATTCAGAAAAAAATTATGGTGAGATTTTTCTTGGACCATGACTCAGTGATTCAAAAGTTCATCTGGGAGAATAAACTAGCAAAAGAGTCCAGTCAGTCAGCAATAAATCAGTATGGCACGGGCAGCTGGTGGTGGGAGGCATCTTCCAAACCAATAGATACTAAAATAAAGCCCAAATGATTAAAACAGTATAGTATCAACATAAACATAGAAATATAGATCAAATAATTGTAATATAGTACATAGGAAAAGACTACTACATATAAGAATTTAGTGTAAAATAACCCTGACATAAATTTATGGAAAAAGGAAAGTTTTGCCAAGAAATCTTTCTGGTATGATTAGTAAACTATCTGGGAAAAATATTTTATAACCTCACTACATACAAAAACTAGAATAAAATATAGATAAATACCTAATTTAGGGATAACAGAGAACTTTCTAAACTTAAAACTGACAGCAAAAGAAATGCTTAATAGATGGACTATATAAAACTTCTGAACATTGTCAAATATCTTAGAAAAATTTAAGAATAACAGACTTGAAATATATTTGGATCTTTTATTAAGGAGTTAACATCGTTGATGTAAAGAAAACTCTTACAGATGAAATTAAGAAATATGTAAATAAACCCTAATATAAAAATACTCAAAGGTGATAAACCAGTTTCAAAACATAAGAACTACAAATGGCCAACAGAAATCGGAAAAAAATATTTCAGTTCATTAGTAAGCTAAGAAATGTAGCTTACAATAATGTGATACTATTTCTTCACGTACTAATTTGTCAAATATTAAAAAATAGATACATAGTCCACAGATGCCAAGGTACAAAATCAGGCATTTTCATACACCACTGGAGAGAGATGAGTTTAGACCTTTCAGGAAGTAAATTCAAAAACATGTCAAGCACTTCAGCATTAAAAAAAAAGTGTTTGATTTGAAATTCCAATTTTAGAAATTTGCCCTATGGAAATACTCAGTTTGCACAGACTTATTTGTTATTAATTATTTTAAAAATCTTGAAACAGATGTCTAACCAAAGGGAATTGGTTAAATGAATTACAGCCATAAATATTGTGGTAGGCAGAATAATGCTCCCCCTACCCACAAAATGTCCAAGTCCTATCCCTAGGAGCCTGTGAATTTGTTACCTTACATAGCAAAGAGACATTTTGGTTGCGATTAAATTAGGGCCTTACATGGGGAGAATCCTGGATTATCAGGTGGGTCCAATTAATCACATGTTATCTTAAAAATGAAGACTCTTTCTTAGCTGTGGTCCTAGAGAGGCATGACAACAGGAAGATGGATGGAGGGATTCACTGTTACTGGCTTTGAAGATGGAAGAGGTGGGCGATGAACCAAGGAATGCAGGTGGCCTCTGGAAGCTGAAAAAGGCAAGGAAACAGATTCTTCTCCAGAGTGCTGGACAAGAACATAACCCTCCCAACACCTTAATTTAAGTCCATGTCGAACTTCTAAATTTCAGAACTGAAAAGTAATATATATGTGTTTTTTCAAGCCATTAAATTTGTGGTAATTTGTTACCGCAGCAATAGGAAACCAATACAAATGGGATACTTTGCTGTTAATAATTAAAAATCACATTGGTTAAGAATTTATTTAGTTAAAGTTAAAAGCAGAGTACAAAATTGTAAGTATGGCAGCCTAGTTCCAATTATGAGATGTAAATAATGTAGCAAGGGTTATTTCTGGGTGCTGAAGCTGAGACTTTTTTCTTACTTGATTTTCTATTTTCCAGATTTTCTAAAATTTATTTCCTTTGTACTCAGAAGAAAATACAAACAAGTGTTAGGTAAAATACACTTTAAGCTATATTTCTTTAGTTACTGATAAAACCACCAATAAAAATTTTATTTACAATGGCTTTCCGTCTTATGGCAAACACCTACTTCCACCTTCCCAACCTTACCTAAATTCTAGTCTTATGCTACTGAAAATTATTATGGTATTACTGTTTCTAATAAAATATAAATATCTCTTAAGACTTCTCTTTTTCAATTTTAACTTTGCTTCCAATTTCATTACAATACAGCAACTGGGTGGAAATTGTATTTGGCAGATAATCCTCATTATCACTCTTTTTGTAGCAGTTCTTCCTCCTTTGAGTTTTAAATTTTAATTAATTTCTTCATTGGTTGTAATATGTCTTTGTATTGATTTAATTTTTATCCAGGAAAGGGATACAACTGTTCTATTTTCAAAGTCCTTGCATATCTGAAAATATTTTTTGCACATGAATTACAATGTAACTACATGTATAATAATTACAACATAATCTTTTCTCCTAAAATTCTGTGTAGGCATCGCTAAATTTCTATCTGATATTTATTGCCATCTACTAGAAGACTAAGGGCAGAGAGTAACTTTTGTTTCATTTTTGATATTTTTTCTTTTCCCTGCTGGGATATATGAGGAGATTTTTAACTTAGAATTCAATAATTTACCAGAAAGTGAAAGGCATGTTAATGAGTATAGACTTTTTTTTTTTCTCATTTGTGTTACTTTGAATATAGGAGCCCATTCTAAGTAGATTCTGGAAAGTAGATTCTGCTCAGAAAAGTTTTATTCTAAGCTAGTCTCTTTTGTAAGAATACCTTGTATGTGAAGTTGGATTTCTGGAATGTATTTTTATGACTAGTAACTTCTCTGCCAAATTTTGTTTTTTTCTTCTTTATTTTTTTTTTTTTGTTTCGGAACAACTTGTATTTTTCTTATGTGACTGATTTGACTTTTCTGTGTCAGTTCAGCTTTTTATAACCTTCAATGCAATTTTAATTCTGAAATTGCATTTTTTAGTCTCCTTATGGTTTTCTCTTCTCTTGGCCAGATCCTTTTTTTATCTTTAACCTTTCTATTTTCTTCTCATCTGACTTCCACATTTGAGAGGCATTTTGTGTGTGTGTGTGTGTGTGTGTATTCAGAGAAAGTAATTTGGATGTTTTCTGATCTTTCCTTTTTCTTGTGCTAATTATTAAAATAATCATTTTTCTTTCATCCTTCAGAAGAATGTTTTCCTCATCTCGTGCTGCAGAATCTTTTTATAAGCCCCAGATTGGTTTCTGGAATAGAGAGCCAACCAAATCCGGATTTGACATGAAAAGAGTCCATTGAGCATTTGAGAGCAGGTAGAAATCTCTTCTAGAATCTAAGTCAGGAAGGTAGTTTGAACAGACTCAGCCCATGTTTTGGACCTAGCAAATATAAATCTTGTGTATTTTTGTAGAACTGAGGTAGGACTTTCTCTTGCCCCTAATGCCCATTTCTCTATGAGCACATAGGTTTTTGATCCGAGAAGGAATATGAGAAACAACAACTCCTTGAATCCTCTTTCCCCAACCTTCACATGGAGGTGAGCAGTGAGCAAATCATAAGGTGAAGTTTTGTTTAATTATACAATAATTATCTACTCTTCTAACTTGAAAGAATATTTATCATGCTTTCCCCTCATTGAAAAGAACATCCCTGACTTGGTAATGATCAAACTACATTAAGCAGAAAGAAAAGCAGAAATTAGACCTCGTTCTTATGCAGAGAACAGTTCTGTAATGAGCTGTCTGATCCTGCTCCATTCTTCTGAGCCACGCGGCCTTCCCAGAGGACAGACGCCTGATGTGCTAAACAGTGTGCTGGTGCTAGTCTCCCTGGTGAGGGCTAATTACACGCTGTGCCTCAGGAACTCAGGAATCAGGAACGAAGCAGTCATTCTCTTGCCTGACTCCTCACCCACTCCTGTGCGGCACTCCCAACCAAAGGACTTCTGTGTCCCTGTTCCTCATCTGTACATTACGCTCTCTGAGTTCTGTGGTTCTTTCCTCTTTGTACTATACGGAGAATTCACAAGTGACCCCTCCAGTGGCATTGATGTTATTGCACCCACTATAACGCAGAGGTCTATTATAAATTGCATTCTGACATTTCTCTTCTGAAGGCAGTTGCTATGTATGCATCGCCCATGCAAACAGGAGCCAATCAATGGCTGCTGAGAAAGGAAGAGGTATTATATAAAAAATAATTCTCTTCTTTTCCTAGTAATCCATAGTAATGGAGACTAAAAGAAGAATCACTTCTTTTTCTACCTTAATTGCATTAATTCTCCCCACTTGTGAAATTTTATTTGCTGGAGATTTCATTAGATGCCTCCTTGGGAAATTAGAAAGTTATGGATTGCAATGACTTCTGTAATCAAATGGAGATTCTGTTCTCAGTTTCAATTGCAGGGGCAGGAGATGAGCAGAAGTTAAACACAGGCTTTTACAAAATCAATCAGGAGTCTTTATTGATTAATCAGAATTCCGATAGTTTATTGACCTTTACTCTGAAACAATGTCTGCCTTGAAGCTACTGAGTGCCAAGTAAGTAAAGGTCCATGAAAGTATCTTTGAAAATGGGTTTCTAGTTCAAAGAAATCTTCACATAGGAATGACCTCACTCTCCTTGCTTCTGGAAGATGGGTATTTTCTTTTGCAAACTGAGTATTTGTAGAAGCATGTTTTGGTTGTCACAGTGACTTGAGGGAGCTGCTGGCATTTAGATGTGAGGGCTAAGACTCTGGATGTCCTGCAATGAGTGGTGTATTCCTGCACAGAGAAATATTGTCCTACCCTCCAATGATTTTTATTGTCTCTCCAGATAGTCATGCAGGTAAAAAACCTGCTTATAATTAGCCAAATCCAGAATCTAGCTTTGCTATTTATATAAACAAAGTGAATTCATTTCCTACTAGTTAACACAATATTAATCTATAGTTCTGGAGGTCAAAAGTCTGAAATGGGTTTTGTTGGTCTAAAATCAAGGTGTCAGCAGGGCTGCCATTCTTTCTAGACACTCTAGGGGAGAGTCTGGTCTCTCACCTTTTCCAACTTCTGTGGACTGCCTGCATTGCTTAGCTCGTGGCCATTTCTTCCATTTTCAAAGCCAACAGCATAGCATCTTCAGATATCTCTCTCTGATGTTGACCCTCCTGACCCCCACTTTCGCTTATGAGTATTGTGATTGTATTGGGTTCACCCAGATAGTGCAGGACAATCTCCCCATCTCAAGATCCTTAACTTAATCCCATTGCAAAGTCCCTTATACCACATAAGCTAACAATCAGTTTCCAGGGATTGGGCATCTTTGGGAGACCATTACTCTGCCTACAACATAGAGTATTTTTGAACTTAAAAAATATCCTGAATTTTCTAGGAATCTAACTACCATATAAATAAAGATTGTATTTTATTCATTACCAATAATTGATCCTCATTTAAGAACATTATGTCAAGGATAGCAGCATGGCTCGCGGTATTTGAGCTGCAAAAAGAAAAGAAAAGAAAGAGAGAGAGAGAGAGAGAGAGAGAGAGAGAGAGAGAGAGAAACCCACTACTATATCTGCTTGCCTCTCTTGCTGTCAGATTCTCTTTATTCTAAATAAAGGTATAAGTATAGCATAAATTTCCTGTATCCTAATGTTGTATGCCTGAACGTTTCCATATTGAAATACATTTTATTTTATTATAAATTGTTTTTCTGTTCTTTTTTATAACATAGTTAGGATTTTATATTGATTTTGATTTCTTTCATTGAAAATATGTGTCTAGGTAGGTTAAATATTGATAAATTTTATTTCTGTACAGTAAATATTATTTAAAAAGAATGGCATTGAGTTTGATGTGTGCTTACTGAGACTACTCTCAATGGAAGAAGTCTGTTTTCTCTTGGCCACGCTATCATGTAGGGATTGGATTTCACTCCTTTCAGTCTCTTTCAAAACCTCACTGAACCTATTCTTGCTAAGGGAGGGCATCAAGCAGTGCCCCCTTGTCATAGTCTAAAGTTCTGGTAAGCACACCACCCCCAAGATCATCAACTTTGCAGGAAGGTTGCTGAAGGAAGACTGGCAAAACTGTTTTTCTCACAGCAGGATTTCAGGCAACACTATGGAGTCTGAGTCTCCTGGTAAGACCTCTACCCTGTCGCTTCCTTACCACTATGGGATGCCTCAGTGTCCAATAACAAGGGGGAAGCTCTAGTTAGGAACAGTGTGGGCTTTCTTCTTGATTGCCGGAGTCAGTACCACCTCGCCTTACTTCTCCGTACCTCTAACCACCGCCAGAGGTCTGAGCTTCTCCACTTAACAGTTACCATGCTGGCTCTTATCTCCAGCATGGCTCCAAACATGTCCCTAGTCTGATGCACCCTCCCACCCTCCAAACTTTATGGAATACAGTCTGTCATCAACAAAGTTCTCACCCTCTTCTTCAAAGGCTCCCTATACCTTTTTTGCTACCTAAAATGTGGCTGTTTCAGGATATTACCTCCACCACTGCAGTCATCCCAGGTGGCGGCTGTTCTTCCACAGTCCACTCACCATAGATTTTGGATGAGGGGCAGATGTACTCACTGCTCCACACCTCCACTTTCAGACCATTCCTTCTTCCGTTTTAAGACCCTGGCCTCTTTGAAACATGTAACATGAGACTATGCCACGTGCTACCCTTGTTACAGCCATCCCCTGGCTCATCTATCGATTATTCCTTCTCATCCATTGGCGATTTTAGCCCTGGCTCACTGTCTTCTTCTGCACTATTGCTTCTCTCTTCCCTTTTAGTGACCATTAAATCCACATAAATGATCAACTTCCTGACTCATTTCTCTGACTTCCTTACTTCCAGTTATTTATTTATTTTTTCCCATTTTCCTCTGGCCTCCCACTCTTACAGGGAATCCTTACCTGGACTCTTCATCACCAGTAATTACATCACTTTCAAAATTTTGACATCTTACTCTCTATCACTTCTTATCTTTTCAGTTCATGCTGTCTGGCACTCCAAGTTCAGCAATCTTAACATTCATCAGGATCCTCAGTCCATTGATCTTACCACTTTTAACCGCCACCCCTTGAACCCTTGCTTCTCTATTCAACCAGCTTAGATTCTACGGTCCATCGCTATACGCACTCCTTGCACATACCCTTACTCCACTTTTCTTCCTCTCTCTATTTCACTCATCTTACAAAATCCCAATGCTAATAATTCTTGCCTTCGCTAAGCCTACATTATAGAAAAACACATATTATGTTAACTGCTCTCTAAGTTCTCTTGTCAATTCATACATCTTGACTGGCCCTTCCATATTGCTTAACAATCTTAAAGCATTTTCAAGTCGCTTTACTCTCCAACTCCACAACGTCCTTATTCCCATAGCTTTTCCTGTCTTCTAAGCCTGAGACACCTTCTCCTTCCTCACTTTCAGCGGATGACCTTGATTTTTATTTCACTGGTAGCAGAGAAGCAACAAAAATTAACTATGTAATTTTATTACTAAATCCACCAGCCTGTCTTCACCTCTACCCATAGGTCTATTGTTCCTATAGCTATAGTGTATTGTCTCATTTCCTTCCAAAAACCAACCCTGGAGCCATTCCCATTTGCTCACTCAAAAGCTTTGTTTCTATACTCATCAGTGTCACAAATTTTTCTCTCTCAGTTTCCCCATTCTTATCACAATACAAACATACTGTAAATTCTTTTGCTTAAAAAAAATTCTTTCTTAACCTAATGTTCCTTCTGCCTACTATACTTTTCCTCTTCTCCCATTTATAACTCCTCTTTTCCCCTCACAGTCTTCTGTAAGCTTATCCCAGTCACTTCCCACCACTTTATTGATGCTACATCTGTCAAGGTCAGTGTTGATCTCATCTTGTCATATCCAGTGGTCCAGTCTTACTCCTCATCTCGCTGTACCTTTCAATAGCTTATGACACAGTAGGTACTTCCTTCTTCCTGAAAGGCTTTCTTATTTAGCTTCCAGAACACCTCACTTACTAGTTCTGTTAGCTCATTGGCTATTCCTTCTTGGTCATATTTGCTAGTTCCTACTCCTCTTCCTGATTTTCCAAATATGGAGTTCTCTAGGGCTCAATAAATGGCAATCTTCTCTATCTCACTCTTTTCCTTAGGTGATAGTATACAGCCCTATGGTTTTATGCATTGTCGGTGGGAATATAAATTGATGCAGCTACTATAAAAAAACAGTATGGAGTTTCCTCAAAAAATCAAAATTAGAACAACCATATGATTCAGCAATCTCACTTCTGGGTATTTATCCAAAGAAAATGAAAACAATAATTCAAAAAGATGTATGTACTCTAACTTTCATTTCAACACCATTTACAATAGCTAAGATATGGAAACAAACTAAGTGTCCATTGATGGATGAATGGATAAAGAAGATATGGTACATTTATTTGTACAATGGAACACTATTCAGCTACCAGAAAATGAAATTTTGTCATTTGCAGCAACATGGCATTTTGCTAAGTGAAATAAGTCAAACAGAGAAAGACAAATACTGTATGATCTCATTTATAGGTGGAACTGAAAAAACAAAATAAAAAAAACCCTCAAACTCATAAATCTAGAAAACAGATTGGTGGTTGCCAGAGGTGAGGCATGGAGGGGAAAGTGAAATGGGTGAAAGGGGTCAAGAGGTAGAAACTTTTGGTTATGAAATGAATAAGTCATAGGGATATAATGCATAGCATAGGAAATATAGTCCATAATATAATAACTTTGTACAGTGACAGATGGGTAGTGGACTTATCATGATGATGATTTCTTAAGGTATGTAGTGTTGGATCAGTATGTTGTACACCCAAAATGAATATGATATTTTGTTAATTATAATTTAAAAAAAATCAACTGTTGGTCTAATATCTCCATTTGTCTGTTTGCTGCCTATCTTGAAATTATTAGGGCCAAAATCACTCCTGATTTCTGCTCCTGAATTTATTTCTTCTCCATTCTTCTCTAGCTTAGTAAATAGAATCGCCATTCTCCCGGTTGCTTAGCTTCAAGCCTAGGAGTGATTCTCAGTTGCTCTTTTCCTCATCTATCCCATAGCTATTCCATCAGCAAACCATTTGACTTTACTTTCAAAACATATATCAAATCTGATCATTGTTCACCACCTCTACTACTGTATCTTGGTTTAAGCCACTGTAATCTCTCTCCATAGGAGAGGTCTACCTGGTCACCCTGATTCCACTTTTGATTTCCTACTGCCTTCTCCACACAACCGGCAGATGACCTTTTAAAAGTGTAGGTAAGGTCATGTCACTTCTCTGCTCATTAACTTCTAGTGGCTTTTCATCACACATGGAATAAAAACCAAACTTATCTTTCTGTGACAGAAAATTTTAATGATCACTAAATATTCATTTGCTCTCCCACATTTTCCAGAGCCCTTGCAGTTGGGCCAGACCATCTGACTAGTTCTTGCTAATGGATTGTGAGGAGAAGTGATTTGTAGCACCTCCGGCCTGGGGTAGGTTAAAGCTCCTGTGTGACTCTCAGCTTTTTCTTCCTTTACTGCAGCAACCAAAGAGTTCAGGTTGAGATGGTTGAGCCATGAGATGGAAATCACCTACAATCAAGCAATGTTTTCGGGGAGCTTCCCAGGAGAGAAACTGGACCTGCAATGGACTTCGAGTGAGTGACGAATAAACTTTTGTGTATTAAGTCATTGGGATTTGGGGGTTTGCTTGTTACCGTGGCGTATCATCACCTACCCTGACTAATACATGTGATCTACATGGCCTTCTTCTCTAACCTCATTAGCTTCTCTCCCCTGACACTGCAATCCAACCATCCCCAGGTTTTATTGCTAAAACCAATCCTACCTCAGGGCCTTTATTATAGTTGTCCTTTCTATCTAGAAAGTCCCTGCCCAAGATCATCACACGGCAGACTCCATCACATTATTGAGATCTTTGTTCAGATGTCACTTCCTCAGAAAGGGCTTTTCTGATCTGCTTCATTAGTTTGCTTTTACTTTCCACCACTCTCTATCCCCTTATCCTCTTCATCACAACACTTAACAGTGCTAAAAATTATATATTTTCAGTTTATTTGCTTATTGTGTGTGTGTGTGTGTGTGTGTTGTTCTTTGTGGTATCCTTAAAGACTAGAATGTGCCTGGCACCTAGTTGACATGTAGATTAATTGTATTAATGACTCCAATTATTTATCCCTCCAGATATTCTTGCCCTTTGCTAGGACTGTTTGCAGTCCTTATCACTAAAGAGGTAGAATCTGCTTCCTCAAACTTGAACCTGGTCTATTCTGAGGACTTGTTTTGGCTAGTGGAGTTATTAGTAAATGTGACACAAGTGCAGACTTGAAAAAGTGCTTACATGTGTCTGTTTGCCTTTTGTACTGTTACCACTACAATGAAGACATACCTTGGCTAGCCTATAGAAAGGTGAAAAACACGTGGAGCAGAGGTGAGCTGTCCCAGTCATCTCTGCTGAGAGCAGCTGAGAGCAGCTGGCAGCTGGCTGGCCCCAGACAAGAGAATGAGCCCAGCCATGATTCAGACCTTGCAATAACCCAGTCCAAATCAGCTGAGTGCTGCAGACTAATGAACTAAACAATAATTTATTGTCATATGCCACTGACGTCTTATGGTTGTTTGTTGTACAGCATCATTGTGGCAGTGGATAACTGATAAACCAGGGGCTCGATAAATAGCCATGGAATGTCTACAGTGGATATATTGATGTTTTACAGGGGGTATGAAGATGTTCTTTATCTTTTTGTGTTCTTGATTTGACCATCTATCATCCATTTTTCCCAGTTAGTAAACTGGGAAAAGCTTCAACAACATTCTCTCACTTATTTCCAACTCTTACTCCTTTCCAAACAGCAAATGGCCTGATAAACTGATAAATCCTACAATTGCACACTGAAATCTCTGGAACCCATTTTTCCCAGTCCTTTAGTTCTGATACTATTTTACCTCAATAGTATAATAATTTCCTAGTTGGAATCCCTACCAATAGTTTCTTCCTACTCTAGAGCATCTTCCCCACTTCTATTTATTTTGTTAACTTCAAAATATATATATTTATAATTAGATAAAACACTGAGGGATCACTTTAAGAAACTTCTCCCCCAAATTGCTTTGAAAAACATCTAGGAAATAATTTTTTAAAAAAGAAAAGAAAATAAATATAACCTTTTAAGGTATACAAAAGGAAAAACAATAATGAAAAATAACAAAAGCAAATATACTTCAGTCTATTGGTTCTTAACTACTTGAATAATTATTATTCATATAATATTAAATGCTAAGATTATTAAACATAAAAGAAAGTGGATTCAACATGATTCCTATGGTAATGTCACTTACTCGCTCTCGAGTTTAAAATAAAGGGTGGATTTACAGTGACAATTTCTGTAATTCTCAGCATATCTTGCTTACGCCACAGCTTGCAGTGAACTTCTGTTACTGAGGCTTTATTAATAGTTAGGATTGTAATAAATTACCAGAGTGCTTATGAGTTGTGGTTTTACATTTCTTCCATTTTCTTTTCATTTTATCCAAGAATAAATTTTTTATGTGATGAATGGCAAGCATAAATGAAAAACATTGGTTCCTCCAATGGATCATACTTTCTCCTGCCTGGGGTTTTCATAGATGCAGTGAACTTGTCTAGAACTCTTCCCACCCCACCCAACCTCACTCCTAATTAGCTGGATTGTGTTTGGTTTCAAATAACAACAAAAAAATCTGTTTATCAAGCATTTATAGAAATAAAAGTTTTATTGTTTTTCATAACAAGAAGTAAGGCCAAAGCAGGGTAGTTTCAGGCTGGTCAATGTGGGTCAATGAAGCACTTGGGTTTCCAGGCTCTTTCTAACTTTTTGATCCACAACCCTTAGTAGGTGGAGGCTGTTCTCAGAGATAAAATGTGCTGCTGCCTTCCAGGCCTCTGCTCATTGTTCTATAGTAAAAAAAAGGGGGAAGAGTGAAAAGTAAAACAATATTTCTCCTGTGGTCATTGCCTTTTTTATTCAGGAAGAGAAGCTCAACCTAGAGACTTTCTCTAGAAAGACTTCTTCTAGGTGAAAACTTCCTTTTGCACCTCGCACTTTCTCCTATGGCCAGTGGTCCCTTTAATGACAGCTGAGACATTGACAGTGTCTCTTGTAGAGGATGGCAAAGGAGAAGAGGGGCTGTAAATGGCTTTTGTGTAGCCAATCCAGTGTCTGCCACACTGCTCACCCTAATTCCTACTTATCCTTTAGATCTTTGCCCAAAACCATTCAGAAAAATTGAATTTTTATATACCCTCATAACATTAATATTCTTAAATAGCTCTTAACTGTTTGCAATTATACATTGATTTGAATAATCATTGGAATAATGTCTTATTAATATCTATTTGAGGGCAGAAATCAGGCTTGATTCTTACTATTGTATCTCTGGAGCCAAGGTATGTATGGTATGGCTCTATAAATATTTAGATCGACAACTGCACAGCATGAAGGAGTTCAGTGTTAGTAGAACATGACAATTAACATGTTAAAAGCAAAGTGGTGATGAAAATAAAACCTGCCAAACTCAATTTGTATTAACAATAACATGTTAGAAACCAGTAATATATAATAGTTTTTTTTTTTAAACCGGTAATATATGATTTTGTATATACAATGATTTTTTATTTTATTTTATTTATTTTTTTATTATTTATTATTATTTATGCCTACAGCACCTGGTCTTCCTAGGTGGTCTCCCAGCCCAGTATTAACTAAGCCCAACCCTGCTTAACTTCCAAGATTAGACATTAGGCTTGTTCAGGGTGGCATGACCGTAGACCATGGACTGTGGCTCTACTAGGGTGTGAACCCAGGACCTTCTGTGTGTAAAGCAGATGTGCTAACCGCTACACTTTGGAAACATGTCCAATATGATTTTTTTTAAACCACAAAGATTTATTGATATTTCTTCTTCAATACTATCTACTTATTTGCCTCATTTGTATTGTTTATGGGAGGGGAAAGTCTGGAAAAATTAAAATTTAATGTTTTAAAGGTAAACTCTAATTTTAAAAAATTGCAAAGTTTATTTTTCCCTCTACATTGTTTATTAAATAAACATGAGGTCCTTAAATAAGCAGTTTTATTAATCACAGTCCTGTTAAAAGTCTTAGAAAATGCGCCCCAAGCTGAAAAAGTCTGCGCTGCTGTAGTTTACTTATTGGTTGCATTTTCCTGGATTTTTTCAAAATCTGTGTCTGCCTCTGAGGATGTGTCTCTCCTGGGACATTGCATACTATGGCAGATAAAAGGATAGAACATTGAGGCTCGGCTCCTCCCTCTAGCTAAGGGACTTCAGCACACTGAGAACCACTGCTGGGCCCTTCCATGCTCTTTCTGGGGCTGGCTTTTGCATTCATCACCCTCAGGAGTGTGTGGCTGGGGTTCTTTCCCTGCTTTTATATCATTGGCTGGGGAGGCTCCTCAACAGAGGGTGAAATCTATAAACTACTACATAGACCTTACTCCCACTGGCTTTCTGAATCAAAAGCTTATTATGTTATTTTTTTCCTTTTGCTTCACTCGAAGGGCCTGAAAAATGCCCTGTACAGTAAGTCCTCTTAATGTCATGGCTAGGTTGTACATCTTTAAGCAAAAGGAGGTATAATGAAACCAATTTTACTATAGACTAATAGATATAAACAAGAGTTAAATTCCAACCTCAATGTTACAATGAAACAGACTTTGAACAAAAACAGTATTAGAGAGAGCACCTGCTGTACTATTGTGTGCTAACTAAACAGAGAGAAAATAGGAAACCATTATCTTCTAGGAAATGGATCGGAAGAAAAGCGTCTCACCAAAGTTCATTTATTTCAGCAAAACAGAATAAATTAAACTACTGATGAATTAAAGATTTAAGAAAAACTTCTTAAACTATAAAAGCAATTGAAATTGTTTGTCCATGTTTATTTACTTCTGAGTTGAGGAAGGCCTAAGCATGACATCCAAGGGAGAAACCTTTAAAGAAAAGGTGGATGGATTTAACTATAAAAAATAATTAATTTTAAGGTAATCGCTGAAAAAGAAATTAAAATTTTAACCAAAAACGTGGGAAAATATTTACAGCATGTGACAGTCAAAAGGTTATATCCTTAATATGCAATTTCTGCAATTCAATATTTAAAAATCTCCTAAGATCATATGAATATTTCACATAAAATGAAATATAAAGAAATAATAAATATAACCGCATTAGTAAGAAATGAAAACATAAATAACATTTTAAATCTTTTAAATTGGAAAAGATGTTTCTGAAACTGTTAGGAATATGGGAAGAGGAGCACTCCTATATGATGAGTCTATATATTCTGATTCATGCTGCTAAATTGCTAAAGCTTTCTGAAGACCAATTTAGCAGAATAAAGCCGAAGCCTTAAAATTTCCAGCACTCTGAACAGACTTTTCTTCTAAGAATATATCCTAATAATCATGCAGAAATGCAAGTTTAGCTAAAACATATTGATCACAAATTACATATTGTAGCAAAAGCTAGAAACAACTGCAAAATCCCAGGATGAGGGATCATTTAAATTATGATACTTTGTAGCCATGAAACAAAATCCTAGGAAGCATTTAATTACAGGAAATGTTTCTTACTTTATTATGTTAAATTTTTAAAAGTGTATATTTCATAAGATTACGATTACATAAAACATTCTATAGGGAAAAAGTTCTTTATTGAAATAATTCCTAAGAATTGACAATATAGGCATTTGGGCAGTGAGATGAGGGTTGATTTTGCTTTTGTTTTTTATCATACTCTTTTTGTTTATTTGTGTGAGGCCCTAATTCTCTTTAATGAAAATGTAATACTTAACAGTTTTAAAAGTATGTACACTAAAAGTAATCGAAAGGGAATTTGCCCTTGTGTAGATAACATTTAATGGTAAGTTATTTTTCTTAAAAATGTAGCTTAAGTACACCTTAAATTTACACAATGTTCTATGTCAAATACATTCTTTTTTTTTTTTTAAAAAAAAAAACCCTAAATTTATTACTAAATAAAGAGCCTTAAAGAAACTTTTCAGGACCCTTCTGACTTATTTGCTTAATGAAAATCATGATACTTAACATTTTAATGTTGCAGTGTAAATCTACTCTTGGATCATTTTATACACGTCAGTTTTTAGTTTTTGTCTGCTCCAACTCCATTTTTGGGTCAGTGACATTTATTGAAGTCATGCTATTTTCAAAATGCCGAGGAGGAGTTGTGAGAAAATGAAGTTAAGAAAATTTTAATCTAGGTGTAGAGAGAAAAGGAGAGAGGAAAGACAAGGATGAATAAAAAAGGATGCAAACTTCTAGATGAAGTGTGGTTCCAGGAAAACTCTGGCAGAAAGCCCAGCTCTTAGAAACATGGCCCCAGAATTTGTAAACAGCACAAATCCATTGACGACGTGCTGGAGACGTGAAGAATCAGCCCTGGCTATCTAAACAGGACCACATCGAAGTGCTGCCATTAACCATAACCTACCAGAGACCCTTCGGACTGGCTGGAACTGCGACCCAAAGTCCTTTCTTATGACAATATCCTTTCGAACTATACAAGTATTACTTATTTATCAGAGAGAATTAGTGACTTCAAAAAAGTATGAACAACAAAAGCAAATTCAACCTTATTTCATTACTCAAACACAAGAGCTGATTTCACTGGGACCTCAGGGCGGAGACAATTCCGATAGTTGCAGGAGAAAGTCTTTCGGCAGCAATATGGGCTTGTGACAACAGCCCGTCTTGCTTCCCAGCAGTCTACCTGGTACATACATGGAGCCATGCTGTAAACGCCAAACTCTGGACACTTCTGTAGTACCTAAACCCCAGGTCCCTAGGGCGAAGTTTGATTCTCTACATTCTTTCTTGCTCAAGGAATAGGTAACTAGAATAGACACGTTTCCATTTTAAAATGCAAACAGAACTTAGGAAGTAGAAGTCCATATAATTGCCACTTTAGTGTAATTTTAATTAGCTACTCTATTCTCTTGGTTCATCTCAATTTACTAAATTGGATTGAGCTGTGAAGAGAACAGAGCAGTAAATTGAGACCATGCATTCGTGAGGCAGGACTGGGGAGCACATTCATGCAGGCTTGAGCTGGTTAGGGCATTATTGGAGGGAAATTGCCAGAAAGGAAAGGGAATAGTATTGCTGCCTTCTTCACATTTTGCCTAGTTTTAGCCTGTCAGCGCCTTTATTGGGCCACTGAAAACCCATGCTGGCTTTGGTTCGGCTCATATTCTGAGTCTTTAACATGTTAACTTCCATACCCCTCACCATTCCAGCTGGGAAGAATAAGAAACTGGTCCATCTTTGGGAATAAATTTAAATGATGCCCATGGTGAGAATTCAGCTACAAGGTTTTCTAGGTCATTGTCAACTCTTCTTTGAAGAGTCCAGTTAAATTGTTGAGTTAACCAAATGTATTTCACCCCATGGTTGCTTCCATTTTAGTTCGTATCATGAATTAGGTCATTTTTAAGTCTCCCTCTGGGACTATTTAGTATAGTATTTCAGCTGTTAGTGGAGTTTTCTGTTGTTTAAACATTTTCAGAGTTAGATAAATCCTCTTAGGAAAACATTAATTATTCAAGAGGACCTTTCTCTACAGTAAAATAAAATTAATAAGTCATACAAGGTGGGTATTTAAGCTTATGCATCTTATCTTCCACATGCCACTAAATATGCATGGGGGACTTTGAAAAATTAGTATCAGTTCTATTTTCTGATAGAGAGAGTGAAGGGGTGGTTAGTATGACTGTTTGGCACAGTGTGAGCTCAGGCGGCTGTGTGATTTGTAAAGGTGGCGGCTCAGTTTATACATGGCTGAGGGCGTTGGCTTGAGCTGTACGAGCAGAGCGTTGCATATTTCTTATGATCTGAAATCTGTGACACAGAGAAGGAAGGGAAGGAAAAGGAACTTTACTCCTAGAGGTATGAAAAAGCCCTAAGACTGGGGAAACCCAGCTGAAGGAAGAACGTTTCATGATCTGTCTCCGAAACATGCTGAGGGCCTGGGTTTGTCAACACCAACAGATACTAATTACAAACGTTTAACACTATAACAATTATAAGAAAACTTCCAAGATTTATAAGATGTGTTCAAAGGAAAAAGAAGCAACCCTCCATTTTCGACGATTAATGAGAAGAAAACAGGATACATCCAGAAAAATTCTGGTATGTAATTTTCATGGCCTTGAAGTCTCAGAGAATGACACAAGACAGATGGCGAGTTTTTTGGGCGTCACTTTATACATGTCTATAAACAAGTCTGAAATGTAGATTGATAAGAAGGTAAAACATAACAGGTTACAGAGTGCAGCTAATTCTACTCAGGTAGCAAAGCAGTTGGAGGCAAACTCAGGGTGTGGTGAGGCTCTGCATGATTCCATCTACGTAATTCAAGTGGTCAAATGTTAAGATGAAAAGTGGAAAAGGGTAAAACTTGAAGAAAGCCAAGGAGATACAGGGCACATTGGGACAACATGATGCCAGTGGCAAGGTGCAGTTGTGTCCTTTGGGCACTGAGCGGGCAAAACTCTGCCTTAAGATGGGCTCAGGGCATTGGCTGCTGCCCTGGACAAGACCCCTGAAAGGCACACCTTTCAGATGTCCCACTCAATCATGATTATAGAACCTCAGCGTCCCCTTACAGAGAAGAGGATTCTGCCACCTGCTTGTGGAACTTTGTAACCTTTTAAAAGTAAATAGATAATGAAGAAATGGTACTTCCATGTAGGAAGTATGTGTCTAATAGTGAATTTTATGATCAGTATATGTTACTTTATGTGTGATTTGTTTCAAATACGTTGATAATAAGAATCTGATATATTACAGAATTTGACTTACCAGACTTATAATTTTAACTGAAATACTTGGGTGGATTTAACTAATTAATTCTGAAATCAGTGTTTGGGTGCTCATAAGAACCTCATTTACTGAACTTGTATTTTTAATTCTTAGGAGGTTGAAATACTTCAAGACAATTTGATAATGCTAAATTTAGAGGTTTAGATTTATTAGGTTTATTAGAACTATGTAAGACCTGAGGGAGATTTTGTTTCTCCTATTTATAAGTCTTTCTGTTAGGGATTTGAAGTTTTAAGAAAACCAGATGTATTAAATTTACGATTATAGTTTGACATATTTAGGGGAATTTAATTAATCGAGCTTATAAGTACTATTTATATTTTTAAAGATTATTTGATTCGTTAAGTTTATAAAAATGTATGACTAATTAGAAATATGTAAGATTGTTTAAGTTTGAAAATGTTAAAATATTTAGGGGGAAAGTCTCCATCTTATGTTTAAGAGCTAATTGAGCATTAAAGGATAAGAAAAAGCGAATGTTTAATACTTTTAACACTCATAAAGTAGATTTATAAGAAAACTGCCAAGATTTATGTGTTCAAAGGCAAAAGAAACAACTCTAACAAATTGAATATTAACTAAAACACATGGAGCTGTAAGAGTGTTTTGCTGTGACTAAGTTCTCTCTCGGGCATTAAACATACAAATGATACTCCATGTGAGGGTGGTGACTTTGGGAGGAACAGGATGTGAGAAGTGAACATGTGTTTTGGAGATAATGTAAAAGAAAATGATTTTATTTATCTGGACTGTGATATATTTAAATGATGAGCTTCTGGTGAAGCGTGTGTGCATCTGCACAGATGGGGAGGGTGCTGGATCACATCAGAACACAAAGTTTGCTGACCCAATTAGGAGGGTTTTAAACTATAATTTTAGCAGGAGAATATACAAATGTTTCACCCTGTTGCTGTTATACCAGCACCCGAGAGGATGCTGAGACAGGAATGGGTGTGAATAATGGATGTAATGGTGTGTCAGGGTTTATTAGAGATCATAATAGTACTTTTAATCGAGCTCTTACTGGATATTAGACAATGAATCAGGAACTTTCCATCCATTTCTGTCCCTTTCTTTCCCCTCTCTCTTTGAAACAATACCCTACAAGTTAAGTTTTATTATATCCCTGTTATTATATCCTGGTGGGAAAACTGAGGCCTAGAGAGGCTAAGTATCTTGCCTATGTTCACACAACTAGTAAGTCATAGAATCACTGCCAGAACCTACTGCCCATGCTCTTTGCTGCACTAAACTCCATTGTCAAGTACTAGATGTAAGGCTGTTAAAGGGCATTCTCCCACAGAGGACATGAATGGCACTCCATGGAGAGTCGCAAATATTAAATATAATGATAAAGCCAAGTTGAAAATTTGATCAAGTCAAGAATTATGAAAGAGAAGAGCAAGGAATCAGGCTCAGGGCTGCTTAGACAAATTTCTCAGAGCAGTTCATGTGCTGCATTAACTCTTATGCTGAGGTTTATGTCTCAAGGACATCATTAAAGCATCTCTTCATGCCTGGGGTTCCTCATCCACAGAGCCTCATATTTCCCCTTCCAATGAGGTGGAATCACAGCCTCTTAAGGGAGCAAGAGGTGAGGCTGGTCAATGTCAGCCAGTTCCCCAGTCTGTGCTCCAGGTTTCTGACTCTCAGGCCACTCTGCTGGGATTTTCCTGTGTCTGCGACATTTTACTATGGTATAAATGAGGTGTTCAGACAACTGCTGTGGATACAGGACTCAGAGGGCTAGGTGGAGAGTAAGCTTCTGCTGGTCCTGCCTCGGGACGGACAAGTAAAATGGAAAGTGCTTTTCTATTGCTTGTAGGAGTGTTGGAGAAAAAGCCAGGGGGCTGACAACAGCTGAGCCAGCGAAGGGTCTACAGAATATCTCAGTTTCCAGTATACCTGGATAGACTGCAGGTAAGATGGGGTTGATAAACCCTTCCTCAATTAGAGGTGTGCCCCTGGGATACAATACCTACTGGGAGCGGGACGTGGGTCAGGAATCCAGTGGGGCCCAGTCAAGTAGAATGTGGAAGAGGCAAGTGTAAATTAGAACATGTAGTTTTTCCAGGACAAAGTTTCTGAACCCAAAGTATTCTGTATTATAGAAAAACTCCATGGGAGGCATAAATTTGGCCCGATTTTTTTTTTTTTTTTTTTGCTCAGAGGCATAGCATCATAGGTATGCTTTGCAGTCTGCCTGATGCATTGGTTCTGGTTTTCAGACTTTGGTTGATGTGTGCAGCAGAGAGATACATCAGTTTAACCACTATACATACATTTTAATGAATACTTACTCTGTGTCAGGCAACTAGATAGCATCTGGTTACAGGAAGCCAGATAAATCATCCTTGTTTTCATGGTGCTTGCAATCTAGTGGGCATGGAGGTGTGGGAGAGATTAGCAAGCTACAGACAGTTACAACCTCGTTGGGTAAATGATGTGGGAAGAGATAAGGACACCTCTTTTAGATTTTCAGGGTAGGGTCAGCTTCTTAGTGAAGGTGGCACTTGAGCTAAATCTAGGAGGACAACAAAGTCACCAGATAGGATGCCGGTCCTGTAGCAGGTGAAGCTGGACAAGTAATGGTGTTAGGGTAATGCTCAGTTCTGGGCATTAGTTAGCTTCTCAGTTAAGAGGATCATTAACAACTGAGAATAGCCAGTAGAGACAGACAAGGATGGAAAGATGAAAGAACCAGGGACAGTTCACCAGGGATGGAGAAGCCTCAGGATGGAAGTATTAGAAAGACTGCCACATGGAAGGCATTATACTATAGGAGCAACCCAAAGCCAGAGGCAGATTTCAGTTTGACAAAAAGAAAAATTTTGTAATGACTCAAAATTGAGTGAATTTAACAAATGAGACAAATTGAATAAAATATTTTAGCAGAATTTGACGCTCTTACAACAGCCCTGTCTAGGTTGTGGTTGTGGGGCTGAATTTTGATTTGGATAGAAAATTGTCTAAGGGTCTATAATGTCCTCTCTGCACAGTAGGACCCTTACATTGCTTTTCTGTCTTCAGTCACAGCTTTCTTTAGATGATATAGCATCAAAAAGCCACTCTGAGCATGATATGCAGGCCGATGTCTAAGGCACATGAAAGCAAATTGCACAGGGCTCCATGCTACGAGGGACTGGAGAGTGGGAGGACAATGCTGAGAGAAATTGTGTCTAATAGTCTTTCCAAGGTAGAAACAGAATTCCCATTTGGATTCAGGATTAGATGAGATAATGGATTGGAGAGCATGCAAATATAAGGTATCATTATAATTTTATTAACATGAAATTTCCTTTCTAGTTTGCATGTGACAAACATTAGTACATCATTATAAGAATTCCCAATCCAGTGTTCTTGAAGTTAATTAAAAAAAAAAAACAACCCAAACACCACATTGTTTTATTTGTACTTTGCTGTTTCTTTTCTCCCCTTCCTACTTCTCCTCCTCCATCTCCTCTTCTTCTTTTTCTTGATTTTACCAGTAAATCTTTCCTATATTCCCAAGGGTAAGTTGCTCTGTCTCCAAACTCCCTCATCGTGGCATAAATGCATTGGGTTATAAAAGTGTTTGTGACTTTGCCAACCCCCAAAGACAGAGACAAAGGCAGAGGCGGTGTGTCACTGCCTCAGCATCTGGCACATAATAGGTACTCAGTAGTGGTTTGATGGATGGATGAGGAAGAAGCCATTCTCCTCATTGCCATCCAATTTTATTCCACCATCCTATACTTTGCTGACACTCTCTCTCACACAGGTCACCAATGTTCTTTAATTGCCAAATCCAATGTCCTGTTTGTTCTTGGATTCTAATGACACTAATAAATATAACCAACTACATACAAGTCATCTCTCTTAACCTTTGTTGCATCCTGGGTTCTCCACTACATCTTTATCTATTTCTTCTTCTTCTCCTCCTTCTCCTCCATCTTCTTTATCTTCTTCATCTTATTTTTTTTCCTTCCTACTGACTGCTAGGACATTCCCGTGAGTCTTTACCTTCTTCTCTGGAAAAATGGATATAGATGAAAGTGATGTTCTCTACTTTCTAAATTCCAATAGCCTTTCTGTTTGGAAAACTCCTAAATCTACCTTTTGATTCCTGGCTTTTTATTCTCTCGCTCCACCTCTTCAGTTGCTTATTGGGCATTTTTAACTAATTGTTATATCTGAACATCAAATCCAGCAAAAACTGCACTCATTTTCTTTCCACTAACTCCTCCATTCGTTCCCTAATTCACTTGTGAATTCACTTCAGTTAAGTCAGCCTATCGTTCTTCCCAAACACTTTGCGACTTCTCATCTTCACACGTATGCCACACAGTTTCTTCTACTGCAATGTAATCGTTCTTTTCATATTCTTTGAAAATCTTATCTAACTTTCAAGGATTAACTAACTCAACTCCTGCCTTTGAGGTCTTTCTCGATCATCCTTGCTGGACATGACCTGCTCCTCTCCTTTCTTATAGAATTTGTCTGTATGAACCACATTGCTTAACATCTTGTATTGTAGTTATCTTTCAACCAGTCTTATTTGCCTTAATATGTAGCATAAGCCCTTCAAACACGAGGCCCTGAGTTAGAAAACATTGCATAGTGGCATCATCCCTTGATAGACTGAAGAACTTTGTCCAAATTCAACAGTGAGTGTTTCTCCCTTATGAACCTCATCCTACCATTTGCTAATTCAACAGCAATTACAGTAACAAGGTCTTGTGTTCCTGCTATATACTTTTACATTGAGAATTACTCTCTATTTTCCCCCAATGAAACCTTTGTTTGAGCCAGGTTTGTTTCTTTCTTTTTCTTTTCTTTTTCTTTCTTTTTTAATGAAGGGCCTTGATCATTCAGGACACTGTAGGGGCTTCCATGAGAGAGAGGATGTGGCAGGTGCACTGGGGAGCTCCAGGGAGCAAGTGGGTATTGAACCTCCCCAGAATGGTCCAGCTGCCTAAATGACTCACCCAAGATGTAACACACTCAAGTGTGATCCATGTCAACCCAGACATTCAAGGTTCCTGATCTGAAAAAACAAACCAGTTGTGGTAGACAAGCTTCTAGTGAATGACCATTCTCAGAATTACAGAGGGGTGTGGTCATGGGCTATAAGGTCCACCTAAATCAGTACGAAGGATCCTAGAGTATAAGTCCAGCCTCTGGTGGGGAAGGACTACCTTGAGTTAAACATGGGATTTAAGTCTAGCCAATAAGGTGAGGTTCAAGGACAGACTGCAAGTTTAACAGAGGCCTGGAAAGCAGGCTATTTAAACTTGTAGCTGGGTGCTCGCTTCAGCAGCACATATACTAAAATCGTAGCTGGGTATGCCTGGGACAGAGCGGGATGGGAACCAGGGATCAGTGAGCAGAGTTTTGTCTTTTACTCTCTCAGTGAGTTCCTTCCTTCTTTTGCCTTCACCATTACCCTTACCTGAGCAACTACAATTTTGGTCCTGACTGAGTTTCATATTGTCCAGAGACCATCATCATTTGCATGTTTCCTTTCAGAACTAGTCTGAGTAGTGAGCTATCTTCACCTTTAATCTCACCGAAATTATGACTGGCCATACCAGGTAGAGAAGCAGTGTTATCAGGCTGGTGCTTTTGTTGTGTGCTTGATTCCAAGTTAGATTAGCTTTTGCCCCTAAAGTCTCTCTTGTGGGGCTTAGGAATTGGTTCCCCTCCTCCCTTCTGGTTGCTGCCCCACAATCCTAGAACCAGCTATTATCAGGAGCCCCTGCAAAATGGAGATGTCACCTCTCAGTGTCCTCTAACTTCTAATTTCATGAAACATCACACATACTTTTTGGTTTATACAATAGAAAAAAAAAATAAGTTTTATTTTAAGAGAATTCTAGAGTTTCAAAAAGTAAAATCCCTCATGTTTGTTGAAGTTTAAGTAGAAGTTGACTTGTCACTTCATAAGTTATATAAATGTCTAACCACTATGCTGCACATTTGAAACTAATATAATATTGTCAACAATAATTTAAAAAAAATAAAATTAAAAAAAGCAATCAGAGGAAGGCTCCATCTTATTTAAGTGTATTTGTCTCTGCAACTTCTTTTTTTATTCTATGTAACTATCGCCTTAAATAAATATTCTTCTGAAGATATCCCTCCTTTCACCGCCCTCCCTCTCTTTCTCTCTCTCTCCCCACCTCTACTTTCTCTCACTCTCTTCCCCTCTTTTCTTCTCTCTCTCTCCCTTTCTCTCTCTCATTATCTATTCTATGGAAAGATTATAGAAAAGATTTAAATTACTACTAAAATCTGCTGCTGGTATTTTTTTTCTCTGCCCATATTTTGGTTCTAGAAGGAAATTTGGCAAATTTTACCAGGATCATTTGACCCGGCAATTCCATTTCAATGAGGTTCTTCTAAAGAAAGGATAAGGGATATTCTCAAAGATTTATGTCCCAGATATTTATTTCAAAGTTACTTGTAATCATTACAAATGGAAACAATTTACATTAAAAAAATAGAGGAATGGTTAAATAAATGATTATAGCCATGCAATATAATGCATGCATCCATTAAAAATGATATTTTGAAAGCTATTTTGTGACATGGAAAATGTCCACGACACAATGTTAAGGGAAAAAAAAAAGAACAAAAAAGCAGCTATTGAAACAGTTTTTGTTATGACCCCAAATTTATCCTTAAAAGTGTGACCGTATGTGGCATAAATAACACAGAAAAAATATAAGCTAGCAGTCCAGAATTTCAACTGGTTATTTGTTAGAAGTGGGATGGTAGATGATTTTTACATTTGCTTTACAATTTTGTGTAGTTCCCCAATGTTCTTCTAGGAACATGAATTATTTTACTCATTCATTCACTTATTCAATAAACATGTAGTGGTTATTAGGTGCCAAGCACTCTGTTCTGTGCTGAGGAGATAAAAAACAGAGAACAGACATGTTCTTTGCCTTGCTCAGAGTTTATAATCCTTTAAAATTAGGAGAAAATTTTTTTTAAAAAATTCATTTTATTTGACCCAGTAATTCCACTTCTGGGAATATAAGGAGAAAAGATGATCATACAGAAATGTTTATTAGCACATTAATAATAATAGCAAAAAAAAAAAAAACTTGAAATAACCTAAATACCCAGTGGTAGGGGATTGCTTAAAAATAATAATAGCACAGTCATATAATGGAATAATAGGAAGCCATTATAATTATGTTGCTGAAGATTTTTAATAACATGGGAAAATGTTATTAATGTTTTCCATTAATATCAATGGAAAAAGTAAGCTATAAAATTATATAGAATCTGACTTCAATTATACAGTTAATATTCATAAGAGAGAAATTCAAATGTTAGTAAGTGTTATTTTTGCATAAAGAAGTAATGGTTGAATTGTATTTTTGTATCTACTCTCTTCATACTTCCCAAGTTTTCTGCAATGAACAAGGTTTAATTTTATAATCAGGAAAATCATGTTGCTTTCATTTTTTAAAGACTTGATTCAAAGATTATCTGTTAAAAATTCAAGGAACATGCAAAAAAAAAAATAGCTTAACATTTTCTCAAAGTCTGCATTGCCCTGTCGAGAAAGGAGAGATCCTTCATATGAAGGAAGCTTAAGTCCCCTTTCTTTCTAAAACATTATTGACAGAGAATAGATGACCACAAATGCAGTGGAGCAGAGGGCCTGAGGGGATTAATTCACTGTGTGCTCATGAGGTGAGCAAGGAAATATAGAAAGAGCACTGGGAGAACTTGGAGATACACCCTTGACACCTCAGTCCTAACTCCACCTTGACCTCTAACCTTGAGCATGTCGTTGATAATCTCCTTGGGTTGTATCTGTACATTAGGGACATGGAGACCTTTCTTGCTACTGTCATTTCCCTCAGCTTTGGCATCAGAGATCCTCTGACCTCACTAAGCAGGGGTCACACAGGGTCAGGGTCCTGTTAATGGTTTGCCTAGAAAGAAAGAGTGGAGTCTGAGATGCCAGAGTCAAGGCAACTGAAATCTGTCTTCCTACCAATCCACTGTGAAGACTTGGATGCTGACTCCCACCCCCAACCTTCTAAGTTCGAATGGAAAGAGCAGGGCTGTGGAACATGTCATTTATGTGTAAGCCAAAACAAAAGTGCCGTCACCTGTGGCTCATATAGATTGACAGGTCTCCTGAGCTCATGCAAGGCTCCAATGAAGTCCAAATACCAACTTCCCCTCTAATTTAGGGATTATCAAGAAAGCAGGTGTAAGGCACCAATTTTCACTGTGCCCATTCATGCCATGGGTTTTCTAAGTTTAAGGGAGCCACCGGGAGGTTAAAGGAGCAAATCAGTGCACAAATATTTACAAGTGTACCTCTTTTTCAGCAAACTGAATATCTGAAAACCAGAGTAGCATGAAAGATATTTACAAAGAATTCATTTCACTACCACTTTGAGTAATTGGTTTGCCTTCCACGTTTAAAATATAATCGATTTACTGCAACTTGTCTTATATACAATGTATCAAGCATATAAGAGCTCCATAAATGGAGGTGTACATGAACCTTAGAAATCAGCATTTGGACATCACTGCAAAGGAAACATAGCTTCCTCTGATCTTACAAGTGCTCATTCACTACAGAAGCCGAAAAAGACCATAAATCAATTTTAAATCATAAACAATCTTTACATAAAAGGGTTTAGTAGTTGGGGAATTCTTTTTTTTTTTTTGAAGTTTTTCTCCCAGTTCCTTCTTTGGGTTTCTCGCATTTATTTATCTCAACAAGGCCATCGAAGAACCCATTTTAAAACTACAGTGGCAGGTGTTTTAAACATACCTCCATATCCTCAATAAACATTTAACACTTGTGCACACATAGATATACACATGAGAGACCTAGAACATTCACAAAAAAGTGAATATAAATAGAGCTGTGCTCTACCAATCAATTTTCCATCAGGCCACCCGAGGGGGCATTCATTTCAGAGCGCAATCCCCAGTTTTTCAAAATGCCAACCTTTTCACTTTCTATCAGCTTCTGAAACTCCGACCTGTTGGTTGTAGGAAAGAACAAGCTCTCAATTACCTTTGCCAAGCATGTTTTTCTCTGTGGATACAGACAGCCTAAAAACATCAACCTTACATTATGAGAGAAATTGGGAAAAACTCCTGAGTAAGCTCCCTGTCTGTGGAGTCCCTTAAGAGTGGCATAGCTGTCTCTCATTCCTGAATTAGAACTCCTAGCAGCTCAGGGGAGGCTGAATTAGAATTCTGAGTATTTATGATTCTAATGAAACACTCTTCACATCCAAATGATATTGGAACATGAGGTGGGAACAGAAAGTCCCTGAATCTTCAAGGGAAAGTGAAAAATGAGAAATTTGGCTAAGCATCTTAAAACTGGAAAGGCACCAAGAGGCTGCCCAGCAGAACCAGAGCAGCAGGGGTTTACAAAGCCCCAGGCAGGTGCCTGCCCCTTGGCCAAACCCTGGGTATCCCTTTCAGGATTTCAGGGCAAAGGAGAGAAGGAATTTGTGTCTGGGAGATGGGTAGAGAATGGATGGAAAAAAGAGGGTTAAATGATGAAAAAAGGGGTGTGTGTGTGAAGAAGCAGAGACTGGTGATGGGTGAAAAGGAGGAGAAAAGGAATGAGGAAATAGAAAAAGAAAATAGTGAGATAAGTCAAAGTCTCCCATCAACAACTGGCTGTCAGTAAAATCCCCAGTCTACAGGTGACCACCCTTCCTCCACCTTGAACCAGGCACAACTCAGTCCTGTAGCCCCATAGCAAAGCCATTGTCCTCTGTGGACACTTTCTCCAGTTCCTCAAAAGGGCAAACTCACCTATCGAAGGCCACGGCCGTCATGGAGTAGATACTGGCAAAGACGGCAGCGATGGGGAAGAAGTTGTGGAACTTGCAGTAGAACAGGCCATAGTACCACTCATTGCGGACAGCGTAGGTGAAGTTCACCACTGTGTTGAATGCGGCCATGGAGGCCTCCGCGAAGGCCAAGTTCACCAGGAAATAGTTGGTGACTGTCCTCATTCTCTTGTGGGCCAAGATGATCCACATTACCACTACGTTGCCCACCACGGAGGTCACCACAATGACCGTGTAGGCAGCTGCCCAGAGGACAATTTGCCAGGCTGGCTGCACGAACTGATTGGGCTCCGAGGTGTTGGTGGAGATGTTTGAGAGGTCTGAATCAACCGGGAGAACGTTATCCATTCCTCCGCTAAGGGGTTAAGCTGTCCTCTCTGTATACGCACCCAGTTTGCAGCAGGGTACCGAGGCCGTGCCTGGGGTCAGAGTACCGTTTAGTCAAGACAGGAGGGCTGCAGGATCTTTCTGGCAGAACTCTTTCCTTGCAAGCAGGAGACTTGGAGCTTGGAAGATGAAGGCTTCTGATGCACTGTCTGTCTGCACCTCGTGGCTTTGAATTCCTCTACTTGCAAGCTTCAGGAAGCATTTGAGTTTAGAAATCTGAAGATACCATCTCTCCTGTGTTGGGCTGGAAAAGGGGGAAATTTTCTGTGGGTCGCGGTTCCAGGAATCAGGAGACCCCCGCCCTTCTGCACCCGCTGCTGCTTGCAACTCCTATTCCCCCTGCCTGCAGAAGGGAAGGCAAAGCTCTGTACTGCCTGAGGACTCAGGGGCCAAGGAGGGTGTTCGTCACAGCACGACCTGTAAAAGTTCTGAGTCTGTGGCCGGGATCCTGGGATACCGTGTCCAGCTAGAAATTCTTCCTTTGCTTTCGCTGCCGCTGCCGCCGCCGCCGCTGCCGCTGCCACCGCCACCGCCACCGCCTGCAGCTCCGCAGGCGCCTCTTGGCTCGTGTCCTGTTCGGTTTAGGAGTTAGCTGAACCTCCGCAGACTACGCGTGAGGTTTTTATAACCCGCTGCAGAGACGTCACTGGGAAGGGGCAGTACCTGGGCTGCGTATTCTCCAGTCCCGGTGCGCAGCGAGGCAGCTGCACCAGCTGTTGGCAACTGTCTCACTTCAGCGTCGCAGCCACCACGCCTTTTGCAGCTACCTGCTATGGGAGTCGGCAAGCCGGGAATCCCACGCTCTCCGCCAGGGGGCGCTAGGCGGCCTCGGAGTAATTGCGCCAGCTGGGGTCTGCAGCTGGAACCACAGATGCACCGAGTGGAATGGAATGGTTTGCGAAAGAGCTGTAGTGGTTGACACTCAACTTCCTGGGAGGGCAGCCGTGAGCGCTGCGACAGTTCTGCAGAGGCGCCTGCCTGTGGCTCTGGGAGTCGGGTAACTGTGGGGGCGACATGCCCGCGCTGGTCTCGCGGCTGCTCTCCAGTCCGCGCTCCGTTAGGAGGCTTGCTCTGGTGGCTCTGGAAAAGCAAGAGGCGAGAACCACGGGTTCTAGGAATCAGGAGACCAACCAAGTTGTCCGGAAAACAACTTTCCCGAGGTCGTGTTTAGAAAACACCCCTAAAATACCTAGTACCTTTCCCTGGCGGGCCGATCCCCTGGGAAGCGGGGATATGTTCCAAGCTTTGGGGACACCTTCTCCGCCACCCTTCGCCTCATGAAGCGCTCCAGCTGAAGTCTCCAGATGAGACCTCCAAGCAGGCAATGGGGACTGTGCTGGGTTCCCTTCGAAGCTTGGTGAGCGCAGGAGCCACCCGCAAGCAGTGTGTCACCCAGACGCGCGGCTCTGGGCTCTCCGCCAGCACTCGCTGCGGCCTCGCGTTCGCTGCTTGGGGACCTGGAAGTCTCGGCCTCCGCGCCTCCGCGCCTCCTGGGCCTGCCCGCCTGGGCGGGGACCTCTGTGGGAGGCGGGTGCTCTTCGTCTCCAGGCTCCCAGGCTTGCCTAGGAACTGGAGCTCTGCTCGTCTTTCCTCCCTCTCCTCCACTCCTGCTATCCCTCCCTGGCGGGCTTCGAAGCCTGAACTCCCCCCGGTCCAGGGCCTTTTCAAATGGCCGAGCTGGCGCCAGGCACAGAGAGGAGGTGAGAAGGGCTCGCCGGTCTGTGCGAACCGTTTTGGAGAAGTGGAGACAGGCTGAGGTTTGGAGCGCGTTCCAGCCAGACTGCCATCGAGATGCGGCCCGAACCTTCGGAGTGTTTCTGGGGGTCATCTACCCCTCTGCCTGCGACGCCTCCCCTCCCCCTCGCCTTCACTGCGGTGACTCGGACCTGTGGGACGCGGGCGGGGATTGGTAGCACGCGAGGCTTCTGTGAGCGACAGCCGGGACTCTCCCGGGAGCCGCGTTTACGCACTAGTCCCGCCTGCTTGCGCGCCTTTGCCGGGAGAGCGCTCAGTCAGTCTTTGGAAGCACTTTAAGGCGTCGAGATTTATTGCACCTATTTATGCCGCGCTAAAATCAGATCCTCTCTCGGGGATGGGAAATCTGCTAGTTCATCTGGTTTTGTTGAAGCCTGAAATTTCAGCGTTTATATGAACCGTACTTTGTATTGCGGGGTCCTCCAGGCACCCCTAAACCCCAATGAGAAAACTCCAGTGATTCACTGAAGAGACCAGCGCCCCGTTATTTGGGTGTGGGGATGCGAGTCCACCTTTAATTTTTCCTCTCAAGCTGTATAAAGTTGTATTTACCCTTTTCCTGTTAAGTGAAGGCAGACTGACATTTTTTAAAGTAAGTTTCCTCAATATTTTTTTTTGGGGGGGGGGAGGAAGAAAGTAAATAAAACCCAAACTTAAAAATTGGGATTTATCCATTTATCCTCCATTAATGGAGAGAGTTGATATCTTGAGCCAGGTACTGTGCCGGAGATACAGCCAAGGCAAACATAATCTAGTAAGGGACAAAGAGACAACTACACAAACTGACAGTATTATGATAAGCAAAGGTACTAGACTTTGCATGAGAGGAAAAGATGGAGAAGGGGGAAGGGACAATGAGGGCAATCAAGAAAGATGATAGAAAATTGCATCCGTGGAAAAACCTGGAGAATGTGTTAAGGATGAGAAGAAGCTGAGGGTGAAAGGGAGGAGAATATTCCAGATAGATGTTTTATATGTCAAACTATGCCACTCTGCTTAATGGTCCACAAGGACAACCTAGCTCACTTAGAACACCTGCATTCCATACTCTGGTTTTCAAGGGTCTGTATTCCCAGTCCTGACTTGTGGATGAGGCTAACCCCAGGACTCTACTTCTTGCTCCTGAGTCTTCAGGGCAGGTAGCCACGTCCTAGAAATATGTATGACTGGCTAGAGTTAATTTCTTTCACACACATGCACACACACACACACACACACAAAACACAGCATGTTTATGATGGGTTCACAATTTTTTTTTAAAAAAGCACAGTAGCAGAAGGTATCCTTGGTTTACACACATGCTCAGAGGAGGGAACTTCTCTAGCATTGCCCCTTCTATAGAGACTTTCTTCCCTACATAGGGTTAACTTTGCACAAATGTATGGACAAGATACTCTATATGTTTTTTTTTCTCCAAAAGTTGATGTTTTTTTTTTTACCTGTATACTTTTTTCCTTGGTCCTCTTGTCTACTGAATTCCCTCCTTGACACAAGACACAGGCCCACCAGTCTCAAAGGAAATCCTGTTGACAGCTTAGTATAAATCATTCCTTATTTGTCCAGACTCTTTAATACTATATAAAAGAAATACAAACACCACCCATACATGTAAGTGTATAAAAATACGCGATCTTCACTATTGTCTGAATTTTGTTTTTCTCACTGAAAACATTGTCTGGATGCTTCAGAGTCAACAGATACAGATTTAACTCATTCTTTTCAATGGCTAAATATTATTCTTATGTTATAGATGCACCTTTAATTAATACACTCCTTTTCCTAATGATGAAAATTCACTTTGCTTCCAGTTTTTGCTACCAAAAACAATGCTACAATAAACATTTTTACATATGTCTCCACAGTCATATTTTATTTCTGTGGGATAGATTTCAAATGGAATTGCTAGGTAATGGATTATATTTATATTCACATGCACATATGCCTGTGTTGTACATTTCTATTTCTATTTAATGTGGCCATATTGCCTTTTAAAAGGGTATAACATTGTTACATTTTACTAGCAATTAAATTACCCTTTTCCCTACATCTACTCTAGTAATAAGTATTAAAGGTCTTTTGAGTTTTGTCAGTCTAAAATATGTAAAATATAACATTGCTAATAGCTAGTGTTTATTTTCCTGACTACTAGGGAATTTGAACTTCTCTTAGGATTTTTTTGGCTATATGGATTTTCCTTTCTATAAATTGCCTATCCATATCTCTTGTCTCTTTTTCTGCTGGATACCTTTTTCGGTATTTTTGTTTGTTTGTTTGATGAGTGCTCTTTGTATATTATAAGTACAAACACTTTGCCTATCATGGATATTTTAAATATTTTTCTAATGTTATTATTTATCTCTTGGTTTATGTATTTGCCATAAAAACTTAAACAATGCTTGTGTAGCCTGTATTTACTTTAATATCATTTGGGTTTTAATAACATTTTTGTTTTAAAAAGTCTCTCCAAATCCTGGCTTTTTTCCACACAGTGTCCTAGATTCTCTTGGCAGCTTTTTATTGTTTCATTTTTTACATTCAGGTCTTTAATTCACCCAGAATTTATTCTTTTATATTATGTAAAATGTTTAGTATAATTTTTTCCTATATACTTAGCTAGCTTTCACAACTCCATTCATTTTCCTGGGGAATTCATTTATTATTCTTGTCATAGATTAAATTTTCAAATCTAATATTTATAATCTCTAGCCTTCCACTGGTCAATTTGTCTATTCTTATAGTAACACTACACACACACACACACACACACACGCACACACACACACACACACTGTGCTTCAGCCAGAAAGTAATGCATATCATTTCCATTCAAAATCTATTGGCTGAATTAGCCACAAGGCTCTGCCTGAGAGTAAGGGGGCTAGGAAGAGTAAGAGATTGTGTGTGTGGGGTATGTGTGTGTGTGTATTTGTGTGTACATGTTTGTGAGTATGTGTATCCTGGTCATTTTACTACATTTCTTATTCATTCTAGCGTTTTTTTTTTACTTGAGTTTCCATAGTTTTCAGTCACACCACTTGTATTTTCTTGTCTCATTGAATTTCCTTTACCTTTGAAGACAATGTTAAATTAAAAATGATGATAGCAAGTATTTTCATATAGTTTCTGAACTTAAGATGGCTTTGGTTTTTATCATTTAGGATAATGCTTCATGTTAAATTTGCTAAACAGTCTTTTATATTTAAACAATTTCTTTCTATTTTATTTTGCCTTGAACTTTTAATAGGAATGTCTTGTAATTTCTATTATTTTTAAATGTCATTTTCAGAATTTGTTGATATAATTGTGAATTTTTTTTCCACTAATTTGTTGACATAATGGACTAAGTGGATAGACTTCCTAACACTGACCCAAACACCAACCCCCTAGCATTCCTGTTATAAATTCTGCCAGGTCCGAGGCTGTCTCATTCCGCTGACATATTGCTGGATTCAACTTGTTAATGATTTATTTAACATTTTGGCAACTATTTTCCTAAGTGAGATTAAGTGAGATTATTGACAGAAGTCAATAGGTTTTTTTTGAGCTAGAATAAAAAAATGAAAAAAATATTTCATTTACAATAGAAACAAAAACTACAAAATACATGGAAATAAATTTAATCTCACTTTTCTATCTTTTTTGGGTTTTAGTGTTAGTGTTATGCATCAAAAAGTAAATTGAGAAGCATCTCACTTTTAATTATGGCCAAAAATATCAGTCCTGGTTCCTGAACCAGCAGCAGTAATATCACCCAGGAGCTGGTTGGAAATGCAGATTCTAGGGCCAACACAGAAATGTTAAACTAGAATCTGCATTTTAATATAGCCCTTGATGATTTGGATGCACATTGAAGTTTGAGGAACTTAAAATAGATCTAGTGTTTTCCAAATTTCTCAGATGACAAGAATCTCTTGAGTTGCTTGTTTTATAAGCTTATTATCATGTTCCTTTGAAAATTCTGTTTTGGTAGGTTTGGTTTCGGGTTCTGTGATCTGTGTTTTTATCAGGTAACCTGGTCAGTCTTCTCTTCAAGCAAGTTTTGGAAATATGTGGGTTTTACAATTTTAATTCCCATGTGAAACTAGGTGAGTCCTTCCTTCATCTCTAGGAAATTTTCTTTCAGTATTTTTTTAAATCATTACCTTTTTTCCAACAGTTCCTTTTTCTCATTTTGGGACTCTCATTGTAGACATGAGTGTCTCCTGGGTCCATCTTTTAAATGTTCTAAAAATTATGCCTGACCCCTTGGTAGTGACTAGGAATTTAAAAAATGAAATAACAGAATAGAAAATGTCAGCATGCATGACACGTAATGCAAAGTTAAGTACTGTTTTGTGAAGTTTTTATTTCCATCACAACTCTGCATGAATAGGTATTCAATGTAAAATCTCTCTCTCTTTTTTTTAAAACCATAGATTGCAGTTTTAAAAAAAAATGTTCAAAAACAGTTCCATAAGCTTTTTAAAAATTTCCTCATGGTCTCTATCTTTTTTATATTTCTGCTTTGTGCTCAGAGATATTTCTTGCACTTGATCTTCTAAGGCATTCCTTTGGGTCTTTTAATACAGAAGCTGAATATTTTAGCCGAAATGTTTTTGTTTGGTTTCTGAAGATCATCTTTTCTTTCTCTGCACTTAAATCTCCTTAAGGACACTTACTGTTATTGTAATGTTTTATTCAGGTGTTCATCTATCTTTTTCAGCTGCTCTCTTACCTGAGCACATTTTCTGATTGTCCAGCTTTGCATTTTCTGGCTACTAGGCACCCTTGCTTAGGTTGCTGGGGTTTTTTAATTGGGTTACCAGGGCTTGGGCAAACGGGTCAGAACATCCTAAACAGTGGGACTTTAGAAATTCCCTAGGTCAAAAGAGAAGTAGGGGAAGAAGGTTAGCCACTCTCTCCCCCCATACACTGACACAGGCCTCAGAGTTCTGCTGTGATACTGCCAGGAAGCCTCTTTGCCTTCCATTCTCCCTGTTGCTTTCTACCTCAGAGGAAGGGAGACCTGGCTTATCCTTTCTGTTCCCTCTAAGTCTATTGGGCAGTAGGCACATGTTCTGGTACACCAGCCTGGGGCAGACATCGGCCCTGTTCTCAGATGTCTGAGTACCCAGGCTCCTCTGCCTTAGTCCTCTCTCTGGGTTTCCACCTATTCCCCCAGCAAAGCCCAAATTGCAGAGGAAGCTCTCTGCCCAGTTCTGTTCTCTTAGCTCAACCCCTAATAGAGCCCCAGGGCTCACTTGTGTCTGCAGCAGCTATTAGGGCCTGAAGCCATTGGCCGATAAAAGAAGACATCAGAATTGGCTGAAAAAGGGAGGGCAGCTGCATTTTGGCCCCCATAAACCAGGATCCCCTGAAGCCACTGGTGTGGAAGCAACCCCTTCTCCCCTCCAGTGCTGATGAGTTATGTTTAGTCATGGGCTCCCTTTCTCACCAGTCACCTCACAAGGCACACTGTCTGGAATACATTAGATCTCTTTCAAATTAGATTGTTAATTCTCTGAGGGCAGCAACCATGCTATTCAACTGGTCATTTGCTAGTCCTCCCTTCCATACAGTGTTTTGCCAAGAGTGGATGATTAATACATCTGTATTAAATTGGATTGAATTGCCTGAAAATGGTTCAATTTAGAAAGGTGGTATCAGGCTGGGAGGCAACAACAAATCAGAAATGATCAAAGTGTAAATCTTCCCAACACCAAGTGAAAAAAAACATTAATAACAATAACAGGAAGTGGGAGGAAGGGGAGGTAGTTAGCACCCAGACCGTGCTATCTGCCAAGCACTGTTCTACATGTTTTATACATTGTCACTCTATTTTATCTTTTGTCAGTACTTCTAACTTCTAACAACATGAGTACTATAATTATAACTGTGAGGGATGAGCTTCCCCTCCCACTTTTCCAGGCACATGAAACATTTATCTCAATCCAGCCATTTTCCATAGAGCCCTCGCTCCTCATGGTGTTCATCTATTGATGTGAGACCCCCCTGAACTGAACTGAAGGGGTTGGGAATGGGCCGTGCGGTCCCTCAGCCAGAGGAGGGACAGAAGCTGGGGCTTGTCTGAGGAGCTCCCATGCAAAGACTTTGCTTCTTCCAGGGAGACGGACATCAGCAGCCTTTAGTGAAGTGATGACCTAGGGGTTGGCTGAGGTGCTTTCGGAGAAGGAAGTTGGCCATAAAAAGCCTTGAAACCAATTATTTTGTTTTAGCTGAACTGGTTTGAGAGTTGTTATTCAGATAAGAATTGCAAGAAAAAGGCTGAATTGGAGCAGCGAGAGGCAGAGAGAGAATGGCAGGGGGTGGGGCAGAGAGAGAGGGCCCAATGGGTGCAGTGACATCCATGAAAATAATATAACTGTGACTTTCTGAGATGGGAACCAATTAATAGCATGGGTAGGGCCTGTCGCCTTTTACTGTATACATGTGAGAAAATTTTAAAGGATAGTAAATATGAACAGCTGAAGAAGATGCAGAGGGACTTTGAGAGTCTAGATGTCTGCAAGCAGAAAAGGGGAAATAAAATTTAAAAAACAGACATTCCTCTCTAAAGACTAAAATTCTAGCTAATGTATACAGGGTAGATGAAAAATTAATAAATACAGATGTTCCTCAATTATGTCCCATAAACCTATCATAAACTGAAAATCTAAGTTGAAAATTCATTTAATACTACCCTGTAGAGCACTGGTCCTTTACATTCATGATCATGTGGCTGACCAGATGCTACAGCTCACTGGTGCCCAGCACCTTGAGAGAGAATCGTACTGCATATCGCTAGCTCGGGAAAAATCAAAATTCAGAATTCCAAATTCAGTTTCTACTGAATGCATATTGCTTTCACACCTTCATGAAGTCAAAATATCGTAAGTTGAACAGTCATCTAAGAAAGAGACTGTCTGTATATTGGTTTTCTTTTTTTTTTTTTGCTTTTTTCCCCCAGGATTTATGGCTTCTGTGTTACATTCCTTCGAGGTGAGAACGATGAATATATTAAAAATGTGTCATCTGTGTTTCACACATATAACATTTAAAAGAAAAGGAACTCAGGCTTGATCAACATTTTCATATTCTGTCACTTTTTTCTAAAGTATAGGACATTAACAAGAAAGAAATAAAAGGTATCTGGAGGGGAAAAAATGGCATAGATGACAGAGGCTCTGTTTATTCCTCTGGCAACCAAATCAAAGTTGTGACAGAAACAAGGAGCAAAGGGCAAGGAAAAATCACCTGGGATCTAGATGAACAAGCTACACAACTAGGGAGAAATCTAAGAAATCACCCTGCAACTGGCCGAAGGTAGGACAGGGCCAGGACACGAGGCTGCCCCAACTGGAGCGGCTGAACGGGACAGAGGCTACTGCAGCCAGCAGCTGCAGATGCCTCTTAAAGGGGCCGTGTTTGTGAATGGACGTCCATGGTGACGGATCTGCTCACTCTGAGTACCATTGACAATTTGGCTGTGCAGGGACTTACAAGGAGACACTGAGTTTTCGGAGTGAGGGCGGCAGTGAGGCCCTCTATTTGGCAGAAGTGCGAGCGGTATCTATTTTTCCTCTGTTGAGTACTGCCTGCTCCCAGTGCAAAGACTTAGTGCTGCCATAGCAGAGACATCATCGAACTGGGCAACAGAGGTTGCTCTACCCAGAGGATTCCCTGAAACTCTACCTCCCCCAACTTGCAGCCCCATTTCCAGGTATATCCTCAGTTAGTTAGGTGCTCCTTGCTGAGCAGTACTAAGACTCACACTGATGGCAGCTGGCCTTGGTTTTGGTGTGGCCTTTTGAGGCAACCATAAACACAGTATCTGTGGATTGCTTGCTGAATCTTAATAGGTAGCCCTGGAGGGGCACAGGCAGGGGCTAAATTTGGCTTGCAGCTGAACCCCTCTCAGGACTGTGCCATTGGACACCTATTACACAAAGCTACACTAATAAGACCGGGAGACTTAGAAGCTTTGCTTAGTACATAGAAACAGACATGGAAGGGCAGCCAAAATGGGAAGGCAAAGAAGCAGAAACCACATGAGAGAACAGAACAGAGATCTAGAATTAATGGAGTCAGGCAATCTGACAGACAAAGAGTTCAAAACACTGGTTAAAAAGATGCTCAATGAACTCCTGGGAAGGGTAGATGAATTCAGTGAAAACTTCAACAAAGAAATAAAAAATATAAAAATGGAAATGGAAATTATAAAAGAGAACCAGTCAGAAATGAAGAACACATTATCTGCAATGAGAAGTATATTAAATGGAATAAACAAAGTGAATAAAAAAGAGGATCAAATGACCTATATAGAGGTTGGGAAAGCCAAGGACACTCAATCAGAAAGGCAAGCAAAAATATAAAAATAAAAAAAGCCAAGACTGTAAAAATAATTTAAGGAGCCTATGGAACACTACTAAAGGTAAATATATTCATGTAATCAGGGTACCTGAAGGAAAACAAGATGTTGAACAGCTATTTGAAGAAATAATAATGGAAAACTTCCTAAAACTGATGAAGGAAATAGACATAAAACCCCAGGATGCTCAGAGGGTCCCCAAAACCAAGAACCCAAAGAGACCCATACCAAAACACATCAGAATTATAATGCCAAAGGTTAAATACAAAGAGAGAGTGCTAAAAGCAGCAAGAGGTACGCAGTTAGTTACCTACAAGGGAGAACCCCTAAGACTGGCAGCTGATTTCTCAAAAGAAACCATGCAGAATAGAAGGGCTTGGCACAAAATATTCGATGTGATGAATACTTTATCCAAGAATACTTTATCCAGCAAAGCTATCGTTCAGGGTTGAAGGAAAGATAAAGAGCTTCCCAGACAAAAAGAAGCTAAAGAAATTTATCACCACCAAGCCAGTATCATAGGAAATGTTGGAGGGCCTTCTTTAAGAAGAAAAAACATGTATCAAAATCAGGAATAAAGAATGGTAACACCTACATTCCTATCAACAAGTACCTCAAATGGAAAAGAATTAAGTGCTCCAACCAAAATATAGAGTGGCTGATTGAATAATAAAACAAGATCCCTACTTATGCTGCCTACAAGAGACTCACTTCAGATTAAAAGACACACACAGACTAAAAGGAAGGGGATGGAAAAAGATATTGCCTTGATGGATCCAAAGGGTCTTGCACTGAATGAAATGGGTCAGACAGAGAAAGATGAATATCACATGATTTCACATACATGTGGAATCTAAAGAACAAAATCAACAACAACAACAACAAAAGCAGAAATAAACTTATATACAGAGAATATTTTGAGGGATACTAAATGGGAGGGGGATTGAGGGGGAAGAAGAGGGCAAAGGGATTGAGAAGTACAGGTGGATAATTGCAGAGTACACATGGGGATGTATAGTATAGCATGAAGAAGATGATTAATAATGTTGGAATGAATATGTGGGGTGGAGGAGGGGTGCTATATTTGGTGGGGTGAGCGCTTTGAGAGTTGTGTGGATCTGATCAATATGCTGTACAGCTGAGGCTGGTTGGTGTGTTGTATGCCAACTATAATTGAAAAAAAAAAACCTCATTGAATTGTACAGTGTAAATGCAGGCAACTAATTGTCTATTATATTTCAATAAAAACAAAAAAAAGTATCTGAATTGGAAAGAAAGAAGTAAAACTCGTTATTTGCAGATGACATGATACTACATATAGACAACCCTAAAGATTCTACCAAAAAACTGTTAGAACTGATCAATGAATTAAAGTATCAGTATATAAAATTAATATTCAGAAGTCAGTGGCATTTTTATATACCACTGATGAACTTTCAGAAAGAGAAATTAAGAAAACAATCCCATTTACAATGTATCAAAAACAATAAAATACCTGGGAATCAAATTAACCAAGGAGGTAAAAGACCTGCTCTCAGAAAATTATAAGTCATTGAAAAAAGAAATTGAAGATACAAATAAACGGAAGCATATACCATGCTCATGGGTAGGAAGAATTAATATTAAAATGGCCATACTACCCAAAGCAATCTATAGATTCAATGCATCCCCTATCAAAATACCAATGGCATTTTTTAGAGAGTTCGAACAAATAATCCTAAAATTTATATGAATCATAAAAAATTCTGAATAGTCATAGCAATCCTGAGAAAGAAGAACAAAGTTGGAGGTATCACTCTACCTGATATTAAACTGCTATGAGGTTATAGTAATCAAAACAGCATGGTACTGACATAAAAACAGATACATTGATCAATGGAACAGAATAGAGAACCCAGAAATAAATCCTTGACTATATACTCACTTAATATATGACAAAGGAGGCAAGAATATAAAATGGGGTAAGGACAGGCTCTTCAAAAAATGCTGCTAGGAAAATTGGGCAGATATATGCAAAAAAAAAAAAAAAAAAAAAAGAAAGAAAGAAAAAGAAAAAAAAGTAGTTGGACCACCTTCTTATTCTGTGTACAAGACTCAAAATGGATTAAAGACTTAAATGTAAGATCCCAAACCATAAAATTTCTAGAAGAAAACAGAGGCAGTAATCTCTCTGATATTGCTACTAGTATTTTGTTTTTGGACATATCTCCTCAGGCAAGGGAAAAGAAAAAATAAACAAATGGGACTACATCAAACTAAAAAGTTTTTGCACAGCAAAGGAAATCATCAACAAAACAAAAAATAACCAACTGAATGGGAGAAGGCATTGCTTATGATACATCTGATAAGAGGTTAATATCCAAAGTATATAAAGGACTCATACAACTCAACAATAACAAAAAAAACCAAAAAATTCAATTAAAAAACGGGCAGAAGATCTGAGCAGATATTTCTAATACTAAAAAAAATTTTTAAAAAATATTTTCAATTACATAAAGACTAATACATTTATAACACAGAGACCATTAAAAATTATTAAAAGAATGTTAGATAAATTGTAAAAAAAAAGTGTGGGATATTAAGTAAGCTCAATTAGAAAAGGTTTTTACTCACATTTTATTAACTTGAAAATTATTCTTCCTTCCAAGAACAATAGAACATTAAAAATGCACCTTAAAGATGATCCTTTTGAAAAATATATCAAGAATTAAAGCTTCAGAAATAAGATTACTGATTAAGACTTCGAAATAAGTGAAAATTGTAACAAAAACAGATTTTTTAAATGAGAGAAGACTGTAATACCAAGTGTAACTTATGCTAGTAGATTTTAAACACTTTGTTGTTGGTCTTGTCTCATATCTGGTCTCCTGATACAAAGAAATTGATAGCCGAGATCTAAAATCTTCAAATCCTGAACCAGTCTTCCTTTTCATCCCATGGAACTGAACATTCTTTATTAGCAGGGTTTGGGTAGCAAATCCTTTCGGGTAAAGGTGTAAATTGAAATAATCTCTCTGGAGGACAATTTGAATCAGGTTTTTAAAGCCTTGAAACACTATCTTTTTGATCCAGTAATTTTACTTTTAAGTTTTTCCTCTAAAGGAAACATCAGAAATGTGCACAGTGATTTTTGTTTGGAAAGGTTCACTGCAACTTTATATATTTAATCACAAATAATGAAAACTAATAAAATGTTTAATACCAAAAGTTTGGTTAAATAATTTGTGACACATCCATATGTGATCTAGCTGTTAAAATCATGTTTTCAGTATTACCTTAATTATGTGGTAAAGAGCTTATAATAGAGTTTTTGAAAGCAACAAGATACTAAACTGTCTATAATTGAATGCTAATCTATAAAAATTATTACATGTATTACATATGAAAAAACTGGAAAGTGACTTATCAAAATATTCACAGTGGTAGCATAGAGATGACTAAGTTTTTCTTTTTTATTTAGTATTTTCAAATCTTCTATGATAAATATATTTTCCTTTCATACTAATTAAAAATAAATGTTTAAAAGACGAATTCTCTAAAATTGGAAAACCAGGGATACTTTATGGAGACCTGTACTATCAAATCAAAGTGGCTGAAGTGATTTCCTTAACTTGTGAAAACTAGCTTCTCCTGGAAAATAACAAAACTGTCATGTTGCAGAACCCACTGTGGAGGAAGCCATTGAGAGGGTATGCCTATGATTGACCAGTGAGCATGACCTGAGCAATCAGAAGCTCCATACCCCTTCCTCTGTCCTTGGAATGTATGTTCTGCCCGCCATTCTGACTTTTGGAGCTGTTTCAAGGACACAGCCTTGAGAGAGTAATGTTTTGTTGAGACTATCTGGACTGATTATGTGACTGAACACAGTTGAGGGCCTCTATGTAAACTCTTTAGGTTCTGGTGGTTGGATGTGTGGCGACATACTCGTCTTGGACCCACTTAAGACAAGGGTCATATATAAGTTCCCATGCTTATTGGACCCGCCACCTACCAGTCTGGAGTGGTCAGTCTTTGGTCTCTCTTTGCCCTCTATCTACAGGGACCAGTTTCGAATTTCACCTCGCAAAATTGTGAACCAATAGGCCTTCTGTACAAAATTGGTTTTATTCATGATAATTGTTCATTTGTTTGTTCTGGCTCCCGAATGTGCCTACAGGCATGCTAACCTGAGTATCAGGGCTTTCTTCCTTCTCTGGGGCAGATTGTTTTGGGCACCTAGTGGCTCAGGGAAGTGGTTTACCTTGTTTCATAGAGCCATCTCCTTAGCCTTCTCTAGTCAGAGGTGGCTGGTTGTTTGGGGGCTTTGCTATCTCCTCAAGTTCTGCATATGCAGTTGTTTATAGGGTATTGCTATGAAACTCATTCAGCTATCAGCACTGGAGGCATTACGCAAGGATCTGGTAAGATACTGAAACCTATTAGCTCCTTCTCAGGAAAAATTGTGAGAGGGCTCCACTTACCCATTTATTCATTCCTGGGCACTGGTTCTTGATTAGAAAGAATGGTGATTAGGTTCACCTGGTTCAACTGTGGCTCCATAACATGACCTGGAAGACTACTTAGTTTAAAAACTTTATTTCTTTTAATCAAAGTAATTTATGATAGTTAAAAAGTTAGATATATGGAAAAGGAGAATGGAGGGGGTGAAAATGACCCTGCCAACAGCACTGCTTATGGATGGCTCTCTAGATTGGCTGCTGCCTAGGGTTTGCCCTTTCTTTCTCCATACATGCTCGTCTATGAACCTAATGGACGCATATCTGATGCAGCTAGTGTAAATTGTGGAGCTCCACCTCAAACCTACTGTATTCATTACTTGGGGCTGCCATAAGTAAATGCTACAGATTGGGTGATGTAAACAACAGAAATTTATTTCTCACAGTTCTGGAGGTTAGAAGTCCCAGATCAAGGTGTTGCCTGGTTTGGGTTTTCCGAGGCCTCTCTCCTTGGCTTGCAGGTGGCCGCTTTCTTATTGTGTCCCCTAGTGGACTTTCCTCTGTAAGCACATATCCTGGTGTATCTTTGTCCTGATCTCTTCTTATAAAGACACCAGCCAGATTGGTTTAGGGCCCACCAGACCAGCTTCATTTTAACTTAATCACTTCTTTAAAGCCCTATCTCCAAAAACAGTCGCATTCTGAGATACAGGTGGTTAGGATAGCAACATGTGAATTTTTGGCAGGGTGCGGGTCACAATTCAGCTTATAATACCTATTATATTAGAAAGTGGGATTTTCATTTCTTATAGTATCCTTATAACTGGCTTTGGTATCGGGGTAATGCTGGCCTCATGAAATGATTTTAAGAATATTCCCTCCTCTTCAATTTTTTGAAAGAATTTGAGAAGGATTTGGTAGAATTCACCAGTGAAACCATCTAATTCTAGGTTTTCCTTCACTGGAGAAGTTTTTTGATTACTTTTCAATCTTTTTGCTTGTGATCGATCTGTTCAAATTTTTGGTCTCTTTATGATTCAGTCTTGGTAAGCTTGTTTCTTGGAATTTATCCGTTTCTTCTAGGTTATCCAATATGTTGATATATAATCGTTCATAGTAGTCTCTTATGAGCTTTCGTATTTATGTGGTATCAGCTGTAATGTATCATGTATCATTTTAAATTTTATTAATTTGACTTTTCTCTCTTTTTTCTTTAGTCTAGCTAAAGATTTGTTAATTTTGTGGTTTTTTTTTAGAAATCTGGCTTTTGGTTTTGTTATTTTCTACTATTTTTATGGTCTTTGTTTTACTTATTTCTCTTCTGATCTTCATTATTTCCTTCTTTATGCTAATTTTGGGCTTAGTTTGTTCTTTTTTCCCCTTCTTTCCTGATGTATAAAGTTAAGTCATTTACTTGAGATTGTTCCTGTTTTCTTGATGTAGGTGTTTATTGCTATAAACTTTCCTCTTACAACTGCCTTTACAACATTCCATAAGCTTTGACATGTTTTGTTCCCATTTTCATTTGTTTCAAGATTTTTAAAATTTATTTTTCTTTCGATTTCTTCTTTGAAGAATTGATTGTACAGAAGTGTATTATTAAATTATTATTTCCTGTTTTCTGCTTCATTTTGAGTTACATTGATATTCCCCTTCTTGCGTTTTAAGTTGGGGGTTGAATTAATTTATTTCATCCTTCCACTTTTAAAGAATTGATTTAAAGCATTTAATACTGTGAATTTTTCTCTGATCATTGCTTTAATTATATCCAATAGATTCTGATAGTGTTTTATTTATCATTGTTTTAGAAGTTCTTTAATTTGACTTACACTTATCCTTTCACTCAGACATTGTTTAAAAAGAGGTTTTAAAACAGTTTTCAGATGGAAGAACTCAATTTTATTAATTGCTAATATTTTTATACTATGATAAGGTAATTTTAAAAATTGTTTCTAATTTATTGAGGATTCTACATGGTCTAATATATGTCCTTTTAAACAAATGTTCTGCACATTTGAGAAGAACGTATATTTTCTACTATTGAGGTATGCATTTTGGTGTAAATATGTAAGCTCTACATAAGTAATTACATTGTTTAGGTCTTCTCCATACTTTGTTTTTCTATACCCACTTTCCTGCCTCAAACTCAGAGTGATTCTTCTATTTCTCCTTGCATCTCCTATCTTCTATTTAGGAGGGTGGTTCTATGTTATTTTGGTATATAGAAATTTATAACTCTTAGGTCATTAATGGCCTTTAACATTATAAAACATCCTTCCTTGTCTCATTTAATGCTTTTTTTAAAAATGTAAATTATGCCTTGCAAGATCTCAATTATGTCTTATTTTGCTGTGGCTGGACTGTGCTTTCTTCGTTGGAGGGGGGCGGGAGGGAGGGGGGGGAGGTGCGTGAGGAAGAGGAATTAGGAGGAAGGCGTTGCCTTCCTTCATCGTTCTTCCTTTTGCCGGTACTTCCCTTCCTTCCTTCCTTCCTTCCTTCCTTCCTTCCTTCCTCTCTTTCCTTTCTTTCCTTTCTTTCCTTTCTTTTTTCTTTCTTTTCTTCCCCCTAGGGGGAGCAAGAGAGAGACACCATTCTTTGTTAAACTAAAAATAAACTATATAAATGTCTAAAGATTGTACTATATACTTGAAACTAATTTTTAAAAAAAGGTTATGTAGGCGCATGACTTGTCTTCAGCCCTTGCCAAGTCATGGCATATCTCAAACTACAGAATACCATTTTCTTTATTCACAGCATGCTGCCAGCCTGGAACACCACGCATCACAGGGAAGAACAATGAAGTGCCACAGAAACTGACTCTTGACTGAGAAAAATCAGTCTCCCTCCATTTGTCATCATCAACATTATTGACAGAAATTCCTTACATTATACTCATTTATGGAACATGAGTAAAATGGCAAAAACTTTCTGCCTTGTCCGGAATCACGATTAAGATATTGGACAGAAGTGGGGCGGGGTGGTGGTGGTGGTGGTGGGGGGAGCGGGGGGGATGGGGGGAGGACCTGTAGAGAAAGCAGAACAAAATAGGTATTTATCTTTGTTTCTAACCAAGCCTCATCCTACTTAGAAATCAGAGGATAAGACCTCTTGAGAGCTTGTTATATTAAGTAAGAAAGTTCTTACTTTTCCAATAGATCTGGGTTATCCTTAACACAGCAGCAAATTCAATGCCTCAAATTTGTTTAATTCTATATACTTTTCTTCTACCCCCACAGGTTAGTTTCTATTCTTTTTCTTTTTTTAAGAAAATTGAAAAAATTTTTGATTACAGTTGATGTTCAATATTATTTTATATTAGTTTCAGGTGTACAGCATAGTGGTTAGACATTAACATAATTTATGAAGTGATCCCCTCAATTAGTCTAGTACCCATCTGACACCATACATAGTTTTTATAATATTAGTGACTATATTCCCTATGCTGTACTTTATTTTACATCTCTGTGACTATTTAATAACTACCAGTTTGTACCTCTTCATACCTGTTTACCTTTTTCACTGCTACTGTTTTCTATTTGTTTGCACTTACCAAAATAGCTTTGCCTATGCCTTCAGCTTTAGCTTTCAGCATGATTTTGTTTTATGCGTGCTTCTAGTATGTAGCATAGAATCAATCGGGTTTCTGTTTGAGCCAGTGTGGAAATCATTTTCTTTTAATCATTTTCTTAAATGAGTTAAACCTATTCATATTTAATGACATAATAACATATTTGGTCTTTAGTCCATTATATTATTTTATATTATGTTTCCAAGTGCATTTTTTTTTTTAGATTTATGAGCAAATGTATAAGTTATTTTTATGGTCTGTTTGTTTAAAAATTATTTTGTTCTTTATAAACACTTGTGCATTTTTTTCCCTAGTAGGTACCTTTATACTAATACCTTTTATAATGCTCTTAGTCTGTTTTTATACATATAGGCTCCTATTACAACAGGTCCTCAAATAATGTCATTTCATTCAATGTCATTTTGTTATTATGTTGATGAGGAAAAAAAATCAATTTCTGGTTAGTGCCACTGTCTGTGTGGAGTTGGTACATTCTTATGTCTGCAGGATTTTCTCCAGGGACTTGGGTTTCTTCCCACATCCCAAAGATGCGCACATGAGGTGAATTGGCGTGTCCCAATTGTCATAGTGTGAGTGAATGTAAGTGTGTGTGTGAGGTGCCCTGAGATAGAAGGATATCTTGTCCAGGCTGGAGTCCTGTCTTGTGCTCTGAGCTCCTTGGACCGTGAACTGAAATAAGTGGATTGGAAAAAAATTCCCTTAGTAGTTTTTATTAATCTTTCTTAAGTGTATTTATAACTCACATTTGTTTCCATGTTTAATACTAGAAATGTTTTGGTTATTAGTTTAGAAGTCTAGTGATGTTTTTGTAATCAGAAATATGCTATAGGCACTTAACTCATTTTTATCAATTAGCTTCTAGTAAAATTGATTTCCTTTATGTTGTTTTGCTTAAAGTCACAGTTTCCAAGAACCTATTGATGATATTAAGTGAGAACTTACTGTATTTGGTTTATTGGCTTTAAATGATATCCTGAGTCTTCTATGTATTACCCAGCTTGGACCTGATACCTCTGTGTCAGATTTATTTATTTATTTATTTAGTGGGTCTTCACCCCTCTCCCCGATTTAAGAAGAACTTTGAGATGTTGAAATACTGTTTCACAAAGTTAAAATTCCACAAAGTCCTTTGATTCTCCCATAGACTTTTACAGAGGCCTTTAATTCTCAATGGTAGTTGTGCCGTAGCCAAAAGGTAATAGCAGAACTCTTTCTTGGACCAGTTCCCACTCTCACCTGGACTGCTATATACCTACTAGATTTTGTAAAGTCTAGATAAAACTGGCATTGGCCAAAGATAGTTTCAAGGCAGTTTTAACCAGGTGATTTAAGGCTTTTGCCCATCTAATGTCATTCTGTGCGTGAGTGTCTTCAAGTGGTCTTTTTCATTCACTACCTTCCCCATTGAGCATTAAAATTAAGAGGGGCCATGGATATCTTGAGATGCCCTCCTAAATGGATAAAAGCTTTCCAGGCAAACAAATGTTAGTTTTCCCTTATCTTCAAGAGCCGTATGCATTTGGTATATCTACTCTGGAATAGTAACACAGTGAACTGTTGTATGTAATCTAATACATCTTGGACATTGGTGCTGTGTAATCATCTGTTTAAACAGATAATTAAGAATATGGTACTCCACACACATTCAAATGTTTCTAGACTTCTTATTCACAAGCAGTTGGAAAAGCATATGGTCTGTGGGTTCTGGAAATGACCAAATTAAATATCAATACTGTAATATGATTCCTCAGATCATTAATTGCTGATGAATATTTCCTTCAATGCTCAAGTCATTTAGCTTTATGGTGTGCAGGGTGACTTGAACACACCCATATTATATTCTCGTAGAGAAAATTATCTTGCTGCAGCCCCAAGCACTTTCTATAATCTCTCCTTCACGTCTCAGAACCTAAAAAGTCATCAAACTTAGATGTATCTGAACTCAGCTGCTCATGGAAAATTTTAGAGGAATGTTTGGGATAAAAGAGGTTTGAGTGTTATTTTCTAGTCGTCTCCATGTTCTGATAGGAATACTACTGTGTTTAATGGAGAACATAATGAAATATCTGTCATCTGCCACAACCTTTAAAGGGGTTAGTGTTTGCTCTAGTCAAGGCTTTTTCTTCTTACTATTTTCATGAATATGAACACTTAAAACAACTGGCTCTACCTCTTTATAATCTGTTTAGTGAATTTCAATCTCACCAATTTAAGATTAGTAATCATACTAATATGTATACAGAAAATAATATGTGTGATCCATGTTATCTGTAAGAGAGACAAATAAACAAGCAAGTACAATATAGTATGATAAGTGCCGTGTGAGAGGAAGCATGGAGCACATAAAAATGGATGCAGCCTAGAGCTGGGGTGTCAGGGTAGACTTCACAAAGGGAGTGGTAGCTGAGCTAGCTAGGCCATGCTGCAGTAACAAACAGCCCCATATTCCAGTGGCTTAATCCAACAAAAGTTTATTTCTTATTTCTATAAAAAGCATATCTAACCACACTTCATTGCTCAAAACTAATTGCATGGCCCCACTGAGCTACAAGGAGGCTGGGAAGTGTAGTTACCATGTGCCCAGGAAGAAGAAATGTGAAATGGAATTTTGAATGCATAGCATTGTCTCTGCCACAATCAATCCTTCTTGTTACTAGTTATTCATTTTATTCTTCTTTCCACATGTAGAATACACTCCCCAGGGAGTTAATTCAGTATCCCATCCAATTACGGCATCAAACTCAAGAGTCTGTGATCTCTGGATAAATCGGGTGTGAATATGGATTCCCTTGGTCTGGAGATATATGAATTAAAAATAGACAAGTATCTGTGATTCTACCCTACACGCATATGTAATTGTAAAACAGGACAGAGAAACCACAATCAGAACATTCTCATTCAAAAAGGAAAAGAATGGGAAACATACACAGTGGTCAGTAGTCCATGGCAATTCTGAAATCCTAATGTGTAAACCTTTTGGGGTTCCTTTAACTTAGGCCAGTAGTTCTCAACCAGGAGCAGTTTTGCCCCCAGGGGACACTTGGCAATATCTGGAGATCTTTTTTGGTTGTCTCAATCAGGAAAGAGATGCTACCAGTATCCATCTGGCAAGTAGAGGTCAGAAGTGCTGCCGAACACCCTACAATACACAGAGCAGCTCCCTGCAACAGAAAATTAAGATCCCAAGGGGTCAACAGTGCCTAGGCTGAGAAATCCCAATGAGGGGATAAGGAGGATTCTTCAGTGAGGCCCTGATCCTCCTCCCTGCTTCATTGTCATCCATGGCTCCCAGTTGCTATTTTCTTGGAGTTTTTTTTTTTTTTTTTTCATTTTTCTTTGTGACCACAGATGAATTGAGCATTGAGGAGTATGCCTTCCCTGAATACGGTGTACTTGTCACTCTTATAATACTGGTGCTCGAGTGTCATTTTAAGTCTTGAACATTCATGATTTTCATTTTTTTCTCTTTATTGGTTTCTCTGACAATTCAGCTCTTTCAAAAACATATCTATTTGATCCTAATCATTTCCTTGTGTCTGCACCTATACTCAGAGTTAAAGACAGAGTTCTCACACCTGATCTTTTTCTTTATCACTCCCTAAACTCTCTGAATGGAGACTGTCTTAAGCTGCTGTGGAAAGGCTTCACACTTAATCTGATCTCTGAAAGACTGAATTTTAATGAGTTTTTGCCACTCAAAGACTTTCTCAACATTATTTACTCCTATTTGGGGTATAAAGAATTAGACTTTTCTAGTTCTTCAAGGCCATGCATTTTTGAGCTACCTATTTTTTCATTTCTGCTTAATTCCTTCCTGATTTAGTCTCTTCTTATAATTCTTTGCTAAATACAGCCAAATAATTAACAACATATCACTCAAGTTTCTTCTTTTCAACAATTCCCATGAAAACCAAAACTGTTGTTACCAAGTAACCACAGACAACAATTTTACTAAATAATTTTACACTTTATAACATGGATTAACATTTTCCCAGGCTTGAGTGTCAATTTTCTTACCTTTACCATCTGATAAGCCACTGCCATGTATATTAGGCTTTTGCTGTGGTAGTACCCAACCCCAGATACCATTTGCTGTATTAGCCAGAGGATACTAGACCACGCTGTGATAGTGAACCTCCTCCAAACTTAATGTGTTACCAAAATTTCTCTTGTTTGTTTTGCTCACGAAGCTTGCTGTGGGCTTGGGCTTTCTCTTCCTTATAGCCACCCAGAGATCCTGCTTCTTCAATTAGTGGCTCTGCCTTCTCAACATGAGGCTTCTGAGTTTGCCAGGACAGGAGAAGCCAAGAGACAAGCAAATTGAGTAGAAGCTTTTACTGCTTCAGGCTGAAAATGACACCTATCACTTCTGATCACATCTGATTAGTAACAGCTAATAATTTGGCTCTATCTAACATCACTAGGCCTGAAAAGCATACTTTCCATGTGCCCAAGAAGAAAGAATATAAAACTGAATTTCACGCACACGAAGAATTGTCTCTGCTTAGTTAAGAACTGGAAGGATTAAGAGTCATCAGTTAGATGAAGGGGCTGGAAAATGAGGAGTAGTCCAGGCAGAGGGGATTTCTTGTTTGAAAGTCTGGAGGCTAGAAAGAATGTGAATTATTTGAGGAATTGACAGAAGTGTTCTGCAGTTGAAGCTTTGTGAGGGCAATATGGGAAGAAGGAGGTAGGAGAAGGAAGAGAACAAAAACCAGGTTGGGGGTGTCGTCATGCTAAGCCTTGTAAACCATATTCAGGAGGAAGGACTTGATCCTGTGTCAAAGTGGAGATTTTAAGCAGGAGAGTGATAATTCCATAGATAGCTATTAGAAAATTATTTGGCTTCATAGAGTTCAGAATGGATTGGAATAGGTAAGACCTGAGGCAGAAGTTCAGCTAAGACATTCTTGCAATAGTCCAGGTAAGGGATAGTCTGACCTTGAGTAGTTTCGGAGAGGACAGAGCAATGTGGAGGTGTTTGAGAGAGTCTATGAGGCAGAATCAACAGAAATTGATGGTTAATTAGCTACAAACAGGTAGAGGAGTCAAGGATAAAACCCAGGTTTCTGATTGGGCAACTTTGTGCGGACTGTGGCCCCATTCACTGATGGGAAACACACAGGTAGAAGCCCCAGCCACAGGCACATCAGCCTGTCATGTTTTATAGTGGAAACCTGGCCTCATGTTGACTGTAAGAGAGACTTGAAAATGATATTAACTACTGAAAATCAAGAGGCAAGGCCTTATTTCAACCTAGCTTTTGCTTCTTTGGGGTTGTAAGGTGCTGCCTTGGGGGGGGGGAAGGCTGCTTATCAATATCGACTCTATCCTAATGAGAAGCTAAAGTCTCGCACCCATAGCAACCCTGTGTTAGTTTAGCTACTTTGGAAAATAGTTTAGTATTACCTAAAAAGTTGAATATATATTGTGATGGTTAATTTTATGCATCACATTGGCTGGGCCGTGGTGCCTAGATAGGTGGCTAAACATTATTCTGGATGTTTCTGTCAGGATGTTTTTAGATAAGATTTATTTAAATTCATGGACTTTGAGTAAAGCAGGTTGCCCTCATAATATGAGTGGGCCTCATCCAGTCAGCTGAAAGTCTAAATAAAGTAAAAGCCTGATCCCTTCTAAGCAAGAGGGAATTCTGCAGCTGATGGCCTTGGACTCCGAATTGCAATGTCATCTCTCTTCTGGATTTCTAAACTGCTAGTGTGTGTGTGTGTGTGTGTGTGTGTGCACACGCGCATGTGTGTGTGTGTCTTGGGGGTTCTCTATTAAGAAGGATGGGGCTTGGTCAATTTTATTCCCTAAAAAGATTAAAAATCCCAACATGACCTCAAATTGTTGGGCCACATCCACTTTAACTTCTCCCGTGAAGGCCTGAAGCAAGGCTTCTGTGTTCTTATGCTTTTCTTATGCTTTTCTGTCTGTTCATTTGCTCTCCAAGTTAGCAGTGACAGTGAAGACCTTAAGAGGCCTCCAGACTTTAATAGAATCTGAGTATCTACAATCAAGTCACCACTTACAGCCTGTGTTGTCACCAGTTCCAAATGGGCCTGCTTTGGCCAGTCTTCAATTATTGGCTTTTCTTCACTGATTTTGTGATTAGTGCCTTTGGTATAGATATAATTGGTGGGTGGTTTTTCCTGTGTTTTGGTGCAGTGCTAAATCTTCAGGTATCTTTTCAATAGTCACAACAAAGGTTCTGTATATAACCTCTAGTGCAGAAAACATTGACTTCCTATAATTTTTCCTCTCTTCCCTACCTCAGTGGTCTGCCCCTGGAGCACCAACTCAGCAGTGTTTTGTAGCCACTATTATAAAACTTTCTTCCATATGAACTATGTGCCACAGAGTTCCCAAACACGCCACACACTTGGTGTGCCATTTGCTTATTCCCCAGGCTTTATTGCTTTCCCTCTTGCCTATCATGGAGGCCCATCCAAGGGATTCTGCCCAGAGAGATGGAGCAGGGGATTTGGATCAATCCAAACTTATTTGCTAACATGGGTCTCTCTTTCAGCTCTAGGAAAGGGTCTATTAAAAAAAAATAATTTAACAAATTTGGTTTCTGTTGATGCTAGCATCTAGGATCTCTATTCATTTGATGCTTCTTTCACTTGCAGCCATTTATGCAAATTTGTGTTTGTCTCCAGGAACTTAACTAGCTTCAACATTGTTTTTCTTCCTTGAGTGAGACTAGCTCAAACCTTGAGAACTAGCACATATTTTGAAGCATGACTCTGCCAGTGGTTGGGCTGTCATGATGCAGATGCCTTCCTGGCTCTATTCTCTGGATAATGATTATTCTTTTATGCAGAGTGGCATTATGTCAGAATTCATCAACAACCATGGACTAGATCCCCCAAAATAAACCCCCTGTTTACAGAAGCCACACTTGAATGCATGGTCATATTAGCTGCAATAAAACTTTTTACAATGGTTCTTGGCTCCCTCCATTAGTAAAAGGATCTTTGCCCCCTGAAAACTCCAATTACTTCTAGAAATTTCCAGATACTTTCCTGGGTGCTTACTAACAAATCCTGTCAGCTACCACCTAGTGCTTGCCATTTCTTTACTGCTACTCCAGCCCTCCTTCATGAGGCTTGACATAGTCCTGTGTCTCTGCTGCCCACCAGTGAGCAGCCACCCTCAAAGGTCCCTGACTCCAACATGCCACATTGACTGTAGGTCTAAGCAGAAATTGGATCATTGTCCATCCCTCCCTTTTGTGTGACCTTCTAGTCTCAATGTCTCACAGTGTTTCTGTGAGAATAACTCCTTCCATTTCTGTTTACAGCAATTCTTTCCTTAGGACTCAAACATGAGCCCCAATAGAAGTAATTTCAGTTTTTCTTCAATGCCTTCTTACTTTCCATCATTCACCTACACCTAAGAGTTCTAAAATCAGCCTTTTGACATGAGACTTATGTTTTACTATAAAACTTTTTCTACATTAAATTTTTTTTTTTTTTGTAAGTGGAAGCAATAGAAAGGCTATGGCAATGATAGGAAGAAAAAGTACAAAAGTGTCTAGGAGCCAAGCAATCCTCCCTAAAAGAATGTGTTAATCTTGTCTGCCTATCTGAAGGTTTGAATTCTGGCTTGAGAATGATTCTTGGTGAATAATTTAAGAAACATTTGACAAAGGCTTAATCACCTATATTCTCTTTAGATATAAAATTACTATAACATGGTACAGAAATATGGAGAATAAAGGACAGGAAACTCTGGCGGTAAATGGTGGAGACAGAAAGTGACTCTCTGAAGAAGGATAAACGTAATACAGGAATAGAAAAATCAAGACGGCGATGTCAGTGATTATGACCGAGTACTCTCTATTTGCCGGTACTGAAGAGTGTGCTGTTGGAGGGAATATAAGCTAGAGAGGCACAAGTTACAGTGCTTTCTGAAAAGTGAGAAGTGAGTGAAGAGATTGAAGTCTAGACCACCAGGGAGGTTTGGTTCAGGGTAGGGGTGGAGGGCGACAGTGCAGTTTTCTAGATCAGTAATGGCAGGGGAAGGGGCTGAGCATACAGAGTGCTTGCTCTGCCTGTGGGGCTAACTCGTGGGCTTGCCCTGTCCACAGTGTCAAGGTAGGTGGAATGGATAAGGTCAGACTAGAGCATCTTGGCCTCCCCATACTTAGATATTATAAGGTTCCATGTGGCCTGATGTGGGCTGTCAGCAGTTCTAGATATATCATCTCCCACACTCATGTGAAACAAAACTTGCCTTAGGGTTCCTTCTCTCTCTAGCTTTGTTGTCAGACAGCCCAGTTTCTGTTTATCCAAGATTCTGCCTCATGATGCCCCTACTTTGGGCTGAAAACTAACAGAATGTGGGTTTGCTTCAGAAATGGCTGGCACCGTAACATTTAGAGCAATTTTCAAAAACAGCAAACATCATTTAATGCCTCTTGGTCACTGCAGAAATATAGAGCTTTATCTCTGCTTGACAGAAGGCTAGAGCCTGAAGATATCTTAGAGATCATCTTCTGTTTGTTGCTCTGTAGTTTATAGTTTATTAATCCAACAGTTATTTATTAACCATTCACTATGCACCAAGAACTATGCTAGATGATGGAGTAAAGAGATAAATAAGACGGAAGTAACTCCTTCTTTAATGGGATTTACAGACAGACAGGGCAGCATAGGGTGCTATGGGATTCCAATAGAGCAACCCCTAACCTTGCCTTGGAGGTCAGAGAAAGTATCTTAGAACCAATGACACATGAGTTGAGATCTGAAGCATGAAGAGCAGCCAAGAAAAGTGAGGGCAGGAGACTGATGCCAGAGGCATTATATGGCTTGTTAAGGGAGAGCCAGGACTGTTACTCAAAGCCTCAAACTCCTGGTTCCTTTCTCATTCATGGAACACATGCTGGGTATATACTAAGCAGTAGAATTACAAAGAAGAAATCACATCCCTTTCCTTCAATAACCCCATGGTTTAATATAGAGAGGAACACATAAATAATTATGTGATGAGATAACTGCTTCGGTAACTACAAGCACAGGGAATTTATGATGCATGCAAGGGTGACATTTTGTTCAGGCTAGGATAGAGAAGGGGATCAGAAATGGATTTCCTGAAGAGCTGACTTTGGTGCCAAATTTTTAATGAAAATTAGGTAGTCACCAGGTAAAGGGTTTAATGAGAGTGGTCCAGGTTGAGGGGCAGTCTGTTTCAAAGGCCCAGAAACACCCAATCCTATGTCATCTTTGAAGAATTATGAGTCATTCAATATGATCGGAGTGAGCATGTGGGAGAAAAAGAATATCAAGAAATGGGACTGGAGAGGCAAGCAGAGCCACATTCTAGAGAGATTTGCAGTGGAATATGTTAAAAAGTTAAAAATTATTCTTGAGACAGTTGGAACCAGTAGATGCCTTAATGTGAGACCAACCAGATTTATGTATATCCCTGAAAAACTGCTTTATTAAAAATATGAAGAATGTATGTGGAAGGATAAGATTAGAAGCAGGGAGACTAGAGGAAGAGCCGTCGAAATCTCGGTGTTTGTGGTTGAGTTAAAGCAGTGGGAACAAAGGGAAGTGAAAGGTTTTGAGAAATACTTAGAAGTGAATTGAAGGTGAACAGTTTGTCCAGGTTTGCCTGAGACCTTCCTGATATTGGCACTGAGAGCCCAAAATGCTGGGAACTCCTCAGTCTTGGAAAAACCTGGATGTTGTTTATCTTCTGTGAAATTAACCCCGCAGGAGAGCAAGAGGTAGAAGGAGAATCCAAAGATGATTTTCAGGATTTTAGATTGGGCACCTTGGCCAACAGTGGAGCCACTTACTGAGATATGTAAATGGAGAGGAGAGATGCAGTGTTGGATCTGAGAAATATAAAAATGTAATTTTGGACATGCTGGGTTTACATGATTATGCTATATGCAGGTGGAGATTTGTAAGTGGGGGTGTGGTGCCAGAGCTCAGTCATCAGACCTGGGTTGGAAATAGAGACTTGGGAGTCAGCCACATAAATAGTATTTGCAAAGGTCAATACGGCAAACAAAGTAGACATGGGAAGACCTCTGTTTCTCTATCGTCTATCTATCTATCTATCTATCTATCTATCTATCTATCTATCTATCTATCTAATCTGTATATATTCTACAGAACTTGAAATAAGTTTATTCAAAACACAAAGTCAAGCTTTAAAAGAAGAAAGGTAAAATTTTAGGGGTCAGAAATGAAGAGGAAACCCTAAACCACTGTGCTGAGCTAAATATGCCAAAAGAGCCAAGAGAGGACTAGAGAATCCTCTGGAGGCTAATTTTTTATGTAAGATCTAAAGTCAATATCTTAAGCTGAAATGGGACCCCGTATAAAGTTGGACACAAGGAAGTGGTTGCCATATCTCCGAATGAGCATGGAACAGGACTTCTGCTCTGAACCATGATAGGAAGAGAGTAGTAATTCCTGAGAAGTCATAACCTCAAGCCAATGCTGCATATGTTTCCTTGTGACTTACATCCTGTGGGAAACATTCCTGCTGAAAAACACAGTACACAAGGTGGCCATGTGAAAGTTGGCAATCTTTACTGTGAAGAAGGCGGAAAGAACAAGCAATGACAGAATTTACAAATAATAGAGCATTCTGAAGGAGATTTTAAAATAAATTTGTTTGGAAATTTAAAGAAATAAACAAAGGAATAAAATACCCAAGGCTAGTGTAGAACATTATGAATAAGGAACAAGTAGATAAAATAAACACTAAGAATAAAAAAACTGAATACATAGGTTAAACATAAGACAAGGTAGCTAAGTAGAGAATTGATAAACTGAAATATCCGAACAACCCAGACTGCAGCATAAAGATAAAGAATAAAAAATAGGAATAAGAAGCTAAGAGATATGAAGAACCTAAGGAGAAATTTCAACGTCCATCTAAATGGATTTTAAAGAAGCGCTAAAGAGGATGAGAGAGAATGTTGAAAGGAATAGTGATGAATGATGAATGCTTTTCTAGTATTAAAAAGTGGTTGTGAGTCTTTAGAGAGAAATGATACACCAAATCGTCAGCAGGGAATGCAAAGAAATCTATATTTAGACAATCTGTAAAATAAATAAATAAATAAATAAATAAACAAATAAATAAATAAATAAATAAAGGGAGACATCACAGATATTGAGAAAATCTTAAAAGCTACCAAAGGAAACACAGGAATGACAATCAGACACATGGCAGATTTCTTATTGATAGATGCCAAGGACAAAGAAATAATGTCTTCTAAGTGCTGATGGGAAAAGAAAATCCAGGCATGTTAAATGATCACTCAAGATGAAGGGCTAAATTGAAATATTTTCATAATGAAGTTTATTGCTCACAGGGCCATCCTGAAATAATTGCTGCAGGATGCACTTCAGAAAGAAGTAAACTGAACTCAGCAAAAGGCAGTGAGAGGCAAGAAGTGATACTTGAACAAAGATGTTTGTAAAATGCAGTGGTAAATCTGGAAATGATTGATTAGAAAATATAATTTAAAAAACTGGAGTGTTTTAAAACAAGGTGAAATTATATTTTAAACAATAATATGGAAGATTGGAGAAGATTTTTTGGTTGTTAAAATGTTCTAAGGTACCTATGAAGTAGAGTGATAGGCGTATTGATTAACTTTTGAGTAGAGTACACACTTTAAAATTTAAGGATGGCAACAAAAAGTATATAAACAAAATAATTTTCAAAACAGTAGTGGAAAGGGAAATAAAGAAATTTAAGAAATTTAACAGATGACAGTTGGGTAAAGAAAAATTATATCATAGAAAATACAAAATAAAATGGTAGAAATCAGCTTAAATGTATAGTAATCATGAAAAAAATGTAAATTTAAACATACCCATTAGAATATAGAGCTATGCAGAATGTATAGTTAATTTTGCTATAATGATTGTTTTAGAAATGGGCATTTATTCCAACATGATTGATATGTTAGGGGGTATTTGAAGCATAACACAAATTCCACATTCATTTTTATGTGATTTTTGTCTGTGAGAAACACTAGATGGATACTGAAAACTTCCCCCTGCTGGACCAAGCTGCATAGGAGCACTTAAAATACACAGGGTTCAAACACCTATCAGCATCTCCATTCCCCACACCTGTCATGAGTGACACCCATCCACATCTGCAGTTCCAACCTCTCTCTGATTTCAGGCAACGCTGCTTCCTCCACCTCACAACAGCTTTCAAGCTGCAACTCTTCTGGCAGCTACTTCCACAAGCAAACTTCATGTGTCTTTTCCAAGGTAAAATGCCAAACCAACTGTATTTCTTAACTGTTTAAAATGTATAAGACTGCACTGCTGCTTTTTTCTCTCTTTTAAAAAAATATGCTACTAATGAAGTTTTCGAGTATTGGGCCTCTAAACTCCATTAATCTCATAAGCCCTGTGATTTTTACAGCCTCATTTTGAACAGTGTGGTGATTTTTAGGAGTGCATATATCATGTAATGGCAGAATTTACCATATTTTTAAACATCCAAGTAGTTAGAGAATTAACCACTATAAGGTAATGGCATAAAAAGTTTTATATTAAAATAATGAGCTGTACTAGCAAAAAAAAATAAACCAAAAGAAAGCTAAAATAGCAATATTAATATCAGACATGGAAGAATGTAAGGTGAAAAACGTGAATAAAGTTTAGGTTTCAGAAAAAGATTGGGAGGCCAGCCTCTGTTGGGAAGAATACTTTCTCAACTGAAACTGGAAAGAGAGGGGTCAAGATGAGTCTGAACATAAATAAATGTGTTCCCAGGGAAGTGGGAATGATACTAGGGAAGCTCATGCTGGATCCCTGTATTCTACGTATGAAGTAGGAGGAAAGGTCAGTGTGGTAGGCCGAATAAAGTAATGGCCACCCAAACATGGCCATGTCCAAATCCTAGAAACTGTTACCTTATATTGCCAAAAGGACTTTGCAAATGTGATTAAGTTAAGGATCTTTAGCCAGAGAGATATCTTGGATTGTCCAGGTGTCCCCAAGGTAATCACAAGAGCCTTTATCTAAGAGGAGGGCAGGGAGAGAGAAGTCAGAGTAAGAGATGTGACAACAGAAGCAAAGGTTGATGTGAGAAAGGGGCCAGGAACGCAGGTGCCCTCCGGAAGTTATAAAAAGCACCAAAACGAATTTTCTCCTGAAACTCCCGAAAGAACACAACCATGCTGATACTTTGACTTTAGATTCTGACCTCCAGAACTGTAAGGGAATACATTCATATTGTTTTAAGTCACTAAATGTGTGGTAATTTGTTGCAGCAGTAAAAAACTAATACTGTCAGCTCCTGGACGTAAGAGGAAAGCCGTACAGCAAGGGGCTTGAGGGAAGCGAAATACGACTCACTGTGGGGAATTGAAGAGGAAGCTGGTGAGGAACACTTAGAGGATTTCCAGGCAACCAAAAACCTTGAATGTGTCATGAGATCAACCCATGTTTTTGTGGAAGGTTTGCCACCTGTGTGCAGGAAAAGAAAAGGTGGAAAACTGGGCTCATTCAGAAATTTATCCATGTAAGTATAGCAGATGAATTAATAGGCAAGAGAGAAACACATCATGTGGTCTCATGCTGGCTATATGATTTGTCTGAAAACTCAAAATAATATGGGGGGGGGGAGGGCAATGGATAAGTTGTCTTATTTTTTCCACGAATAAATTTAGTTGTACATAGTGCACGAGAAGGATATGTAGATGAGAGGTGGTTGTTAGAGGATCAGTGTTAAAATTGTAGTAGGTTTAGGTGATGTCAATGTCTAGAATATGATATGTGGCGGAAACTGCTAGTAGTAGTAGCCCAGTACACATTCAAGCCTTTCCTCCTTAGAAATAGAATTGTTAGCTAGATTCATGGACACCCCAAATGAAGAATGTGCTTCTAGTCTTCCTTACAGCTTCACATGGCCATATGACAAAGTCATACCTATCGATGGTAAATGAGAAACAATATGCGCAATCCTGGTCATGCTCCTGGAAGAAGCGGCATACTTTCTGCTGTCTTCTTCACTCTTAGTGCTTACTAAAATGTTGACACGGTGGCAAGCCATCATGGTTTTTGCAGAGAAGAGCAATAACCTATAGTTAACAGAGCAACAAGATAGAAGGAATCTGGGCTCGTAAAGATTTCAGAGAGCATAGCCAACATACCAGCTTGAAGTTGTTTAAAGCCATTGTCATGTTAGAAATCTATTCCATGCAACTGAAAATATATCTTAACTAATTACTATAGGTAAAGTGGAGGTGAATTGGAATGACATTGATTGGATAAAGGAATTTTGAAGTTATGTAGGTAATGACAAATGAGAATGGCTTTGACCTAAATGGCAATATTCTCAAAGAATAAAGGGATAGGTACACTTTAAGAGGAAAAGGAGAATAGGTTACTATAGGACTGTGCCATGAGTCTCCAAGTAAAAATGATTTTTTATATGAGGGTGGTGGGATATCCATTTACAAACAGCTGTGGGGAACAGCTGTCGGGTGTGAAGCAATGATCCGTTCCCCACAAGGAGGCTGTAAGGAAAGAAGTACCATCAGGGAAGGTGTCATTTTTAATTAAGATGTGGAGGGGGGTCGGGTGGGGAAGTGCTCTGTGATGAATGTGAAGATAGAGAAAAGTTCTTAACTCTTGGATGGTTCTCTGGAGTGGACAGTAGAAAATGTCAAGAGCAAGGTAAATAGTGAAAAATATCAGGTTTAGGAAATTGAGCACAGATGGTTTGATAGTGAAGAAAAGGAAAGGTGATCATTGTATCATTCAAGGTTCTGGCGGGCAATAGAATCTGACTCAAATCATTCAAGTTGAGGAGGTTTAAGTGAAGGGAATTTATGGGGACCAACAAAGAATGTCAAGGCACCCAGAAACCAGCAACAGATACAGCCATAGCACTCTTGGGCTTAAAGGACCGTGAGGAGGGTTGGCACCATCATGGTAGGGGAAGGGCTGCCTACTAGGTACTGTAGGTGTGGAAGGAGGCTGCTACTGCCAGAAATCGGACTTCAAGTAGGGAGCTAGTGAGAAAGAAATACCTGGATCTCTTCCCCTTCTTCCCTCCAGCGTCTCCACTGTCCGAATTCAACTGGAAGTGAGTGGGCAAAGGACACCAATTGATGCAATTCATAGATTCGGCCTCCCTTGTGATCAGAGCATGGCAGATAAGAGTAGAGAATGAATTTTCGCAAAGGAGGTAACAGGCACTAGTCAGACAAGAGAATAATAAGCTGATGGAATTATCAGATCTTGAGATTCAAAATAGAACTTTAGTTAAAGTTCTTTCAATGCCAGAACAGACCAAGGTCCTGAATGGTATCTGAGGTCTATGCATACCAGCTGGCTCTTTGTTCTGCTTAGGGTTCTTTTAAGAAAGCCTCACCCAAATGTACAGACCTTTCTCAGAGGTGTTAGCTGGCAGTAGAAGTACAATGACCATCAGAGAAATGGGAGGAGTCAAGCCTTTCTTGAGAGGGCAGCAATGGCCTGTAGAATTGATCATACTTTTTTTTAAAAGCCAGATTTTTGTAGGTAACATCCCCTGGTGAGTAGAAGAAATGAGAATTCTCTATGAGTTGATGCTGAAACCTGGTTAATATTCAAGCCCTACGGTTGATCTATTCTCGTGTCTCCTACCTTATCTTGTTGGAAACAGCCTTCTTTCCACTAGAGTACACTTCTTATTCTTGGAAAGAAGTGCAGAGTCAACTGTCACATCCACATCTGTGTCCAAGATGGTGAAAAAAGTGACCAGTGATGGTAGAGTACAAACTAGCTGAGGATCTATTTGAGGAAGGTCAGGTAGAGTAATAAGACTATTATGACTTTCTAGTTGGTAAAAGACTATAAACTAGAAATGATGCTTTACTGCTCACCCAGCTCCTAAGAACTCATGAGCACCCTCATTCTCAATCTCAGAGCTATTTTCATTAGATCTTAATCAAGAGAATGAGTTGTCAGCATAAACCCTTAAAAACATTTATCCCTCTAAAAGACAGCTGGACTGCAGTAAATATTTAATGCTAATAGCATGACATAGACTAACGTTCACATTGATATATTTCCCCCTGGATCTTGTTTTTAAAAGCAATGAATAAAATCCAGAATTTACAAACAAAATTTTGTATTTTAAAGTTTTAAATATATAGAACTACAGAGTCAACTGTCACAGCTACGTCTTGTGTTCAAGATGATAAAAAACCTAGATTTATCAGCTGTTACTGTTTCATCATTTCCTGCCGTCTGTCTGTTTATACATTATCTATTTATAGATATACATCTTTTTTGGCTTGGCTGTTTAAAATTCTGGTGCGGATATTAAAACATTACACATAAATACTTCCAGTTGTATCTCATAAGAACAAAGACATTCTCGCACACATGCTATCTCTGCTAGATATATTTCAAGATTGTTGAAAGGATAAAATGAGATAATATGTAAATAAGCACTTTTCAGTAAATGAAGTTTACTGGTTAGGAGCTCAACCATTATAAACCACATTATTCTGACCTTTTATTACCACAGTTTATATCATCTCTAAACTATATTTAATCTCATTAACTTATAGTTTTCTAATAGTTTGATTATTTTTAACTTTTAAAACATCATGACATTTATTTTGAAGTTTAGTGTGACAGATATAAACATGACTTTATTCCAAATAAGTTATCAATTGTCCCAGTATCTCTTATACAATTTTGTTCCCTTTTCTTTCCATGCTGAATTATGATCACAGAGTCACACACACTGGAAGTCCTTGCTTTGCATGGTTCTGATGTGCATGGATTTTAGTTACTATGGTTTGGTTAAATGACATAAATCCCCTAACAATACGATTCAAATTCCAGCTACTGTGATACATGAAGTGTGAGTAATTCCATAAAGTACAAACTGGCTCCTCTGTCTATAAATTATTGGGTGAAAAACAGAGGCACATCATGATCGTCACCACCCACATTCCTTCAAAGCCTGTCTATGGCTGGACGTTGTGCATCTGTTGTTCACTTCATGAAGGGACATAAAGTATGTAGTTGTATTGCCTCCTTATCTCTGACTGAAAAGTGTGTGACATTTGATAAAACTAGACAGTCAAAAGAGGGAATTAGCCAGCAAAGATAAAAGTGCAACAAAGAAATAAAAAGCGATAACACTGGAAGTGGAATTTATATTGAACATAATAATACAGTTATAAAAGACAGAAAATCGTAGGAATGTTGACACTGCTGCCATTGGAGAAACTAGATAAGCAACCGGAGAAACTTAGTGAATGTCAATTTATCAGTATAAAGGAGGACAGAGGTTATGACGAAAAGGTGAAGATATCCCAGAGGAAGTCATGCCAACAATAAAACTCCATGTTAAATGAACTCTCAGAGATATTTCTCAACATTAAAAGGGCAAAGGATAAGATAATGGAAACAGATCCAAACCTAGAAAGGAGTGTGAAAAATTAGCAAGGTATAGAAAAGATGCTTGTTCCATATCATACGATAAACCACGAGAAGATGACTGTTAAAATGACTTTTGGAAGTTTTTCACAGAAAAATTAATCACTTTAATTCTCAATGTTTCTAACGTTCTAAATTTCAGTATGCTAAATATCAGTGTTATTTTTTCCATTTTTCTATCCATTTATAACTGACAAGAGAGTTTTTAACATTTTGACAGAGAATTTTAGAGTTCATGAAAAAACTAACTTTTCCCAGATTGATTTACTGAGATTGATTTGCATGGTTTCAGCTTGCATGACCATTTTCACTGTTTCTATTCGATTTAATTTAGACATTTGATTTATTGTCAGAAGTATACTGTCTCCAATATTACAGCATTTAAAATCTTTTTTAGTATATGGCAGAGCAAAGTTTCTACTCTCCCTAGTATTTAAAAAAACTTGTTGCTATTCCCAGTCTTTGGGTGAATTTTAACATAATTTTTTAAAATCCCACCCTTCATGGAGTTTTGATGACAATTATATTAAACACAATACTTATTTGGGAAGAATCAGCATCTTTATAATGCGGTATCCTTCCTTCAAGACTATACCTGTCCTTTTATTCTCTGTTCAAGTTATTCTTTATATAATATCAGTAATTTTTACAATTTTCTTTATGTAGCTTTCCCATACTGCTCATTAAAGTTGTTACTAGGAATTTTATATGTGTAGTTACTGTTTCAATTGAGATCATTTTCTCCTATTTTTAAATGGATTATAGATACTCGGGAAATCTTTTGAATAAAGAAATAAACAATATTGTACACCATAGATAAAGGATTGGCAAAATACAGCCTGGGATCAAATATAACTCTTTTGTGTGTGTGTAAATAAAGATTTTGTAAATAAAGTTTTATTGGAACATAGCCATGTCCATTTGTTTACATATTGTCTATAACTGATTTTACGCTGCAAAGGCAGAGTTGAGGTGTTGTGACAGAGTTGGTCTGGCTGGCAAGCCTGGGATGTTTGCTATCTGGCCTTTTACAGAATAAGTTTGCGGATCTTTGCTGTAGCGTATATAATGGGCCTATAGAATTCTCATCAATTCAAAGGGCTTTTCACAGCTGACGTTCTCGTGTTTTCTGGGTATATGTTTACATAGCAACTAATAATTACACATTTTGTCTCCTTCCTAATTATTGTGCTTAATTCTGTCATTTTAGTGCATTTATCTGAACTTTAATTCTGTTAAATAACTTTAGAGATTATTCCTGCTTTCAGTGAAAAAAATCTGATGCATTTTTTCCTTTTAATCACAATGGAGATTGGATGAAAAACACATCAGAATTTTTATATATTATTAGATGAATTTTTTATATATTATCTCAAATATTATTCATATGTAAATAATATATTTCACATATATGACTATATATATGAATCTATATATACTATATAATGTTATTCAAATAATTGTATATTACTTCATATATTATATAAAATTTTTAATATGCTAAGGAAATGATACCTAGCTTACTAAATGTTTGTTATCAAAATTATATGTAATATTCTTTCATTGGTCTGTTCATATGACAATATGATGTTAATATATTTTAAAATTTGAAAGTATTCTTAAACTACTAGAATAAATCATCAAAAATTTTGCTATATTTGATTTCCTATTATTTATTTTGTATTTTTTTATCTATGTTTGAAATTTTTTTAATGTTCTACTTTAGTCATAGTTTTGTGCCAAGGTTCTATAAATATAATTGAGAAACTATCCATTATTTTTCCATGCATTTGGAATAGTTTTTGAGACAAGGCAATTTTCTGAACTTGAGACTTTTGAATTCACCTTTAAAAAAGCACCTTGGTCCAGTAGCTTTTTTGGAGATAATTTTCTGACAGCTTAAACATATTTATGTAGTGAATCCATGTTTTTCAGTCACTTTAGGTGTTTGCTTTCTTACTTAGCAAATTATGATAATTATGTTTGTTCTAGAAGCACATGAATGGTTTAAGATAGATTATAGAGCAGCACTTACACTTTCTAATGATTTCATCTCTGACTATTATTACTATTCTTTATTGACTTTCTTCTCTCTCTTTTATTTTTATTGATTAGACATGCCAGAACTTTTCATTTATATTGACTTTCATTCATTCATTCATTTTGTTATTTTTTAATAAATTGATTTCTGGGTTTTCTTTTTATTAATCCATTTTTCATCTTTTGTTAATTTTGAGGTTATTTTCTAACTTGTTGGTTTGAAGGCTTATTTCACTTCATTTCATTTTTTTATGTTAAACAAACTATTCAAAGTTTTGACTTATTGAAGTTCTTGTGGCACATCTTATTGATAAAGTATGCTCATTCTAATATTTTAAATAACATATAATGGCAATTTTAGACTATTTCCTTATATTTTTCAATATGTTACATTAACTTTTTATTTTGTTGTACTGTGATTATAAAATGGCCTATGCAGTTTTTTAAAAATATATTTAAGAGTTATTGATTTATTTTAAATAGGGAAATATAATTCGTTTTTTTATGTTTAATAATATCTTTTGCCTTTAGTTAATATTAAGTCACTTAACATGATACTTAACTCATAGAATTATTGTGAGGATTAAATGAATTAATGTATATAAAAACTTTAGGTTCTTGAATATAATACATTTTCAATAAAGCTAGCTATTATCAATAATACTATCTGCCATCTTATTTCATGCTGTTTCTCCCTGACATTTTTTTACATAGACTCTATTTTATTTACTTCTATTTTTGTTTTTCCTTTCAATAACTAAGAATATTTGTCTTCTAGTGTTGCTTTATTAATGTGTACCTTGAAGTTAAAAATATCATAAGCTTAAATTTTATTTTCAACGTTAAAAATAAATTGCAACTATTGTTTTTTTCATGAAACATGAAAAATTTAAAATATTTTTATTTCCATCTTCCCTTTCCTCACTTACAAAGTTTTCATTTATGTTGTCTGGATTATAAATCAAATTATTATTATTAATTTTAGGCTAATCTATTTCAATAATTTATTTTGTATTTACATCTTATCAAAATATAAAGTAATTACATATAATTACTTAACTGATTTTCTAGTCACCATTACCTTCTTAATCATACTACATCATTATGTGTTGTTTATTTTATTCCATCTCAATCTAATCAAAGTAATTTTTATATAAATCAAAGTATGTCTTACAGATAGAGAAATCTTATAATCTCAGATTTATGTCATATCTGAGAATTGAAAAAAATTTTTCTCACTCCTTATTAAGAATCTGAGTGAAGTTATTGGGTCATGAAAAATTTTTTTTCGAAGCTTTTTCCCTTTTGTGTGGCAAAAGATAAGACTTATGCTAGCTCAACTTTTCTTTAGTCCTAAGAAGAGAAGGTAATTCTGTTATTAAATTCCTAACTTAGAGAGACACTGGTTAATTTTCGATGTTAATAACTAGAGAAATATAAGCTTAAATATGTGTATGACTATCAGAAGGAACCATTAATTTTTAAAAAATAAGATAGACAATTGCTTAATCAATTATGGTACACCAATACCATGGCACACTCCATGTCTGTAGTAGAATATTGAGCTAAAAAATAAGGCTAAAAAGTGCTAAGTATACTCTCAATTATTTAGTAAATGGATAGGAAAAAACAGGTAGAAACTATGTAAAGTGGTAGCATTGCTTGCCTCTAGGTGGCAGATTATAGGTGATTATTTTTATGCTTCCTTATCTTTTCCTGTACTTTAAACTTTTTCTCTCACGAACAGATATTAGTCTATAATATAAAAATGTCAACTAGTCTATTTATAATTTTTTGGTCCTGGTTTTTATTATGACTAAGAAGTGAATTACCCTGTTAAAAGCAACTTTATTATCCTTGAAATGAACCCTTCAGTTATTTAATTAATTAAATTTAATTTCTAGCTTTCTCTTGTTGGTGCTGTTTTTAAAATTAGGTTTTTTTTAAAAAAAATTATGTTGGACTCATAACATGAAAGCTGATTTGTTTTGTCTTTTTATACAGCCTAGAAGAGTCGAAAAGGAGATGTCAATTGAATCAGGGGTTCCCCAAAACACTCCCAGATTTGATGATTTACTAGAATGAATCAAAAGACTCAGCACACAGTCATACTCAGGGGTATGATTTATTACAGCAAAAGAGTACAAAATAAAATTAGAAAAGGAAAAAGAAGCATGGAGTGGAATGGAGAGAAAACCACACAAGAGATTCTAAAGCCCTCTCCCAGTGGAGTTACACAGGATGGGCGTAATTCTCCTCCCTTCCTGGTAGACATATGAAATGCTGTCTACCAGGAAGGTTCAGAGACTTGGCACTCACTTTTTTACTGGAGACTGGTCATGGAGCCACCTTCTGCCTAGTACACACCAAAATTCCAGGCTCCCAGAAGAAAAGCAGGTGGTCAGCATAAACTAGATTCTTTGTACAGTTTATGAACAGTGAGATACTCTTATTAGTTAAGGCAGTGGGAACTCTCCTGAAGTTCAAGTTACCAGGTTCCCCCAAGGGTCAATTTTTGTTAGCCTGCCTTTCAAAGAATAGCAGTCAGACCTGCTATGTTAAGTCATTTCTCTGCACCAACTATCTCCCCACCCAAATGTCTATTTCTCCTATCAAGATGTTCACTATCTTCCACATAACTCAAACATGAAGTATTTTAAATAATTCTACTTCTTCCCCTCATCTTTTACTTCTAACCTTTCCTTAGATGGATCATTTAGATTTTCTGATATCATTTAATGATTATTTATTAGATTTTTCTATTGGTTTAAGAGTCCTTACTTAACACTCATATTAACACAAGTCCACTCTTGCCTTTGATAGATGAGTCGAGATGAGATAAGATGAAATGAGATAGATGGAGGAAGAGAGTGAATGAGGGAAGGAGGGAAAGAGATGGAAAGTGATTAATAGTCTATCATTGTTTCTTCTGTTTTTACACTTCAGGGTCTTTGTATTCATTCATTTTCTACTTGGTCAGAGTCTTTTCTAAATATTTTCCATCTGTGGTATATGTACATGGGTGCTTAGGTGATATGCTCTTTCAATTCTTGCATATCCTCATTTCTCATGACAGGTCTTGGATATCTTCCTTGTCCCTAAAAGATCCATGATACCTTGGCTAGTCAAAGATTCTCAAATTACATTCGTTTTCTCTCAATATTAGTCAACTATAGTCTAGCTTCTAGTGTTGCAGATGAGAATTTCAATGCCAAGAGCTTTTTTTCCGCCTTGAAGGGTCACTTGCTACTTCTGCCTGCAAACCTGTAAGATTTTCTCTTGATACATAATGTTTGAGAAATTTACCAGGATATACCTAGGCATGGGATTCCCCTCCAGCCCCTCAATCCTGCCTGGAACGTAGGAGCCCTTTCAGTGTACAGACTCAGGACTTCTTGATTACAGGGGAATTCTGTATGAGCTTCTCTTTAATGCCTCCCTTCCAACTGTTTCCTTTTCATTTTTTTTTAAAACTATTATTATTGGCATATTGAAGCTCTTGATCTATTGCTCATTATTTTTTCTCATGGCTGTCATCTGTTTATAATGGTGCTCATTATATTTTATATTTTATTTGAAGCCATTTCTTGCATTTGCTCTTACAGTCTACTGATTTAAGTCTCAACAGAGCATTCTCTCTTTTAATTCATCCACCGAAATATTTAGTTTGAAATTATGTTTCTGCCTCCAGAAATTCTTTTTGTGCTTCATTTGAATTTCCTTAAGAATTCTTTCTAAGAGTATTCCCCCTCTTTTTTGTACTTTAAGGTTTTACTTTTTCTAGAGCAGTTTTAGGTTCATAGCAGAATTGAGAGGTACAGAGACTTCCCATATACTCCCCAAACATGTGTAGCCTTCCCTATGACCAACATCCGCCACCAGAGTGGTACATTTGTTACAACAGGTAAACTTACATTGACTCATCATAATTACCCAAAGTTAATAGTTTTTCTTAAGGATTCACTCGGGGTTGTACATTATATAGGTTTGGACAAATATGTGTCCACCACTGCAGTATCATACGGGAAAATTTTACTGCCCTAAAAATCCTTTGTGCTCTTTTTACTGTCTTTATAGTTTTCCTTTTTCCAGAATGATATGTAGTTGGAATTATACACTATTCAGTTTTTCAGATTATCTTCTTTTACTCAGTAAATATTCATTTAAGTTTCCTTTATGTCTTTTGTGGCTTAATAGCCTTTTTTTTTTTTTTTTTTTTTTTTAGCTGTGAACAATATTCCACTGGACATACAATAGTTTATTTATCCATTCTCCTACTGATGGGCATCTTAGGTGCTTCCAAATTTTGGCAATTATGAATAGAGTTGCTATAAACATTTATGTGCAAATTTTTGTGTGGACATAAGCTTTCAACTCCTTTGAATAACTTGCTACCATTTGCTTATTCAGGTTTTTACCTGTGTCATCCAGATATTCCTATTTCACTTGCATATTTTCTTTTATCCTTAATTTGTCATTTCTGCCTTCATGTCGATTAATTGAAAAATATTTTTATTTTATCTACTGGCTTCTTTCTATCACTCTTTTTAAAAATTACTTTTAGTGGTTGGTCCAGGATTAACAACATACATTTCTAATTTATCAAAGTCTAGCGTTAATATTATAGGACCTTACTTCACATTTCAAATGACACTTCCCATTTCACAAATGTAACAGCATTATAACAGTGTAATTTTATTTGTCCATGTTCATCCAGTCTTTGTACTATTGTTGTCACATCTTTTACTTTGGCATTCATTTTAAATACCACATTAAAATGCTTGGTTTAGTTTTCTGTTTTTGTTTTTGATTTTGGTCATTTGTTTTGTTTGCTTTGTTTTGAACGACCAGTTGTCTTAAAAATTATGAAAAAAAGTTATATTTACTCACCATTTCTAGTGTTCCTCATTCTTTCCTTTATATCTGTGTTTCTAAGTGGTATTATTTCCCTTTGGCCTGAGAAATATCCTTTAGCATTTCTTCTAGTGTGAATTTGCAGGTACAAAATTAACTCTGTTTTTATTTATCTGAAGATTTTCTTTATCTTTACCTTTACTTTTGAAGGATATGTTTATTTGATACAGAGTTCTGGGTAGACAAATAACTTTATGGCATTCCATTGTCTTCTGACCTCTACTGAGTCTTATGAAAATCTATAGTAATTTTTATTTTTGAGTCCCTGTATGTAATCTTAGCTCTTTTCAGAGTTTATTCTTTATTTTTTTCTTTGTAAGCAATTTGACTATAATGTTTCTGGGTGTTGCTTTCTTTGCATCATTTATCCTATTTGGAGTTTACCTAGCTTTATATAGTGAAGTTAATGTTTTTCATCAAGTTTGAGAAATGGTCGACCATGTGTCTTCAAGTGTTTCTCTGCCCCATTCTTAACCTATCTCTTGGACTTCAATTTTAATTATGTAAGATGGTTTGATATTGTTTTACAGTTCTTCAAGACCCTGGTCACTTGTCTTTACTCTTTCTCTCTCAGACTTGATAATTTCTATTGGTCCTCAAGTTTACTGAACCCTATTAAAAGATCTTTTCAATCTGTTGTTAGGCCCAGTTACTGAACTTTTAATTTTATTTATTTTACTTTTCAGTTCCAAAATTTAAATTTAGTTCTTTGGTTTATAGATTCCATTTCTCTGTTGAGATCACCTGTCTGTTCGAGTATTAAATAATATTTTCCTGTAAGTCTTTTACAATATTTAAAATATATTGTCTTTGTCTCTTAAATTCAACATTGGAGTCATTTTGAGACTATTTCTATTATGTTTTTTTTTCTTGACTCTGAGGGCATTTTTTCCTTTACATGTCTGGTAATTTGTTGTTAACACTGGATATTATGAATAATATATTGTAGAGACTCCAAGTTCTATTATTTTCCTGTTTATTTTTGCGCTAGCTGGCTGATTTACTGTATTTAATTTGCGTAGGCATGATTTTATGCTTAGTTAGGGCAGATCTATTGGAACAACTAAGGTGTTTTCCAAGCCTATATTACCAGGTGAAACTCAAATTCCACACTCTCTTGATTTTACAAGTCATTAGGGCAGATTTAGAGTTGGTCTCTTACTCTAGGGCAAGGGTCAGCAATATATGCCAACTGGCCAAATCTGGTCTACCTCATATTTTTGTAAATAAAATTTATTGAAACATAGTCCATTTTTTTCATATTTTGTTCAGCTGCTTTCATGCCACAACTACAAAATTGAGTATTTGCCAAATAGATTGTATGATCCTAAAAGCCTAAAATATTTGCTATCAGACCCTTTATGGAAAAAGTTTGCCAATCCCTGCTCTGCAGTGTGATCACTTTGTCATTGTCGAATGAGAAAACTCCACTGGGTGTATCTTTTTTTTTTCTCCACATTTTCTATTTTCTTCTCTTTAGTTCCTCTATCCCATTAGGTCACTTGTTACTTCCTTTGTTGGTTCTCCAGGGCTCAGAGCTGGTTGTTACAATATTATACAGAGCAAGTGTCCTGAAGCTGGTGGGAGGCCTATCCTGTAGAGGCAGACTGAATATTGGTCCTCTGTGGAGGAACTTGAAGACACATCCCTGCCCTCTGGTCTTCACATACTCTTAAAATTTCAGAGGCAAAAAAGGACTCAGTCCAGTTAGATCTCCATTACCCTTTTCTGAGTCAAGCAACTTGTATGCTCATGTGAGGACAGTGTTAAACCTCTCTCCCTACTCCAAGTCTCTGAGCATCAAGTTCTTTCCAAGATCCCCTGCTCTCTGATTCTCATCTCTAGGCTGTGACACTCTTCTCTTGACATGTGTCCTTTTCATGAGGAGAAAGACCCACATTGATTCTCTTGGCCAAGATCTTAAAAGAGTCTAAATCACTAAACTTAGAGTCCATCAGTCCGAGAAGCCCTTTGGCTCAAGAGAAGTAAATAGAGTTAGAAACTGGAAAGAAAAGGAACTTATAGTCAGATTTCCTCATTTGTAGAGTTTTCATTTATTTATTCAACAAATATTTACTGAGAACTTGCTATGTCCCAGGCACTCTGCTGGGAAATTGAAACATGATGCCAAGTAAAACAGGTATAACACCTTCCTTCAAGGAAGCTAGTGGGAAAGACAGACATTAAACAAACAATCTCATAAATAGATTCATAGTTAGGAATCTTGATAATCGCTTTGAAGGAAGAGTCTGGGGTGGTATGAAAGAGCACAATGGGGAGCTGGCATAGTCACACACACACTCATGAAATGATTAATGCTTAAATCACACAACCTTGTCACTGTACTTCCTCTCTGAGAATATTTTTGAATTTTCTTTCATTGGCAATTTCCTCATGGAAGCATTCTGTCTGCCCTGACCATGTTCACTGAGGACATGATACATTAATATTTATAACTAATGATAAGCTGCATAAGACTAAAACTTTCAGAAACATCTGGCTTTTAACTCTAAAGTGATCCCAGGCCAAAGCTATGTAATCCTGAATTTCTAAGAGGAACAAAAGTGAAAAGACTCTTTATCACTTATAAACTATTTCTTCCACCAAACAAGAATGAGAATTCTTAGATACATGTACAACATGTTGTGGTTGTGGTGGAGGAGGGGTAAAGGATAAAGGTGGGAGCACAGTTGGTTTCTGAGCTAATTTCCTGGACAATTGAAGCTCAGCAGTAAATGAGTGTGACAGAGCACCATTTCTTCATTAAACTGAAATAAACTAAAGTGAAGATGATGTTCCTTTCCTCAGTGATTCCTATAGTCTTTTCTTTTTTAATCATTTGGAGGAAATGTGGTAAATGACCTCTTTTTTTACTGTGAAAAAACTTAGACCTTACGAAGCAAACAGATTTGTAGTGGCTATGGCACTAGAACAGTTAGGTTATTTTAAGTCCAATGTTCTTTCAGTTGTTTTAAAAAACCAGATACTCTATCCTGAGAGAAAGTTTTGTTGATCTGTTGCCATGGCTTAGCTGAACTGTATCACCTTATAAAACTGCTCTTCCCAATAAATGTTAGTAGAGAAAGAATTCCTTTGTAATGAGCTTGAGATCGAAATTTCTGTGAGGTAAAATTATCATGAGTTATCATTTATATGGAAACTTACATTAACATATTTTATACTTTCTTTTTAAAAAAATATGTTTATTTTATTTACCTAAGACAAATGGAAATGAACACCATACTTGCAAACAAGAGGCTTATCTGAAAAACAAACTTGGTTTCCTAAGAGTTGCATTTACCAGTACCCAAGCAATTTTATTTAATGTCGGTTAAGAAATATTTACTAAATATTTGACATATGCTTGAATTTTCACAATTTTTATTTTATATATATTATGTAAAATAGTCTATTACTTTGTGTTTTTTATATTACACATATTACAGCTATATTAGATATACTTACGTATTATATATATGTAAACAGTAGGCAGTAAAAGCTTATGTAAACATCTACCTTATGTTATACAAACACACACACACACACACACACACAAGGCAGTAAGACTGTTTTATATAACCAACACGAACGTGTGAACATCAACACTACCAGTTTACAGTTAACTTTTATCTTATTTGTCATTATTTTATGAATACTCAGAATTTCTATTTAACAAATTGAAAGAAGAAATGGTCATTATATATAATATCAGTAGTAAAAAAGTCAAATGCATTGAAGAAATTCTAGAAGGAGATATTTTTAAATTATATATATATAAAATATCATATGTATAATTATGTGTGTATAGATATATAATCTCTTTTCACCATTCTCCTCCATGTACAGTCATTTTGGGTGAGTGTATATGTATATAAAATACTACATGATAACATAATATTATATAGTATTATACATTTATTACTATATATATTCACCTACAATAATTGCACATGGGGTAGAATGGTAAAAAGAGAAGGCAAAGTTTAGAATTACTCCAGGATTTCTGATTTTTAAAATAGTTTTAAATAGCATTATTGATTACAATTAAGATCAATTATTTCCAATATGTTTTTTGACTATTTTGGGGGTTAAATTGATAGCTCATGTCACTTATCCATATTTTACTAGAAGTCGCATGTTTTTCTTGCTTCTTTATGTTAACTATTCATAGGTAGAGGTGTAGATGTAGATATATGTAGATATAACATCTTTAATATATATATATATACACACACACACACTGATATAGCATCTTTTTATTGTAGTAAAAAAATACATAACATAAAATTCACCATCTTAGCCATTTAAGTATGCAGTACAGTTGTGTTAACTATATGCCCATTGTTGCATTGAGCAACTCCTTTTTTCTCTCCCCTAAGTCCCTAACAATCACCATTCTACTTTCTGTTTCTAGGAGTTTGACTATTTTAGATATCTCATATAAGTGGAATCATGCAGTATTTGTATTTTTGTGACTGGTTTATTTCACTTTGCATAATGTCCTCAAAATCTCTCATGCTGTATTATGCGACAGAATTTACTTTTTTTGAGGATGAATAATATTCCATTGTATTTATATACTACATTTTCTTTATCCATTCACCTGTTGAACATTTAGATTACTTTCATGTTTTATTTATTACAAATAATGTTGCAGTGAATATTACTACAAATATCTCTTCAAAATTCTGTTTTCAACTATTTTTGATAAATACACAGAAGTGAGATTGCTGGATTATATGTTATTTCTATTTTCAATTTTTTAAGAAACTTCCATATTGTTTTCTATAGCAGCTACATCATTTTACATTCCCACCAATAATGTACAAGGGTTCCAATTTCTCTACATACTTGTCAACACATGAGTTTTTAATAATGGCCATCCTAATGGGTTTGAGGTGATATTCAATTGTAGTTCTGATTTGCATTTTCTTAATGATCAGTGATGTTGAGCATCTTTTCATATGCTTGTTTGTCGTTTGTGTATTTTTTTTGAAAAGTCTATTCAAGTCCTTTGTCTATTTTTTAAATTGGATTGTTTGTTTTTTTGTTGTTAAATTGTAGAAGTTTTAAGGTTTGATGTAGTCTCATTTATCTATTTTTGCCTGTGCTTTGGTGTCATATTCAGAAAATCATTACCAAATTTAATGCTGTGAAGTTTCTACCCTGTTTTCTTCTGAGAGTTTTATAGTTTCAGGGTTTACATTTAGATCTTTACTCTAGTTTGAGAAAATTTTTATATATGGCACAAAGTAAGTATCCATTTTTTTTCTTTTGTATATAGATATTCAGTTTTCCTGGTGTCATTTGTTGTAGAAACTATCCTTCCTTATTGTGTACCTTGGCATCTTTGTCAAAGATCATTTGACTATATATGTGAGAGTTTGTTCCTGGGTTCTCTATTCAGTTCCATTGGTCTATATGTCTGTCTTTATGTCAGTATCATACTGTCCTGATTACTGTAGCTTTGTAATATGTTTTGAAATCAGGATGCATGAGGCCTCCAACTTTGTTTTTCTTTCTCGAGATTGTTTTGGTTGTTCAGGGTCCTCTGAAGTTCCATATGAATTTCAGGATTTTTTTTCTATTTCTACACACATTGGGATTTTTGCTGGTAATTGCATTAAATCTGTAGATCACTTTAGGTAATATAGACATTTGAATAATATTAAATCTTCCAATCCATGAAAATGAAATGTATTTCCATTTATCTGTGTCTTCTTTCATTTCTTTAATGTTTCGTACAAGGTTTTTCCTTTCTTGGTTAAGTTTATTCCAAAATAGTTTATTCTTTTTGGTGCTATTATAAATAATTTTAAAATTTTCTTTTCAGATTGTTTATTGTTAGTTTATAAAAATGCACTGATTTTTTTATATTGATTTTGTATCCTGCAATTTGCTGAATTTTTTTATTAGTTCTAACAGCTTTTTTTTTTGGTGGAATATTCAGGATTTTCTACATACATACAAGATTATGTCATCTGTCAATTACTTCTTTTATCCTTATTTGAATGTCTTGCCTGATTGCACTGGCTAGGACTTCAGATACTGTGTTGCACGGAAGTGACAAGAATGGGAATCCTTGCCTTATTCATTATTTTAAGGCAAAAACTTTCAATTTTTCATCATTGACTATGATGTTAGCTTTTAATGTACAACTTCATATGTTGAGGTAATTTCTTTCTATTCTTAATGGAGTGTTTTTATCATAAAAGGGTCTTAAATTTTGTCAAATGTTTTTTTTTTTCTGCATTAGTTTAGATTATCATGTGGTTCTTGCCTTCATTCTGTTAATACGGTATGTTACATTGATTGATTTTCATATGTGGAAACATCCTTGCATTCGAGGAATAAATCCCACTAGGTCGTGATGTATAGTGCTTTTAATGTGTTGTTGAATTTGGTTTGTGACTGTTTTATTTAGGATACTTGCATCAAGATTCATCAGAGTTATTGGTCTGTTGTTTTCTTTTTTCATACTATCTTTTTCTGATTTTAGTATCAGGGTAATATTGGAGTCATATAGTGAATTTGGAAGTGATACCTCTTCTTCGAAGTTTTAAGAGTGTCAGATAATGGCTTCACTCTTGAATTCTACCAAACATTTAAAAAAGAATTAGCACCCATCATCTCAAATGCTTTTAAAAACAAACTGAAAAAAAATATATGTATTCAGAAATTTTTGTTTCTTCATGATTCAGTCTTGGTAAGCCGTATGTTTCTAGAAATTAATCTATTTCTTTTAGATTATCCAATTTGTTGGCATATCAGTGTTCATAGCTGACTCTTACGATCCTTTTCATTTCTATAGCATCAGTCTTCTTTTTACTTTCTGGTTTCTGGTACCTGAGTCTTTTCTCTTTTTTCCTTGGTATCTAGCTAAAGATTCACTGAATTTGTTATCTTTTAAAAAACCAACTCTTTATTTTATTTATTTTTTTCTATTTTTTATCTGTTTAATTTGTTCTGCCCTAATATTTATTATTTTATTTCTTCTGCTAATGTTGGATTTAGTTTGTTCTTTTTTTCTAGTTCATCATGAAAAAGTTTTATAGCAGTAGGTAAGAGGTAATATAGGAGAGTTTTATAAAGATAATAGCTACTCGATCATTTTTATTGTCTGTGAGAAGTGATAATACATGTTGAATCACAAATTAATGAGGAAGGGAAACATAATTCAATAAATGGCTTTGGGGCAATGAGTTAACTATTAGGGGAAACATCAAATTATATCTTTACCTAACATAACAAAACAAAATAAATTCCAAATAGATTAAAGATTTAAGTGCAAAAAATAACTTCCAAAGAAATACTTATATTAAAAGCAAGAAAAATTAAGAATGCAGCCAAAGTTATTTTTATTTAATGTTCTTTTGGAAACCTTGGTCAATAAACTGTGATGAATCTGAAACTGAGTTGAACAATGGAAAAGAGGAGATAAAATATGAACTTTGAACTTTGGGTGATAATGATATGTCAGTCAGTGCAGTTTCATCAGTTGTAACAAATGTTCCACTCTGGTGGAGGATGCTAATAATAAGGGAGATTGTGCTAGTGTGGGAGAGGAAGTGTATGGGAAATCTCTGTATCTTCCTTTCAATTTTCTGTGAGCCAAAACTGCTCTAAGACAATAAAGTTTTAGAAACTTTTTTAAGGCCATTGCCAACACAACATAGAGCTCACGCATTTCTTCAGCCTTTTCACTTTTTTATTGACAAATTTGTCAATCTCTCGCTTGACTTTTCTTGGTCCTCTATCTATAATTATATCTCTAGCATATATCATATCCCTGATCAGTTTATGTATCTTTGAGGGCTTTTCTATAAACAGATTCATTAACACCAGGTAAAACACAAGATTAGTCCCAGTCTGCTTTTTCGGTTTGTAGTGGGCTGGAAAGATGGCTTTCAAAAGATCACATGTGGTTGGCTCTATATCAGCTTTGTAATCTTGAATAATTTACTTATTTTTTTGTTTTATACTTTTTCCTTTGTTAAATAGTTAAAACTATCATAAATGACTTCTATAATTTGTAAATTAGATTGCTTGTTATTTCCAAGACCATACAGCCCTGTAAAAAAAAAAAAAAAAAACCAGTATTGAACATGTTCTGTTTACTCAGATACCATCTTGCCATGGAAATCTTCCTAGCTGATTTCTGAAAGGAATTATAAAATGTTTTCAACAGCTATGTAAAATTTGCTGGGATCTGAGGAGGATCGCTGTCTAGAGACAATGTTCCATTCATAATATTTAGGAATAAGCTGAAAACTAATGGCTAAATGGGCTGAGTTCAGTCCATTCCCCTTTCATTAGTATTTTAGAATTGTGAAATTGTATAGTTTTCATAGGATCTCTGGAATCTCTAAGATTGCTACTTAATGGCTGGGGTTTATTTTCAGGGATGCTAAAATCTGATGGTAGCTGAATTATACAGGGACTTAGTGGAGCCCTTTACCTGTACATTTCCAACACTTAAAAAAGAGTGCCGAGATGGCTACATTCGCTTGTGGCAGGTAAATCTTTAAGTAAATAAATAGTTGAGAGGATCTAGGAAATTCAACTACAACTAAGAGTACATGTGAGCTTACCAGCAGAGGATTAAAAACCAATTTCACAACCTGCTAAATAAAGTACAAATAATCTGATTGTACTATAAAGATTTCTCAAAGGTAGAGATCACCACACTCTTGCTTTAATTTTTTTTATTTTTATTTTTTTAGCAGTGGTTCATGTGGAAGAAGAAATATACATGGAGGCTAAAAGTTCTAGAGCCAGGCACACCGGGATTTACGTTTTAGCTCTGCCAAATACAAGCTCTATGAACTCGGGCAAAATACTGAACCACTCCGAACCTCGATTTACTCATTCATAAAATGGGAACAATATTAGTATTATCTTCCTCAAGGGCAGTTTGGAAGATTAAAGGGGATAATATGTATGTCTTTAGCCTTGCATTGATCACAAAGATGGTGGCAATAGCAATGTAACACTGCCTACCTAAACATCTCACTTTTAGTAGTTACATTCCCCACGGCATATAGTACGTAGTCAATAAATATCTGTTGAATTAATGAAATCTAATGACTGCTTCCTTTCCTTGTCCCTTAAGATGGAAGGCTGATAATAGCTCCTCTATGTTACTGTCCACAGGTTATTGTCCTATCTTTCTGACGTGTTTCCTTAAACTCTGCTTGCTCTTAGTAAATAGTCTCCCCCACTTTTTTATAACACTTCACAACTTACCTAGTTTGAATTTGACCTCTGGTTTCTGTCAGGACTCTGACACAGGAAGTCTATGACTCAGGGGGCAAAAATGTAGTTTTGAAGCTTCCGGTAATTCTCTGAAGACCTATGGACAAATTCCTCAGCTCTGGGAAAGCCACTTGAAAGGCCTCTTGTTGGCATGCAAAGGTAAAATGAACACTCTACACTGAGAGGTGTCCTCACATTATTTAAAATAGACCAAAATTGAGGACAAGGAGGTTAAATCTTCCACAAAATAAAATTAGGTAGATAAATTATGGTACATCCATTGATGAAATATCAGAAGTCACAAAACTATGTCAAGTATTCAGCATTATAGAAATTATGGAAGTTCAGAGAAAAAGTATGGGCATGTTTCCACTTCCACTCAGAGAGACGGAGGTGGAATAAATTTCAGAGAAGTCCTAAGTATTGAACACATAATTAGGGATATTCTTGCATTGAAAATGCTGACTCTGAGTCCTGAAAACCAAGAAGAGGTGAAAGAAATAGGAGAGGCTCCTGCTAAACCAGAAAATCTCTCCTCTCTAGCCACCATGCCTGGGAGATGAAGAAGGAGTTCCAAAATGAAAGATTTGGGTAGCATGGGAATTTGTAATATCTGTAAGTCCTTTTGCATCCAGCTTATTTTCATAAGGACATCTAGGTACCATAGATACAAAGATGAAAATACATGATCCATGACAAAATCCATGAGGGCAGGGACTTTATTCACTGCAAAATCTGCAATAATATATATTTAAAAAATGTATTCTCCTTGTATATGTATGTAGTGTCTATCCTCCTCTACCAGAATGTCAGCTTTATGAAGGCAGAGATCTATGTTTATTTTGTTCAGTACTATATCCATTGTGCCTCAAACAGTGTCAGGCACATAGTAGAGGCTTGATAAATGTTTGTTGAGTAAGTGACACTTTGTTACACATTCTTAGTCAATTAACATAGTTTTTTCAATCACTTGTTAAACATATTTATTGATATATAATTTATATACCATAAAATTCACTCATTTAAGTGTACAATTTAATGGCTTTTAATATATTCACGGAGTTGAGCAACTATCACAATTAATTTTAGAATTTTTTAATCAGCCCCAAAAGAAACCCCTTGCCCATTATCAGTCGCCCCCATTTTCTCCTTTCTTTTAGCCCCTGGAAACCACTAATTTACCTTCTTTTTCTCTGATTTGCCTATTCTGGGAATTTTATATAAATAGAATCTTATGATATGTGACCTTTATGACTGACTTCTTTAACCTAGCATAAAGTTTTCAAGGTTCATCCATGTCATAGCATGTATCAGTTCTTCGTTCTTTGTATAGATAAATAATATCCTATTCTATGGATACCCTTCGTTTTGTTCATCTATCCTTCATTTGATAGCCAGTTGGGTTGTTTTCATTTTTATTACTAGCTTTATTGATGTATAATTGATATGACATTGTGTAAATTTACAATGCTATGTTTTAATACACATATGTAATGCAAAATGCTTACTACAATAAGGTTAGTTAACACATCCTTGACTTCATGTAATTAGCATTTTGTTGTTGTTCTTGTTGTTGTGGTGAGAACACTAAAGTTCTATTCTCACAGCAACTTTCAAGTATACAACACGGTATTAACTAGAGTCACCATGCTGTACGTTAGATCCCTAGAACTTATTCATACTATGATAGTTTGTACTCCTTTACTAACATCTCCCATTTCCCCACGCCTCACAAAAACCACCATTCCACTCTGTTTCTAAGAGTTTTATGTTTTTAGATTTCATATGTAAGTGAGATCATACAGGATTTGTCTTTCTCTGACTTATTTCACTTAGCGTAATGCCCTCAAGGTCCATCCATGTTTTTGCAAATGACAAGATTTTTTTCTTTTTTATGGCTCAACAATATTCCATTGTGTATTGCTTACTACAATAAGGTTAGTTAACACATACTTGACTTCATGTAATTACCATATTGTTGTTGTTGTTCTTGTTGTTGTGGTGAGAACACTAAAGTTCAATTTTCACAGCAACTTTCAAGTATACAACACAGTATTAACTAGAGTCACGGTATTAACTAGTGTGTATGTGGGTATAAATGTCTTTTTTATCAACTCAACCATCAATGGACACTGAGATTGTTTCTATGTCTTGGTTATTGTGAATAATGCTTCCATGAACAGAGGAGTCTAAATATCGCTTCAAGATAGTGATTTCATCTCCTTCAGTTATATATCCAGAAGGGGGCTTGCTGGATCATGTAGTACTTCTATATTTAAGTTTTTGAGGAACCTCCATACTGTTTTCCACAGTGGCTTCACCAGTTTGCAACACTATAAACAGAGCACAAGGTTAACATTTTCTCCACGTCCTGGCCAGCATTTGTTATCTCTTGTCTTTTTGATAATGCCATTCTAACAGGTGTGAGATAATATATCTTATGGTTTTGATTTGCATTTTCCTGATGATTAGTGATGTTGATTACCTTGTCATGTACTATTGGCTATTCGTATATATATATTTTTAAGTATATTCAAGTGCTCTGGCCATTTTTTAAATTGAATTATTTATTTCCTTTGCTATTGAGTTGTATGAGTTCCTTATATATTTTTGATATTAACCCCTTATCAGATAGGTGGTTTGCGAATATTTTGTAATATTTTCTAGGTTACCTTTTCGTTTTTTTGGTTGTTTCTTTTGCTGTGCAGATTTTTAGTTTGATATATCTCACTTGTTGATTTTTGCTTTTATTGATTATGTACTTGGTATTATATCTAAAAAAAATCGTTGCCAAAACCAACATCAAGAAGCTTCTTCCCTATGTCTTCTCCTAGGAGTTTTATAGTATCAGGTTTTATGCTTAAGTTTTCAAACCATTTCAAGTTAATTTTTTGTGAGTGTCACATGATAGGAGTCCAATTTCATTCTTTTACATGTGGATATTCAGTTCTCCTAATGTCATTTGATGAAGAGACTATTCTTTCCCCATGGAATATTCTTGTCAAATATTAGTTTACCAAAAATGAGAGGGTTTATTTTGGGGCTCTTGACTTTATCATATAGTCTATGTATCTCTTTTTATGCCAGTACGATGATAAAAATTATAAGAGAAGAAAACTACAGGCCAATATCCCTGATAAATATAGATATAAAAATCCTCAACAAAATTCTAGCATCAATTCAAAAGCCCATTAAAAGGATCAAATACCATGATCAAGTGGGATTCATTCCTGGAATGAAAAGATAGTTCAACTACACAAATCAATAAATGTGCTACACCACATTAATAAAATGAAAGACAATATCATATGATCATTTTGACAGAAGCAGAAAAAGCATTTGAAGGAATTTAACATCCTTTCAAGGTTTAAAAAAAAAACTCAACGAATTAGTATAGAAGGAACAAACTTCAATAAAGACCATAAATGACAAATTATACTCAAAAACAAAAGCTAAAAATTATATTCAAAAATGAAAGGTCGAAAACTTTCCCACTAAGATCAGGAACAAAACGAGAGTGCCCACTCTCACTATTTTTATTCAATATAGCCTAGAAGTCCTAGCCACAGCAAGTAGGCAAGGAAAAAAAAAGGTATTCAAGTCACAAAGGAAGAAGTAAAATTGTCTCTGTTTGCTAATGACATGACCTTGTATATAGAAAATCCTAAAGATTCCACCAAAAAATAAAACCCATTAGACCTAATAAACAAATTCAGTAAAATTTCAGGATATTAAATCAATAGACAAAAATTACTCGCATTTCTGTCTCTACACTAACAATATACCTGAAAAATAAAGAAAGAAAACAATCCTATCCACATTAGTATCAAAAACAATAAAATACTTAGGAATAAATTTAACCAAGGAAGTGAAAGACTTATACATCGAAAACTATTTTTAAAAAGCTAATAAAAGAAATTAAGACAAAAATGGAAAGATATCCTGTGTTCATGTATCAGAAGAGTTATTACTGTTAAAATGTCCATAGTACCCAAAGCCATCGATAGAGTCAATGCAATCCTTATCAATATTCCAATAACATTTTTCAAATTAATAGAAAAAAATTCTAAAATTTATATGGAACCACAAAGAACATAAATACCCAAAGCAATCTTCAGCGAGAACAAAGCTGAAGGCAGCATACTTGCTGGTTTCAAAGCTATAGTAATCAAAATGGTATGTTTGATATTATGGTAATGCTGGCTCATATACTGAGTTTGAGAGTGTTCCCTTCTTTTCAAATTTATATGAGAGTTTAAGAAGGATTTGTATTAATTTTTCTTTAATTGTTTGGTAAAATTCACCTGTGAAGCCATCTGGTCCTGGGCATTTCTTTGTTGGGAGGTTTCTGATTATTGAGTTAATTTCCTTATTAGTAATTGGTCTGTTCAGCTTTTGTATTCTTCATAATGCAGACTTCGTACACCATTTATTTCTAGGAATTCGTTCATTTCTACTAGGCTATCCAATTTTTTGGCATATAATTTTTCACAGTATTCTGTTATGATCCTTTGCATTTCCATGCTGTTGTTTGTAATGTCTCCTTTTTTCAAAGTAGAATATTGAGTTCTCCTACTATTATTGTATTGTTATCACTTTATTCAGATCTGTTAGCATTTGCTTAATATATTTATGTGCTCCAGTGTCAAGTGCATGTATATGTACAATTAATTTCTTCGAGATCCAGATTTCATTTCCTTTGGATACATATACCCAGAAGGGATTGTGTTGAATTCATAGATCGTTTTGGAGAATATTACCATCTTAACAAAATTATCTTCTAATAAATGAACATAGAATATCTTTTCGTGTAGTTAGGAGTCCTTTAATTTCTTTCAGTAACATTTTGTACTTTTCAGAGTACAAGTTTTATACCTTTTATTAAATTTATTCCTAAGTGTTTTATTATTTTTTTGTACTATTGTAAATGGAATTACTTTCTTACTTTCATTTTGGATTATTTATTCCTAATGTACAGAGTTAAAATTAATTTTTGTATATATATCTTACATCATGCAACCTTGGTGAACTAGTTCTAATGGTTTTATGTTGGATTTCTTAAGATTTTCTATGTACAAGAACATGTTATCTACAAATAGAGATAGTTTAACTTCTTTGCAATCTGGGCGACTTTTATTTCTTGTTTGTGCCTAATTGCCTTGAATATAACCTTCATTAAAAGTTAAACAGAAGTGATGAGAGTGGACATGCTTGTCATTTTCCTGATATTTGGGAGAAATAATTCAGTCTTTCCCTACTAAATATGATTTTACTCTTTTTCATAGATGCTCTTTACCAGATTGATCTAGTTTCCTATTAATCTTGTTTCTTGAGTTTTTTTTTTTAAATCATAAAATGCTATTAGGTTTCATCAAATCTTTTTCTGATTCTATTGAGATGATCATATGGTTTTTGTTTCCAGATTTGGAGGTGGGAATAGGGTTCCAGTGCTATTGGAGTGACACCATGCTTTATGAATGGGGCACTGGGTGAGGTTTTAGTCTCTAGGCTTTTTGGCTTGCTTCTTCTGGCATAAAGCTTCCATCCTGTGAGCAAGCTGTTGTGGGGGTAATTGAATCCAGTATTCTTTTTTTGCTACACAGTGACGTTCCCTATGAGAGGGGACTTAAGTAGAAGAAGGGAGCCCCAGATTACTCTGCTGTTCTTGCTTGGAGTAGAACTTATGCAACAAGGGCTTAGGGATAAGAATGAGAAATGTTAGTGGCCTGCTCCTTTTGGGCTGATACCATAGCCTTAGATTGGGAGCTAGGGAGGAGGCAGCCCTGTGCTCCTGGTTTCACCTGCCCATAGCAGACCTCCCATCATGCCAAGCTGGGGGACAGAGGTAATGGCTCAAATGGCACGGGCTCCTACTCTTCTTATCAGGATATTAGGTCTTCTTGAATATATGTTTCTCCATTTGCTGTATACCCTTAGGACAATTTCCAGAGACTTAAAAGAGATTTTTAAATAGTTTTCACCAGTTATAATTGTTTTGCTGAGGAGTCTGCAGAGCACCTCACATTGCCATTCTAGGAATTCTAAGAACCTTATGTTAAGAAAGATGTTAATGCCTTTAAAATTTCAGATATTCACAAAGGTTATGGGGGAGGATGCCAACAAAGGCAGTCATAGAGAAGCTAATTACATAGGGAATTTGTGGAAGATTGCAGAGATACACTTTATCTTGCGTTTCTACATGTGGTCTCATTTCATTAGCACTGCTCTGTTATTTAGGAAGCCTCGAGGTAACATAAGACCAGATTGTTATAATAACATCAACCAAAATTTGTGTGGCACTTAACAGTGTTAATCTTTTCATTTACATAATATTATGGCTGCTGTATGATACTAAACTTGCTCATGATGAGGTCTTTAAGGCTTTGTCATCTCTGCCTAATCTTTTTCTGCATCTGCTTTACACACAGTATTGAGAATAAAGAATTTAAACCATGTTAGAGAAGAAATGACTATGTCTTCATTCAGTCATTCATTTTTTTTAAAAAAAACATATGGTTTGTTAATATTTGTTAAGCACATATAATGTGCAAAGTATTGCATGTGAACACATCTATGATTTATTCACACTGCACTTCATTTCATAAAGAATGTAAGATGCCTTTCAAAAATCTGTACAGCAAGATAAAATAAATAAAAATAAAAAATAAAATTATACAAAGGGAAATAGCAATGTAAAAAAAACGTAGAATGGTGTGCCTGAGTCTGTCCTAGTTATAACATTGAAAATCCCACATTCAGGGAAACCAACCAGTCCCAGGCAAACTGAGATGGTTGACCATCTTAATAACACCAGCAAAATACCATTTTTCCCCCAATATACTGAGCCCCATCCTAAGCACTTGACATTTACTGATTTTATCCTCACAACAATTCTTTGAGGTCAGTTACTATTTTCATACCCATTTACAAAAGAAAACTGAAGCACAGAAAGGTTAAATAAACCTGTTACACATCTATTATTTGGTGGAACTGGGATTCAGCACCAGGACCCTCAGCTCCATAACTGTGATTATTTACCACAAGCCATAAAAATGCATATGAGGCCCTACTCAAGTGCTATAAATTTGGTTATAAGTTTCCTAGTAGTTAAGTGAATAAAAAAATCTGATTAGTTATAAAATTTACATTGTCCACAAAACCATTTTCAAGAGCACCGTTATCTCTAGTCATAAGGCCAATTATTCGCTCAGTAAATATTTAGCAAATGCTTATTATGGACAGGCATAGTCTTAGGAGCTACAGATACAGCAGTGGACAAAACAAAGGGAACCTCTGACCCTGTGGATCTGACATGCTTGGGGAATATTTGTTAGAAAGATTTTGACGTTATAGACAGGATAAAAGGAGAATAAAGAGATGGGAGCTTCTGGGAAAGTAAGGAGGCTACAATTTTAAATACGGTAGTAAAGGTAGATCTCAATGTGGAGATAATATTTGAGAAAAGTCTTGAAGGCTGAAATAGAGGGCCTTATGAATATCTGGGGGCTGAGCGTTTTAGGTGGAGGAAATGGCAGAGACAAGGGCCCTCAGTTAGTTGGGGACCGGGGAGTCTGATATAAGACCTGAGAGGACATGGGATAATTCAGGTCTTCGTCAGGCATTGTAAAAATATCGGCTTTTACTCTGAATGAAATGGGGACTTTATAGAAAGCAAAGTTGCTTTCTTCTAACATTTCTCTCTATTGGCCAAAGGTGACACTTCAAAATACTGTTAACTGAAGTATTTTAGCAGTTCCAGTGTGTTGCTATTTGGGTGTCCGGCTTCCCGAAGCCCGAGTTTGACCAAGGAGTGTTATTCATGAATCTGAGAAGGAATGTTCTCTATACATTCAGGCCTTCCTCCACTGAATTTTTTTTTTCTTCTGATCAGACTTTAAAGGATGGATAGTAGTTGTTTTGCTAACTTAGCAAGTACCAGGAATGTAGCTAGTGTGAAATGAGGATTTGAAATGCAGTCATATCAGCTAAACTGGAGTAGCGCTGTGGTCAGTTTAAGACAAGAGCATGATAAGGTCCCTAGTCTCGAGTACCTGCCATCTGGAGAAAGAGGTACATGCATTTACAGCAGGAGGAGATGGCAGCATGTGATACCAACAAAAGTAGCTGCAATTCTGAGTGACAAGACTGGACCGTCGCTCTTTCTCACCCACAAGCTTCCTCATTCCAGGTGACAGAACTCCGACTTTCCAGTTACTCAGGCTGGATGACTTGACTTTCTCTCACATTCCAGATCCGGTTTCTTAGGGAATTCGGTTAGCTTGGCCTTTAAAGTACAGCTCAAATCTGACCACTTTTCACCACCTCTTTAGCTAGTCTTATATTACTTTCCATCCCCCACCCCAAACCCCACATCCTAGCTCTAGCCTCCCTCAACTCTCACCTGAGACACAGCAGTAGCAATAGGTCTCTCTAGCTTTACTCTTCCCCCCCCGCCCCGTAACCTATTCTCAACAGAAATCCAGAGTGATTCCTTTAAAATATAAGTGACATCATGCTGCCCCTTTACCCCAAATCCCAAAGTACTTCTCCATGTCACTCAGAGTGAAAGCTGAAGCTCTGAGAGTGGCCTTCAAGGTCTCAAGTGATCAGATTCTCTTACTACTTTGACTTCATCTGCTACCACTCTCCCCTGACTCCTGATCACACTGGCCCTTTGCCTTTGGGCCTTGGCTTGAGCTTGGAATATTCTCCTCGTGGCCATTCTTTCAGCTCCTCTGTCACCTCCTTTGAGTCTTTGCTCTAATTCTATCTTGATGAGCGTCTCCATTCCTAGTCAACTGTACAACTTTCCCTACTCCCTTCTCAGCCCTCCCATTCCCCTCACCCTGCATTACTTTTCCTCTTGTTTTATATCACTTATCATTGTCTAACACACTCTAGCATTTTCCCATTTAGTCTAGTAATGGTTCATTGGTTGTCTCCCTCACTAGAATATAAGATTCATGTCATTCTAGGTCTGCCTTATTAAATGCCTAGAATAGTGCCTGGTACGTATTTGGTTCAATAAATATTTGTTGACTAAATAAATGAGCACTGACTATGTAGCAAGTGTTGTCACACTAACCACTAAACACTTTACATAGATGGAGAATTGAATCTTTATAAAAACATTGTGAAGTTTTATTATCGTTCTCATTTTATTGATGAGAAAACCAAAGCATAGACAGGGTAAGGAACTTTCCAAAGGTCACACAACTAATATGTGGCAGAGCTGGGATTCAAACCCAGTGAAACAGAGTGACAGACTTACTAAAGGAACTTCATCCCCCACACTGGGACCATTGCAAATGACTTCAAATTCCATGGACCTTCAGTAGGGCCTTGAGCCATGCCTTGTGAAGACAGTTGGAAGGAAGGGAAGTTTATTGGATAATTAGCTTGAACCTGTTGAGGTATAGACTTCTGAACTGTTATTTTCTGCTTGTACTTAACATTCATGGCTCAAGAAATAGTTAATAGCCTCACTGCGTTTCATTTCAGTTAATAATGAAAGGAAAGGCAGGGATAGAAAGTGGACTAGATTTTAGAGAGTTCTTACCCTTCGGTTTGACAGAGAATGTTTTTACACCTCCCATTCCATGCCAGGTAATCTTTTACAACTGTAGAGCATGACACTGACATAGGATGCCACATAACTCCACCTGAATTCTCTGCTCGCATCTGCAGATGTCATTACAAAGGGCCATTGATTACACTGTGTTCTCGCAGTAAGATGGCTGAAAAGCCAAACAAGGAGTGGGTTCATTGTGAAGGTGTCCAGAATACTTGTTTAGTTAAGGGATATTAAACCTTCACTGTAATAATCCGAAGAAATATACATTGCTTCTGAAGAGGCAGGCCTTGATTTCATATGGAAATAACAAAAAGAAACAAAAAACCCTTCTGACGAGTGCTTCCTATTTCTGTCAAGTATTTTTATGGCTCGGCGTGTAATCAGTCAGCTAACAGTCAGAAGTCTAATTCGGCTGAAATTCCCAAACTAAATAATATAGTGTATATAGTGTTATGTACTGCAAATGAGAGGTTTTTTTTTTTTCTTTCTAAGTTTTACACCCTTCAATATACTTTCTCACAAGTCTCCTTATTCAGAAACCACAGAGAACACTAGAGAGGAAGTGGACAGAAATGTGGCAGATGTTTTGGCTATCCTCCCAGCCCCAATATGAGCTCTGTTTCAGTTAGTTAATAAGTAAATCAGTTTTGTATAGGATAATTATTAAAAGAAATTTGTTTTCTTTCTCCCTCACTAAGTAAACAATAAGAAAGGAAAAAATATCAGTTTGGAGAGGCACGAAATTATTAGCCTGCCCATCCAGCTTGTCCCTATGTGGCTCCAGGAAAATCATCACTCTCTAATAAACTTATTTAAATAGTTCTTGTGTGTTAGGTATTGTTCCAAGTGGTCTACACACATAATTTCATTTAATCCTGCAACAAACCTTTAAGGTGAATACATCAGTTTTCTGTTTTCACAATGATGCTGTCTGACGAGCAACCACAAATCTAAACGTATTCAACAAAAAGCATGTATTGCTTGAATGTCTGGAAGTTAGCTGTGTTGTGGGAGATGTGCGTGGGGGTAGCTAGATGGCTCTGTTTATGGCGACTGGCTCGTTAGCATGCCTATGGGTCAGCTGATCAAGGCTTCCAGGGAGACTCAGCTTTATTCCAGTATGCCTCTCTTCTTCCAGTAGACTGATCTGAGTATATTCTCTAGGTGATGGAGGAAAGAAACATACAAGGCCTCAGGAGGTCAAAACTGGTTCACTGTCATGTCCGCTTCATTTTATTGGCCAAAGCGAGTCAAAAAGCTGAGTCCAGAATCAGAGCGGGAGGGTGATGCAAGGTTATATAGCAAAGGGTGTGATTAAAGGTAGTGTTAAAGAATTGGGTCCATAAGAGCAATCTATCACAGCAGGGACTATTGTCATTTTATTCATCTTGTAGATGAGGATACAGAGAAGCAGAGATGGTAGGTAAATAGCATGCCTGACATCACCTAACTAGTTAGCAGTAGAACTGGGAAGTAAATCTGGCTGTCTTCCCAGGACTTCCATGGGACTTCAGGGCCCATGGCTCTCAGCTATTGTGCACACAGCTCTGCTACTACTTTGACCCTTTGCAATGCGATTTCTGCTCTGATCACCCTAGAAAACATGCTCTTCTCAGGTTAATTGTCCCTCCTGTGGACAGATCCAATAGTCTTCATTAAGTGTCAGTGTCTCTATCCCTTCTGTGACACTATCGTGCTGTGTCTTTGAAGGTCTTTCTTCCTTTGATTCTGTCCCTTTCTTTTGCCGGTTTTTCTTCTGCCCTTCCTCTGCCTGGCCCTCTCCGCCCACTACACAAGATGTTCACTTCTTTTTCTTGCCATCTCCCTTTCCAAATACACCCACTCTCACAGTTTCCATTACCACCTCTCTGCAGACGACTCTCATCTGACTCACATCTCTGGCCTGAAGAAAGCCCTCTATAATTTCCAGCAACTTAACTCAGCGGTTTGTCCCTCACAAATAACAAACATCCTGGGAGAATCAGAGGCTCTTCTCATTAGCATCTTATCATTTCATGTCACCTAGCAACTATTCCAGTGCTTCAAATTCTATAATAAGATACTTCCTATTATGAAAATACTCCTGGAAGATATGCTATATCTGAAGCTTCTTGCCCTAAAATGCATATTTTTAAGTCAAAGTAACTAATCTGTAAAGGGTACACTCTGTATAATTCCAACGATGTGAAATTCTGAAAAAGGCAAAATTATCGAGACAATACAAAGGTCAGTGTTTTCTGGCAGAGGTGGCAGGTCATGAGGTGGGGACAGAGGTGAGATGAACAGAGCACAGAAAATTTTCAGGGCAGTAAAAATACTCTATCGAGTATTATAATGATGGCTATTCGTCATTATACTTTTGTCTTAAAGCATAGAATGTACAACAACAAGAGTGAATCATAAGATAAACTGTGGATTTCAGGTGTTTATAATATGTCAATGTAAGTTCATTCTTGTTAAAAAACATACCATTCTGGTGAGTGATATTGATAATGGTGGGATATGCACATATAGGACAAGGAGCATATGAGAAACCACTATGCCATCTTCTCAATTTTGTTGTAAATCTAAAACTTTTCTTAAAAAAAAAGTCTTTAAAGTTTATGAAAAAGAAAGTCAGTGTTTACATTATTACATATGTGTGTGTATATTTGTTGTTGAGCCAAATAGTATGCCACAATTATGTTTCCTTAGGAGTAGAATATTTAATTTTTTTTTGAGAGTTAATACTTTCTTCATTTTAAATTTATTTATGTAACAATGTTCCAAATTCCCTGTTTTCTGAATCATCCAGTAAATTTATTTAATAAATATGGCAAATGTCTATCAAGCATTATCCAAATGCTTAAATACACATAATAAACTAGCAGTGAAATGTATTTTGCCTGAGTATCTCCCTCCTTGGATCCTTTTGTTTGTTTGCTTTGGTCAATTTGTTTTGGTAGGTTTTTTGTTTTAATTTTGAAGACTTTTTTTAAAAAAACTGATGATCTTAAATTGTCTCTTCTTTTTTCAGAATAAAACTTTTAAAAACATAATTAGGAGAGAAACCATTCCAAATTATTTTTAAATACAATACTTTGACTATACAACTCTAGTGATATAGTCTAAAGACAAAAGCTACTCCAAAATATGTTTAAATTGTTTTCAGTAATCAGATTGTTTGTATAAATTGGTTTTGCTGTTGTAAGACTATAGCGTTTGTGTAATTATGTGACATTCTACTTCTATCATCCTCGGTGCTGTAGGATTCTCAGCATGGGAGGAAAGACAAGATAGAAGAGATTAAGTAAAAGCTGTGTCCAGAATTAGAACTGAAAGTATCATTTTAAATTGATTATGTGTTTTATCTTTTTTTTTTTTTAAATCCTAGCCCTGGCTACTGAAAAGATCCAGGAATAATGACCAATTAAATAGCAATAAGTATCTTTAGCAGCTAGAGTATAGTCTTATAGTACCATTTCCCATTAAAAGCAACCAGGGTTACTTAGAGAAATGGCCGATTCCTGGCCCAGAACAAATTGTCGCATAGACAGCAAGGGAAACCATGAATGACTAATGGTATCATGTCAAAAGGACTTAGGAGCCCACTTTAAAAGGCTCTTAGAGCCAAAGATGGGACAAATTGAGTATCAAAAGGAAAATAACTGCAATAGATTAAAACACATCAAGTATTTTTTAAATCATGAACTCATAACCATATAAAAAAATTTAATTAGTCAAACTTAGAGAATTTTGAAAATCAGCATATTTGGAAAAGTGGTAAATAAAAGGAAGAAATCAAATAGTGGATTGAAAAGTTTCCCTTTGTAGAAGTATTTTACTAACAAATAAGACAAGATAATAGAATTACAATGTACTAATGCATCAAATTAATGAGTCTAGGTATTGGATATCAGTGACTGCTAATAAAGCTCAAAAAAGACACACAAACATTATATGACTTCTGATAAAAGAACCTAGCACGTCTTATGCAATGATCTTGTCACAAAAACGACTTGAATCTTGTCAACCTCCATTTCTAACACTCAATTGAAAAGAAATACAGAAGATAGAGGAGATGTTAGGTTTAGCGTGACCAATTGTCCCTGGTTTAGCACTGTGAAGTCCCACATCCTAGGAAACTCAGTTCTGGGCAAAGAGAGAAGGTTGTCACTCTATCAATGAAAATCATTGGTGAAATCCAGAATATGGAGAAGTACACTAGTGGGCTGGGTGCAGTGGTCTTGACTTTAATTCATTCCTTCTGTTTTCAGCCCCAGCTTTACCGATGATAGCTGTATCTGGGCCTTTCTAGAGTTCTGTGAGGCAAACAGCCTGCTGCTCTGAGCTGTCTTCCCCCTCAGGCATTCACCTTAACTCTCCTATTTTGTTGCCACTCCTTCATCTATTTACTTTTTTAAATTTTAGCAAAATATACATAACATTGATCATTTTAATCATCTTTAAGTATACAGTTCAGCGGCATTAATTACATTCACATTGTTGTGCAATCATCACTATCATCCATATCTAGAACCTTCTCATCTTCCCAAACTGAAACTCTGTTTCAGTCATTAAAAATAACTCTGTCCCTCTAGCCCCTAGCTACCACCCTTTCACTTTCTGTCTATGAATTTGACTACTCTAGGTATCTTATATAACTGGAATCATACACTGTATTTCTTTTTGTGACTGGCTTATTTCACTTAGCATGATGTCTTCAAGGTTCATCCACATTGTAGCAGGTGTCAGAATTTTCTTCCTTTTAAAGGCAGAATAGTATTCCACTGTAGGTATACCCCACATTCTGTTTATTCTTTCATCCATCAATGGACATTTTTGTTGTTTCCATCTTTAGGCTATTGTGAATAATGTTGCAATGAACATGATGAGCAAATATCTGTTTATGTCTCTACTTTCTGTTCTTTTAGGTATATAATAATATCTATAATTGCTGGAGTTCTTTACTTTTTTGCCCAATTGGGGATGAAAAATTACATTTCAATATTGTTTTGTGTTTCTTTTTCAAAATTATTTAAGTTTTATTATTTTTTATTATGGCAAAATATACACAACATAAAATTTACCGTTTTAACTATTTTTAAGGATATAGTTCTGACGCATTAAGTACGTTTGCATTGTTGTTTTTTCTTCCAAATTTTGTTGAAATTTCTTATCCATCATTATTTTCTTTCCCTTTCTTTTTGTCTCTGGGGTTTATAAAAGGTATACATGTGCCTCCTACATACTACTAAAAAGTGGGTTTCCAAAAGAAGAGGGAATAAATATGTGTGGTCAATCCACTGTGCTTAACCCGATGTCTATCTGTTATGAATTCTGAAAATATTTTCTTTAGCTCATGGATTATCTTTTAATTTTGTTATGTATAATGACATATGGACATTTTTAATTTGATGTTTTTGCATCTTTTTTTTTCTTTTGTGCTTTCAGATATTACGTTAATACTGTTCACTAGGAGTATAATGAATATTTATTTCTATTTTATTTTTGCTTTTTCTTTTTATTCACTAACATATGACTATTTTTAAAGTCTGAGGTTTGTCTTGAAGTTCAGTGAATGACAAGGATCTGAAATTAATTTTCCAATAACTGACCTAGCACAATTTTGAATTCTTGTTTCTTTTCCTAATTACCAGCTGTGTGATCTTAACCAAATCACACAACCTCTCTGAGTCAGAGTTTTCTCATAATAGTTCTTACCTCCCAAGGCTGTTGAGATTTAGAGTTAATATTGTGTCATTATTTGTACAGTGACTGGAAACAATCTATCAATAAATGTTACCACATGACTGTTTTTATTTGTGTCTCAACCATCTAAAAGGATATTAAGATGGGGATTTTTCTGTTTAGAGTTTTAACTTTCATCTTAAACCTGGGGAAAAACGGCTATTGATCACCTCAATCAAAAGCAAGTTACTCAACTATTTCTACAGGACTTGCACTAGGAAAATGCACAACTAATTTTGCCATCATCAGTTCCTACGCCCTCTGGGGGACAAGATATTAGAACAAACCAAGGATTTGCCAAAAGGTGGAGAGGGGTTCAGTGTGCTAGAGTAGCCCACAAAGGAGAAGTTGGGAGCTCCTCAAAATGTCCAGAGGTAAGAGGTCCTCTAACTGCCCTGACAGCAAAGAGGAGAGTGGGAGCCATCTTGATTTCCAATGGATAACAGTGTGTGTTTCCTGTGGCACAGATGGGGACTCTTGAGTTATCCTGGAAGCCAGCAGCTGAGGGGCAGACAAAAGTGGCCAGGAGACATTGTGAATAACAGGAAACTTCAGTTTGAAGTCTCCAGCTGGGGGTCTGTGACCCTGGAGGAGCCAAGTGCAGAGAAGGTGGGGAAGATGGACAGGTCAATGTAGAGAAATCATAAAGGAGCTCCCACTGTCCCTTTCCCTATTGTAGATCTCAGGATCTGATTCAGACCAGAACTTAGAAAGGAGAAGTGTGTGAAATTGGATGAAAAATTTAAGTTTTGGTATTTGGTATTGAAGTTTTGGACTTTTGAGTATATGAAGAATTCTGGAATTTGCCTAGGATTTCATCCAGTGCTGTAGAGGGAAGATAAGAGAGAGCCAGTTTACGAGGGAACAATGAGGAAGAAATACAGTGGCTTTCTGCTTACCCCCTATTTAGTCTAGCTCAGTTATGCATTATTAGCATTATTGCTTATTCATGGGTTTTTATTTATGTCCTATTAGCTATCTCTATATTCATGGTCCAGGAGTAGACTGTGATATCCGTTGTAACCTTAAGCAATGTTTTAATGTTTGGTGTGTTAAAAAGTAGCCTCCATTTGGTGAGAGTCTAGTATGCATCAAATATCTTTAGTAACCCTCACGGCAAGCATGTAAGGTTAATGTTTTTCTATTCTAAGGCTGAAGTTTATGGAATTTGCTGAAGATCACAAAACCATTATGTGGCTCTCAGATTCCAAACCTTCTCTCTTGACATGGAAGACAAGCACCTCATTCACCTTTTTGTCAAAAACTTCATAGATTTTTTTGGCTATTCAGTTCTCGTTATGAACTAAGGTAGTTTTGCCAATGCATTTTTGTTGTATGAAGTGAGTGCACTTGAAATATACCTGTCCCCCAAGTTCTTTCTGCCAGAGAAGACACATCTTCTAAGGAACACTTAAATATATATATTTTTTTTACATAATAGTCACTCTAGATAGGTAGATCTTCACACTATTCCTGAGAAACATCTTATGTACTTTTATACCTGAGCATCTTCATTGGTTCCTTCCTGTCTGGGTAATTTCCTCATAACATTGGCCCTCCAGAGTGTACTGTGTTATTTCCTCACTTTCTGCATGGCTAATATTATATTTCCTACATTAAACATTTGGAATTAAGCATTCCCTCTCTCTATCACTTTTACTTCTTCAAATCATCCTTTTCTTTAAAGCTCAATTCAAGTTACAAATGCTCTACAATTATCCCAGTTAATGGCAGCCATCTTTCAGTCTGAATTGATTGTAATTTATAATGTTAGGCATCTTTCTGTGATTTTATGCTTGCCATGAAAAGCGAGGCCCTATTTCAGGGCTTACTGAGAGTTCTTAGGTGTAAGGGAGAGTGTAAGCCCATTCTGTGTGGTGAGGGTAGACGAGGTGGGAAGGTCAGGCCAACTGATATAAGAGGCATGACTGGCTAGCTGGCTGGTCAAATGATTAACTCTAAAGGATGCTGCCCACCTAAATCGATTTCAGCTAGCATCTATCTCCGGCGATCCTTGATGCGAGGATGAAGATACTCAGGCTCTCCGGCATTCAGAAGATAAATATCAAGTGGCTATTCTAGTGGCAGGAGAAAGAAAAGTAAAGAGTCAGAAGTTCATGATTCCAGTCACAGACTCATAGTTCGAGGGTGTCTTTCTGAGTCAATGGAGAATTATAGGAGAGGTTTAGAGCAGAAATTCTCAAGTGAGGGTGATTTTGCCCAAGGTGGATATTTGGTGATGTCTAGAAGAGACACTTTTGATTGTTATAACTGGGTTCTAACAGCATCTGTTGAAAAGAGGCCAAGCTGCTGCTAAAGCATCCAGCAACACCCAGGACAGCCACCTACAACAAAGAATTGTCCTGCCTTAAATGTTGGGAGTGTCAAGGTGGAGAAATCCTGCTCTAGTGTTAAGGCAAAAGGCTAAAAGGGCATCGGGACTTTCACTGACTGGGCTGGGGTTCAAGGCTGGGATCCATTAATTGTAGAAATAGGAACCAACACAAAAATAAAAACTTAGAAACTAATGCAGAGGGCCAATTGGATGAAGAGTCCATGAGCAGTGGTAGAAGGGAAGCTGTGTCTTCATGCTAATATAGTCGTGCAGCTGTCATTCAGGTTAGCATGGCCACAGCTAATGATCCCCCGAGCTCTCTCAGGGTTAGGAGTGCCTAACACGCCTATTGTGAACTTGGAAAAGCTATAGGTGGTTAATATTGGGGGAGTGAGGTGGAATCAGTAGGACTGAAAATGGCCTCTCAGCATTTCCTACATAATTTAAGGACAGGAACCAGTTCTTATACATATTTATATCCCTCCTAATGCTTAACTCAGTGTTCTGTAGTTATTCAATTAGCGCTCATTAATTGATTAACTGATTGATGAGTTCCTTAATTGGTCATGCTTTTCACATTCATGTATGCTCAGCACCACCAGGACAACTTGGAAGAATTAAATCCCCACCGAGGACCCTGGCAATCATATCACAAGACTTGGATTCAGTTCTGCATTTAGATAGAAATAAAACAAGCACACACCAACCCTCTGGGTAGCAAGTAGCATAATCTGCTTACTTACGGCTAGGCCCCATGAGAAATGAAAGTGATAGGCAGTAATTTCAGTGATGAATTACAGAACAGCTTCATTTAGCTCACTCAACCTAGACAAAGCATTCCATCAGCCTCTGGAAAAATTAATACACCTTAATTTGAATTAGTGGATAATTTCAGATTGGCTATTTTACATGTCTAGCTGCCTCTTCTCTTCTTAGGCTAACTTTTTTCCTCAGCCTATCTGGATCTGCTCAACAACACATTTTGATCCTAGTTCTGGAACTTAAATATTGAAAATAGATATTCTGGATGCTAAATATTGAAGGAGAAATCAATGGACAAGGGTTGGATCTTTACCCTCCCGACAGATGACTAACCTTGTCCTCTTCACAAATGAAGTCTTTTTATTGGATGAGAATAATATATTCCAGGGTTTGCCTTTGGTATAGGTTTTAAGTCTGGTATCTGACAACTTTCAAAAGTCTTTATTTCTTCCCTGCCATCAGATACTCTAAAAATGGATAGAGCAGAATGTTAGTAGATTATTGCCTATGCCACCTGAACACAGAGCACTCATGGCAATGCATTTTGTGCATTTTCTCTCCCTCTCCCTTCCCTCCTTTCTTCTTCTCCTTCTCTCTCTCTCTATTACCCTCTAACTCCTCCTCTCCCTTTTCTTCTCCTGATATTATTACATTGCTTTCTGTCTTTGACCCTCCTGTCTCTTTCTTATAATGACCCTTAGGATTACACTGGCCCACTCAGACAATCCAGGATGATCTCCCCATCTCAAAATCCTTAATTTAACCATGTCTACAAAGCCCCTTTTATTATGTAAGGTATTCACAGGCTCTGGAGATTAGGAGAGGGACATCTTTAGGGGCCATTATTTAGCCTATGACAGTAAGCCTAGGAGTGGAAGAAGAGGGATAAGAAAGGAGGAGCCAGACAAGAAAAATAGAGGAAAGCAGCTTGCAAAGAGACAACCACGAGTTTACAGCAGGATAGTCCCATGAGCTGCAGCATCCCTAGATACTTGAGTTGTAGAAAGGTACCTTTCAACAGCTGGTGGCTAATGGGTGGAAACTTCTATCCGAGAGCTGCTATGAGCTCTCAGAGAATAGTAAAAACATCGTAGAGAAATTTAGGATTAAGATCTATTTTGATGTTTTTTTTCCCCCCTGTGGGTACATATATAATTAGTATTTATAAACATGTCTTTTTACCATGAATCATTCTCATAATGCTTGTTTATTCTGAGTGTGTGCAGATGTTTGGACGCCAAGACTTCTAAAAGAAAAAGAAAAATATTGGCCAATGTGATATTGTGATTTATAATAAGAAATATATGTTTGGTCTTAGTCTCATTTAGAAGCAGAGAGCTTCTGAAACCCTTGGAATTTTCTGAGTAGTGAGAAAGAGAAAGATGTCTTTTATTATGTTACTGAGGTGACTTTTGGAAAGCCCCTAGGTCACCTAAGGACTGGACTCGTTGCCAGGAGAAAAATCCCTGTGTTGGAGGGTTTGAACTTTTAGTCCCACCCCTCAATCTCCGGGTGAGTGAGAGGGGCTGGAGGTTAAACCAAAGCAAATGGCAGGTAATTTAATCACTCTTGCCTAAGTAATGAAGCCTCCATAAACACGCAAAAAGGATTGTGTTAAGAGAGCTTCTGGGCTGGTGAACACACAGAGGTGTGAGGAGAGAGTGGCATGCTCAGAGAGGAGGTGGAAGCTCCCTGCCCTTTCCCACATACCTTGTCTTATGCACTCCTTTCATCTGGCTGTTCCATAGAGATGATAGATAGATAGATGACAGATAGATAGATACGTAAATATATGTTTACATAAATGTGTGTGTGTGTGTGTGATATATAATAAATAGTTAATCAAGTAAGCATGGATGAAAAAATGGGGTTCTATGGATAGTAACCTCACAGGATGATCTGATCTTAAATTCTTAACTGAGCAGATCAAGGTGGGTAGTCAGGCCCTAGGCATGAAACTTCTTTACTAAAAGGTTTATCTTTGCCTTAAGCCAGCCCTGTCCATTGTTTCTGTGCCTGTAGTTTACACACCTTTGAAATGCCCCCTTTTAGACCCCTCTCCAAAGTTTTCAAGAGAGCACACAATCTTAATTAACTATTTTGTAATCTGATCACTCCCTTGCTTTCTTCTACCTTCTTGTTATCTTCCTTATGTGCCCCCCCCCACCCCCACCCTTAATTTCAAACGTGCAAAAGAAACTGTAAACTGTTAGTTTCTAGAGCATTTGAGATCTTGCTCCTTAGCATATGTCATAAGTTTGGCTCAAATAAGCTCTTATAAAAATTCTCTATAGGTTTGGACACTTTTTATATTAACATAAGTAAGCAAGTTTCTTGAGTTCTGTGAGCCACTCTAGCAAGTCAATCAAACCCAGAGAGGAGGTTGTAGAAACCTTCAATCTGTAGCTGTAGGTCAGAAGAAGCACAGGTGGTAACATGGGCTTGTGACTGATGTTCGATTCATAGGGGGAGGGGGAGGAAGTGTTTTGCAGGACTGAACCCTTAACCTGCTGGATCTGATACTATCTCCAGGTAGATAGTGTCAGAATTGAGTTGAATTAGAGGACACTCATCTGGCGTTGGAGAATTGCTTGTTAATCTAGGGATCCCTGATACCCCCCCCACCAGCCCCCCAAAATGAACACACGTTGGAATAATGACCAGAACATTTAGCAAGGTATCAGAATATATCAGATAAGACAGTACCCCAGATATTGCATCTGGTGCTTATAGTATGTAGCAGATAACATTGTGACAGTTGTGGGGTTGGAACAGAAGACCCCTAAAGTAGAATAAATGATAAGAAGAAGGATAACTCTAAACCAACCAACAGTCCCTCCCCCCTACACCCACCCCCACCACCATGCATAATCTGGTTGCTGACCATTTATATAGGGCTGACTTGGCCTAAGAATGACAAAAGAGGACGATACCAGTCACATCTCAGAAGAGTCCAGTATGTGTGCTTCAGAGTCCTAATTTTGGCTTCAGGGTTCTATGATTCATTTAAACTGTGCCCAGGTCACTAACAGAGTTTCACAGATGGCAGTCAGGCTATACTCGTGTGATCTCTAATGGAAAGGGGTTGACTTCATTTTTTGAAATTTTATGTTTAGTAGCAGAAATATCATTTATGTTTAATAGTTTTAAAATGCCAATAGGATCTGTTTAAATATTACAATGGAGAGCTCTTTCTTCAAGAAGGACGGACCTATGATTGGGGATCACGAAAGACGAGATGAAGTACATCAAGAGCATGACTAATAACTTCAGTTCTTAAAAAATAAATCTACCTATCTCTCTATGTACTTATTTAGCTTAAAAAGCTACAGTATCATGCCATCAAAATAAGGGACAGAGGTTATGTGAACTAGAAAGTCAAAACTGCCACATTGCCATCCTCCTGATAAAAAGCAGTGGGAAGGTGATGTGTTGCTAAGAATTTAATTTAATTTAGCCTTTGTGTAGCCAAACTGTAGCCATTAAGAGACTTAGTATTTGAAAAGTAATAATTTTTGAATGATCTTTGAGTAAGAGTCCTCCAAACAGAAGGACAGTACGTGCAAATGTCCTGAGAAGGGAAACATGCTTAGTATTGGTGAGGAGCAGAAAGAAGAGCCAGCAGAACATGGGGACAAAAGGGAGGCTGGGGAGAAAATTTCTGAGTAATAACCAGGCTAAATTTTTGAGCAATAGCTAGTAATAGCCAGGCTAGGGCTTTGTAGGACATAGTGAAGATTTTGAATTTTACTTTAAGCAAAGGAGTGACACAATTTTTTTTTTTATCTCTTTGCTACCATCTGGCAGATGGACTGTGGCTGGGAGAGATAAGAGCAGAAGCAGGGAGACTGGCTGGGTGGCTATTGCATTTGTTCGGTGGGAGAAGAGGTGGGTCGGACCAGAGTTATAGCAGTGCAGTGGTATTAAGGAGTCATATTTGTGATGTAGTTTGGAGGTGATCCCGATGGACTTACTGCTGTGTCAGATTTAGGGTGTGAAGAAGAGAAAGGAATCAAGCTGTAGAAAGAGCCCCAGAGAACACCAATACTTCGAGAGCTGATTGGGCAGGAGATGTCTAAATGGGACAATAATGCAGTGCCACCTCCACTAAAGATGGGACTGAAGACCATGGCCACTGGACAGATTGTGGAGCAATTAGGAAAATAGTTCTCTTCCTATGTACAGAATTAAGATGTGATTTTCCCATTATGTTTTATTCTTGAAGAGAGGGAGACTGACTGCTGGGATAAATTGGACCACATCCTCCATAGCTATACAGCAATTGTATAGTTAAGCCCCACCAAGACATATGACATGATCTCCTGTGATAACTTAGTGAATAAAATGAAAATATATTGAGTAATAATAAAGGAATTTGTAATTTATTGAGAGAATTTGCCCCAAGTGCCAAATGGCTCTACTTCAGCTTGGACGGATGTTTCTTATAACCATAGAAACCTGCCCATAGCTATGATAAAGGGCTTGCTGATTAAATTTGTGTATGACAGAAAGCTGCAAAGAGACATAAATATGTAAAAGACAAAATTAGGATCCAAAACCATTTGAATCTGTATCTAATAAGATTTATTTAACAAAGGGTCATGTAAGGTCTTACATCTGGGTTCCAAAAGAACAACTGAACAAATGCAGATGTGGAGAGTCAGTGATGGGCAGACATATCTATAAAAAGACATTTAAGTTTTAGCATCCAGAGAGATCAATATTTGCCCGCGGTGCAATACGACTTGCGAAGAACTTAATGCGATCTCAAGTGGTATTCAGGATATACTATCCGAAGAGAGATATTAGTTACATCATATATGGTCTCTTAAAAGCCACAACTTGAGGATATTGACAAACAAAAAAATAAAAGAGTTTAACCAAGAGAGAAATTGGAAACCACATCTAAGATATGGAAGACTCGGGTTCAGAGAGGCGCAGAGACTGTAAAGTAAATAAGGTGATAAATGTTTGATTGTCACCCTTCACTCTTGGTAGAAACAGATCCTTTTAGCATTTCCTTGCCCTATAACACCTTGGCTTCATTTCCTCGTGGACATGCAAGGGACAAGTGGACATGGACAGGCAAGAGAGGGAAACCCAGTGGGAAATTTGGCGCTCCACCATGCTCTATCCAGAGGGGATGAAAGTGAATAAGAGTTGTGATCCAGATGAGGCAGAGCACCTTGGTTCCAAGGAGCACTGTTGTGGTTTCTCAGGTGCACCCCACCCAAGGATCAGAGGGTGGGGCGGAGAGCTAGACTGATCTGGGCAATAGGAAGAGTGCAGGAGGTATCTAGGCACAGCCACATGTGGCCAGTGTGGAAGTCAGAAGAGGGATGTGAAATGTGTTCATATGAGCATGACCCTCTTATTGAGTGCTTGGGCCAGGTGGTGGAGGGTGACAGAAATAGGATCATGTCCCAGAAAGGACACTTAATGGTGCTGTTGGAGGATCCCAGGTACCCACACGCATTGGGATAATCTTTGTCTATATCTCTCATCACATGTTCAAACAACATAGTTTAATTTAGTGTCACAATGGAAGGAAGGAAAAATACTACTTGTACATGTAAATTCAAAGAGAATTTTGTTAAAATATTTGTGAGATTAAGATTAATGTTTTTCATCCCTTACTGATTCTATGAGTGAGTGACTTAAGTGGAATTAAAATAGCATATCTGAATAAAATAAAATTAGGGGAAGAGCTAATTTATGCACCAAATTTTACTAAAAAATGAAGTCTAAATATTTATGTTCAGTCATTAATAAAATATAGCTTCAATTTTTCCATGATTAAAGGATGATTGTATCCACAGGCTTGCTTAATCTTGGTCTGACATCATTTAGTATAATATAATAAACCAAATTGAAATTTTATTTACAGAAGTTAATGGGGTCATAACCCCACACAATATTTTGTAGCCAAGTTGCATGTTTGTTGAGAAAAGTAGGATTTACAGTGTGAACCACTAATAAGATTGAATCTCTCCTATTGTGTATTCAGTAAGTCAGATTTTAATCATTGATGTTAGGACCCTTCTAGGAGACCATCGTTTTGATGAAATTATATCAAAATGAGATTTGAGATTTCTTTCAAGTTTGTTGGCAAAGTAAAACTAGATTGTTTCCAGCATAAAGATTTGGTTGTAAACAAGTCATACCCCAGGAGCTAAGACAAATTGGATAGAAATGAAAGAAGACACCTGCATTTAGGGACATCTCATGGGGATGGACAGTCATAGGGCTACGTAGATCATCTGTAGAAATTCCCTCAAGCATAAGAAGTCATACACCTACCCGGGAGAAGGGCCAAGGTGGAATAGATCATACACCTGTCAGAAGCTAAAAGGCAAAAATGTCGATGGCAAAAACAATGAGATTTGATTGTTGAGTTTGGCAGCTCAGGATCTAAATTCACAGATTCACAGACTCCAAGCCTGTGATGAGTGCCCCTTTTGTATGCCCTGGGCATCTTGCTGGAACAAGAGCTAGTCTAAGAAGAAATTCAGGTTCCCAGAGGCAAATGTGGGCTAATGTGGGCTATTGTACACGGCTCCAGCAGATGGCAGATTGGGGCATTAACATCTCTTCCAACTTCCTCTTGGTGTGCTCTCCTCTTCTACAGAAGCTGGGAAGCTGAAAATTAATGTCCCAGACTTTCCTGCACTTGGATGATAAGATGCACTCACACAAGACCTGAATTTAGAACTGAGCTCTGCACGGAGGGAGGTGGCAGCATGCAAGTTGCTGATGTGGTTCTAACTGGCATGTAACTGCTTGGTCGCGAGCTCCACTGGTGGCAGCTTCGTGATCCTCAGTTAAAACTGGAGTGGTACTAGATCCTGAAGCTAGCATGGGATATAGTGGTTTCTTGATCCACCAACTTTCTAATTATGGCACAGGTAGCAATTCTAGTTAGTTTTGTTCCAAAAGTCATTCCTGGAGACCCAGCCTAGAACCTGCTTCTCTAACCTTACCAAAATTTTGGAAGCACCTTATTTCTTTTATTACATTTTTCCCCCTACTTATGTGCAATGGGATCCTGACTGATATCACAGCTCTCCCATGTGACCAATAATTCTGGCTAATCATTCTAGTGTCTGGAAACTCAAACCAGTACTTCCAAGAGCAGAAACATATGCTGAGGTATTAACAGTTTGCTTTTCTCTGTCCCACACTTCACTCTACCCCACTTCATGCTTCAGAGGTAGCTTTCTTTTCAAACAGCACTCAAAGGAAGCAAACGCGCGGACAACGAAGAGCCACTTTCTTGACTCTTAGATTTTTAAACAGTCTTGCAAATCTTTGGTTAATAGCATAGTGAGACTTCAAAATAAAAAGTATTTCCCTTAATATTATGGGAATTAGGTGAGTAAAAGGGAAATACTTTTTATTTTGAAGTCTAAAAAAAAAAAAAAAAAAAGAAGAGTTGGCTCAAAAGAAACAAGGACCAAGCCCAGAGAACCAATGGTATAGAGTTTATGCCATAAAATATGGAGTTTGAAAACAGTGTATGATGTCTTGAAGTTTTTCTTCTCTAAATGAGATAAGCATCCAATCAGCAGGAAGGGAAAACTAGAGAGGATTTTATGAGAACTTGGATGCTGCCAAGATCCTCAAGAACAGACTCAGGCCCTTGTCTCAAGTTTCAGGTCCCACACATGTGATGGGAACCCACACCATATTTTAGGATCAATATGAGAGCACAGAATGCATCCTTGGGACTCACTTGTCAGAGCAGAGCCCAAGAGGTGCAAGCCTCCCTCACTCAGCATAGCTCCTGCATGGCAGAGGGGCAATGTCCCAGCAAAGGGTAGGGGCAGACCTGCCTGAGGCTAACTTCCTACAATCAGCACTTCCCAGCAGAGGGGTTTCTGGGAAGCTAAGGTGCCAAAGCCTGGGAGAGACCCAACAAAGTGTTCGCAAGTAGGATATCTCAGCTACAATTAATTAAGACCACTGTCTCTTTCTTCTCCACCTGGCCCTCAGTCACAGTTCCCTTATGCTGAGTGGCCATAGCCTGTTTGGCATCTGTGTAAAAGAACGCTGCATTGAGGAGACATTCCAGTCATGTGTGTGGGGATGTGTTTATGTGCTTGCTGGCACTTCCTTGTATAGCCATCCTGGTGTAGGAATAGCTTCCAGGAATAATCTTATTACTTTAAATTGTGCCATCTCCTCTGGCATCACAATAGGAAGATGCAGAGTCAGAGAACATATTGTAATATAAATGAGCCCTATGGTGCCCAGAACTACTAGAAAAATGTGGGTAGTGGAGAAGAAACAATAAATGAAATGTTTGGCACCAGAAGCTAATTCGTGGGAAATTCTTCCAAGCAACAGATGTATAAAATTGTAAACTGAGAATTTGGTTCTCATTGCCATCTTTTCAACATGGAACCTCCCTCCTCTTGAAAACATATTCAATTGTCTGTCTTTTTTTTTTAATGGAAGTTATACAAAATAGAATTTAGCCAAATTTCTTTGTTGGTAAGGCACAAACTTGTATTAATACTACTGAGAAAGTGTGTCTGTGTATGAAGTCATGTGTCTTATTGACCATACTAAAGACTGATTAGCTTTCTATTTTATTTAAAAAATAATATTCTAAAATTGTTGTCATATAAGAGGCAATCAAAAAATATGCCTCCCCCCTAAAAAAACAACAAAAGTATTATTGAGCAAAAACAACTAAAAGTAGTTTTCTAGATTTTGGGCCGTTTGCAGTATGTCAGCTTTTACAAATGTGCAATTTGTTGTGATTCCTTTTCTCCTTTTAAGTAAAAATACACTTTTGTTCCTAATTTTGTAGGTTTTTTTAATTCTTAAAAGAGACCCTTCAAATTATGTAAATTGTAGGACCCATAGAACCAGAATGTATCCCTAATTTCCAGCATAGAGTTCCTGAACCACCCAAAAAGGCTGCAGAAGTTCTGAGAGGGCTCTATCGCAAAGAGGTCCCTGCTCAGGGTGAGGAAGGTGCAATACGAGTGGCACTTATGGCCTGAGGCCAAGGCGGGGACACGGACACCAACCGGAGAACCTATGTAGAAATGAGCACAGACCAGTGAGGAGAGAGGGTGACTTGTAAAGCAGAGGTTCCCGCCTCAATATTGGGATGATAGCTCAGCCTCTCTGCCCTAAACCTCGTCCCAAGGAAAAGGACAAAAAGAAAAGGAAGAATAAAATCTTGAATTGCCTTAAAACTCAAGATTTCTAAGCTACCTTGAATTGGCAAGATTATGCTTTCAGTCATTAGTAAAAATACTGTCTTTGGGGTGGTTCCATAGTATAGTGGTTAGCTCAGGCTTAACATGAAGAAGGTCCTGGGTTCGACCCCCAGGTGGAGCCACAGGCCAGGCCCCGGGTGCGCTGTGGTGCTCTTGGGTGCTCCCAGGTGCTCCCTGGGTGCTTGCACAGTGAAACAACAGCATCCATAGGTCATGGGTGGAAGTAGGGGGTGGGGATCAAAAGAAGGGGAAAAATACAGTCTTGACAGCTACTTTTAGTTCAATTACACAGAAATAAAAAAACGTATGCATTGAAATTCTGGAATTAGTGACTTAGAAAAGTTCATCCAACTCCATGAGTATTTTGGCTCTCCTCTGCAATCTTCAAGTCAAGCTCCAGGGGTGGAGACTGCAGAGCAGGGTTTCCTTCAGTGGGATATCACTGAGAACTGGTGAGGTGGAGCGGATCTGTATAAATGATCTGCCTGCTGCCTTGAATTTCCTGCTGTTGCATGTTTTTTAAAAATTCTTTCTTGGATCTTTTAATGCAAAGTTTGAAAGAGCCACAGAGGGACCACTATTCACTGCCATTTTGAACAGGAAGTTAAGGCCATTAACTGAACTGACTCACCAATATTCACCAAAGCTACTCATTTCTTGGGGCTCAGTCCTGACATCGGAGGCTGCAAAGTGTACATGAGGTCGGGTCTGACAAAGTGTGATATCCCTCTGGTTTTCCAGTCTCTCTCCCTAATCTTTTCAGGAGCCTGACATGGCACAGCACATTCTCCCTTATTTCTTATGTGGTCATGTTTTCTGAGCTCAGCTTATTGAATCAGTGTTTTCATTCCCTTCCTCATTATATGTTACTAATTCTCCAAAAGGTATGGCTAATAGCAAGGTTAGATCTGGAAATGTACCTCAAGCAAGAATGTCATAAGGGGTCCCTTTGTGATGATCGCAAAAATAAATATGCCTCTAGCTGGAGAAAAATGTCAAGGTTTTCCTTTATTTCCTGGAAAGACCAGAACCCCTGAGGGAAATGAGTCTAGTTCCAGCAGACATTTTTCGTTAGGTAAAAATAATTTCTGAAGTGCATCTTGTTTCTAAAAGCAAGAGATACCAAGAGCCTTAATAACACTAGATATAATTCAGAAGAAAGGTTGCCGGGGAGGGGCTTTCTTCTTGGGGACTGATTTCTTTGGCCTTTAGGATGTGATCAGGCTGGTAAATACAAAAATATATCACTTCTAAGATTAGCTTTGAGCAAGAACGAGGAGCAGAGTAAAAAAAATCAGTAAAGGAGAATTTGCAGCTTGCACAAGACTAAGGCATTTGCATTTCTTGTTGTCAGGGGCTGCTATGCCTGCTGGGAATGGAAAGGGAAAGCTGCTTGCTTTCCTCAGCCCCCCTGCAGGCTTCCTTCCTCTGCAGCCAGCCAGGAAGACCACTCAGCAGATAATCAATAACTAATCATAAAATAGAACAGTTATAACAATATACTGTAATAGAAGTTATGAGAATGTCTTTGGAGCCTCTATTAAGTAAGATAAGGGTTACTTGAACACAGGTGCTGTGGTCAACCTGATAACTGAACCACCACTAAGTGACTGACAGGTGGGGAGCGTACACAGCATGAATACACTGGATGAAGAGATGAGTCACGTCCCTGGTGGGACAGAGCAGGGTAGAGCGAGAGTCCATCACACTGACTCGAAATGGCAAGCAACTTCAAACTTATGAATTGTTTATTTCTGGAATTTTTCATTTAATATTTTCAGACCATGTTTGATCGTGGGTAACTGAAAAACTGAATAAGGGAGGACTACTGTAGGCGCTCAATAAGTGATTGCTATTGTTATCACCAGCTGATCTGTATTGTTTCTTTTTTGGTGAAAATTAAGTGAGGTATTAAAGTAATTTAAATAAGTTACTAAATATATATATATATTTTTTAAATTAAGTTTATTGGGGTAACATTGGTTAATACAATTATATAATTTTCAGGTGTACATTTTAAGTTAACATCTGTATATTCTATTGTGTGTTTACCACCCAAAGTCCAGTTTTCTTCAGCTACCATCTATTCAATTGCCTTTACCCACTCACCCTCCCCCTACCCCACTATATTTGACCTCCTTTACCCCATCTACCTCCCCCCTCCTCCACCACCCCCTACCCTCTGATAACAACTAGTCTATAGTCCATGTCCATGAGTCTTTGTTTGTTTGTCCTGTTTATTTGTTGTTTTTAGGTTTGTATCCCACACATAAGTAATATCATGTGGTTTTCGACTTTTTCTGTCTGGCTTATTTCACTTAACATGATTACCTCAAGGTCCATCCATGTTGTTGCAAATGGCTATATTTCATATCTTCTTATGGCTGAGTAATATTCCACTGTATATATGTACCACAGCTTCTTTATCTAATCATCTATTGTAGGATGCTTCGGTTGCTTCCATGTCCTGGCCGCTGTGAATAATGCTACTATGAACATTGGTGTGCAAATATCTTTATAGATATGATTTTTTAAGTCTTTGGGGTAAATACCCAGTAGAGGGATCACTGAATCATATGGTAGACCAATTCTTAGTTTTTTGAGGAACCTTCATATTGTTTTCCATAGTGGCTGTACCAATTTGCAGTCCCACCAGCAGTGTATGAGGGTTCCTTTTTCTCTGCATCCTCTCCAGCATTTATTATTACTTGTCCTGTTGATTATAGCCATTTTAACAGGTGTGAGATGGTATCTCATTGTGGTTTTGATTTGCATTTCCCTAATAGCTAGTGATGTTGAGCATCTTTTCATGTTTGTTGGCCATTTGTATATCCTCTGGGGAGAAGTGTTCAGATCTTCTGCCCATTTTTTGATTGAATTGTTTGTTTTTTGTTGTTATTGTATATGAATTCTTTGTATATTTTGGATATTAGGCCCTTATCGGAGGTGTTGCTTTCAAATATATTTTCCCATTTGGATGGTTGTCTCTTTACCTTGTTGACGGTTTCTTTTGCTGAGCATAAGCTTTTTAGTTTGATGTAGTCCTATTCATTTATTTTTGCTTTTACTTCCCTTGCCTTTGAGGTCAAATTCATAAAATCTTCTTTAAGTCCAAGGTCCTTAAGTTTCGTTCCTATGTTTTCTTCTATGCGTTTTATTGTTTCAGGTCTTATATTACAGCAGCTTTACAGCAGCTTTTCATCTCTCATGCCATTATATGTTAAATATAATGTTTGGTTTATTTAAATAAGACATGTTACAGGATAGCTGCACAGTTTTGGGAATCATTTTGATCATTCTATTGCTGGTGATAGAAGTCAAGTTTATAGTACATGGTACTTTTTTGGTTGCAAGTAACGGAAACAAAACTCATATGTTACATATACAAGTTTACCTATATAATTATAATTATATATAATTTATGTAGAATTCTATGTGCAATACGTGTATAATTATATATTTACATATGTAGTATATACGTAAAGAAAGATATAGTAGTTCACAAAAACTTAGAAAGAAATATGAAAAATAGGAACTGGAGCCTTAGGGTCTGAAACTGGGTACTCAGCACCACTAACATTGTCATTGTCCAGTTTTTATCTCTTCTCATCCATTGGGAACCATAGTCACTGGCTGTGGCTGCCAAGCCACCATTAGCAGTGAAAGCTTATTTCTCCCCATGTCTACTTGGATCACATGACCACACCAGAACAAATCACTTCACAGGGCAGTGTGGGCTTATGATTAGCCAGGCCTCGTCTCATTGGCTACTTTGGTGGCCTGGGAGCAGAAGCCTTTAACTGAAGGAGAAAGCGAAGTTTGCTAGGTAGATAAATGCAGCTACCTTAGTCTGTTACATTCTATGTCATAGCTGCCCAGGACTTACACTGACTTATTCTTATACTCACAATTTCACAATTCGCAGCATAACACAACTGTCACAGGTGAACTCACATATGCATTTACCCCACTCCTGAAAGGGATAGCACCCCAAACAACATTGTTACCTCATCTAGCTCCAAGACCAGAACCCCTGAATGATGGATATGTCTGGTTATACGGCTTCTTTTAGTCTGTCAATTTATGGCTAATTGATACATCTAACCACCCCCAACAGACTGAATAACCAATAGTGGAGGGAAAACAGGAAAACCACAATGGGACCTTCCATTTACAAAGGGGAAAACTAAAAATGCATGCGATGTGTTGGACTGGTCCACAGCGTATCCTCTGCTTCTACGCCTGGTCGGCCAGTCCAGCTTCCCTGACTCTCATCCTGGTAAGGTTCCCCGTATCCAGTCACCTACAGCACTGTGGCTAAGAAACATGCAGAGATCATTCCTCTTTAGGGAGCTGCTTTAGCAGTCCCCTTCCTGTTGATTTTGGAGCCTGGGAATTATTTTAGCAGTTGAGTATTATGGGCTTTTTTTCTGAGCTGGGTTTTCTTTATTAGTTTAACTTACTTAAAAACCTACCAAGATACCAGTCTATTCCATTCCTGGGAAAATTTGTAGCTAGTAACCAAAGCACTACATTCTAATATCACAGTCTTTAACTCTGGACAATGTCCTGTTCTGTCGCAGTTTCCATCTCTTAGCAATAGGCTTGGGGGCTCTGCCCATTAGACCAAATGTCAACCTGCTACTGCCATGGCTCAGCCTAAAGCAAGAGACCAGGCAAGGAGGCAGAGCCCATCTCCTCCTCGTCCCAGTGTATAAGTCAATGGGGAGTATTTAGCAGTGGGAACAATATCACCTCTGATAGGCATAACATACTCATCAGGAAATGTTTGTGGGTGGTGGGGTCAAGGTCCCTTTTTTCTACAGCCCCAGATTCTTGTCTTACATCAAATATCAGAAGGAAAAGGCACAGCAGGAGCCTTACTGGTGGGAGAGAGGCCAAGGATCAGGCTTTCCCCATTTCCGAGGATAGGTCTATACTCTATCATGTACACTCTGTTTCTATTATCACCTGCTTTTACTTACAGAGAATTTAACACTCACCCTCACAGGTCCTGGATTACTGGTCACAGGAAAAAGGTCAGCTCCATTCTGCTGTCTTTCTGCTTCTATCACATGGGTCAACTTGGATGAGAGTTTGTTTCCTGCAGGATCTTCCTGAAGGTCAGAAATGATATTTAATCAGTTTGCCTGCAGGACCAAAACTTGTTAAAACATTGAAAGAGCTATAGCCTCTTTTCAGTTCCTTCACTACCCTCCACCCTTCTCTGGTGCCCTAGCCCCTCCCAGTACCTCGTAGAAGACCCCACAACCAACAACTAAAGAGTCAATGTGGCATCCAGCAGAGCCTCGGGGTCCAGCTCCACACCCACATCCATTTTAATTGGTGGACCCAGGGATATACCAGTTGTTAACCATATTTCAAATGTCATCTTTACTGAAATCCACAAGAAGTAGCCAATAATCTTTAATGATCTGATATTTCCTGCCCAGGCCCCTGAAGTTCCATGTAAGGAATATGATATGAATCCCAATAAATAGTTAACAGTTTAACCATTTTTTTTTTCTTCCTGTAGTATATTAAAGGGATCTGAGCCAGGATAGAATGAAATACAGTGCACACTTCTTTCCACACCCCGAGTAAGCCAAGTTTTATATTTAAGGTCATACTTTAAGGTCTATGATTTGAACACCTCACTTCAGGTTTGAATTTTGCATTAATTAATGTTTTAAAATTGTAACTTAAGCCACCTCTGTCTAATTTAGGCATTAAATAGTGTTTATTGGAAAAATACCAGTTCTCAAGGAGTAAAAAAAGTAAGAAAATGACTCTAAGTTTTCAATAAGATGCCAGAAAATTTACATTTGAAAGAACGTTGCATTTTAACATGGCCTCTTTGAAACACTTTGTGTTTATTCCAACCAAACCATCATTGCTCAGATTTTATTTTTGGACTAACTTTGAATTGCTTTTATAACCCATATTGCATTCTTTTGAATATCTGAATTATGCCAAATTTTTGCCCTTTGAAAGTAGATTTGATTTTCTTAGAAAATCGTTTGAAATCACATTTAGTGAATGAGGTAACTTATCAAGGTGAGCAATATTGGTTTGGGTAATGATTTTTTAAAAGTTTTGTTTTTTTTTTTTGTAGCAGAGTCTGAAAAGTAGAGGCAAATTATTCTCTTCTGATTACTTAAAGTTCTTCCTCTCTTTGCCCAGTGAATTGCTAACAAGTTGATAATAATTGGTTAATAATTGGCTAATTGAGAGCCAATTGAACCAGAAGATGGGAAGTTGTGGAGAAAACTATCAACTTATGGTTAGTGTGCTGTATTGTGAAAGTATGGTTCTGGCAGAAAGAGCTTTGGAGTAAAGGAGATCTGAGTTCAAATCCTGCCTTCTTCAGGTGACCTTAGGCAAGTTATATTTCCCTCCTGGAAGCTGGTTTTCTAATTCAGCAGTCCCCGACATTTTTGGGACTAGGGACTGGTGCTCCTATAAGAACCTACGCCTGATGATCTGAAGTGGAGCTGAGGAGGCGATGCTAGGGCTAGGGAGTGGCTGCAAATATGAATGAAGCTTTGCTCGCCTGCTGTGCAGCCTGGTCCCTGCCTTGGCCTTGGGGTTGGGGACTCCTGGTCTAATTTACAAACTGGGGATTTTCACACCTACATGTGGTTTTTTATAAGAATTACATGTGAATTCTTATTTTGAAAGCCTAGTGCAATGCTTAATACATCATAAAGAAATAGTAATATTGTCTCATCCTCAGTGTCAGAAATGATCGTGTGCTAATTTACGGAAGCAAAAGATGAAGATTGAGGAGCTACTATTCCACAGTCCCATGTAAGTAGCATAAAGAGTCTCCAGATAAGAAACCATACAAAAACAAATTCAGGAAGTTTAATATTCTATATGCAGTCTAAGGTCAATCAAAATGTGTCAAAAGTATGACAAGCGTGAGGAGATGAGAAAAGAAATTGCTTCCTGGGTAAATACCTCTTCCTCCTTTCTGCTTTTACCGTTCCTGGACTCCCGCAGCTGCATCCAATTTCTTTGATGGCCACAGCCTTCTCCCCGCCAGCCTCTGAGTTGACAGGTACAACTCACAGGAGCCCAGTGGGGCCTCAGGGTTCCCATGGAGTGTTAAATCAACTTGGTGTTAGGAGCCTGAGCACAGGTTTAATTTTTGACCAGTGGGAGCTTCTGGATTGTCAATGAACACTCGAAAGTATGTTTTTTAATTTTTTTTTTTAAATTCTGTTTCCTATAGCAACTAATTTGCAAATATTTACTCTTTCTGTGTCTTCAAAGAATTTTCTTTACCTGAATTTTTCCTTAAGGCTTTGTTTGCTGATTTTATGTTATCGTTAATTTTTAGTTAACTGATGCTTTAGGCAAGCTAACTATCCATAGAATTTTAGGGGTTATTATTAAAGGAGTACTTAGCCCCTTGGGTGCTGGCAGCTCCCCTTTTCCAACATGGACTTAGAGGCAACTTTGACAAGTACTGCTCCTAACCCAAATTGTCGGACTTGGCCAGAAGTCTCCAAAGGAAGTCTGCTGGACTGAGGTGGACTTTCTCCCCTTCTGCCTCACAGGTTCTCTGATGTGTGGCTCTTCTTTTGATATGTGTGATACACGATCCTTCACAGTTCCCAGGTTTTTCCTGAGGCGACTACATGTCCTGGCACACAGAGTGGCACAGCCAGTTCTCTCACCTGTGCTCCTTTATCAAAGTTGGGTCTGAAAGTTCCCACTGTGCGCGTGGTTGGTGGTGGGCTCTCTGGGTGTCTGTCCACAGTGGCAGATGGTGGGGATGAGGTAAAGCAGGGTACGTGCAGTTCGGTAGTGTGTTTCTCAATCAGATGCCCATCGATAAGGTAATCAGAATTCTCCAGACTATGTCATAAGTTCCTCTTATCTCTGCATTCAGTGCCTTTGCTAGATTTTTTTTCCTTGCTATATACCTCCTTAGGTATTAAAATATAATGATGAGAGAAGGCCAAAAAATGCAATGTTAATCTCTACCATGTTAAAATGTAAGACTTTAATTTAAAAACTGTTTATTTTGTTTGGTCTGGAGTTTCTATATTATCATCCACTAAACATTGATATAAAGTTCAGCTAATTTGTTATCCATTTCATCTTTTAGATCTCTCCATTCAGAAAACCTTTGAACTCACATCAAATTTGTTATTAAAATAAAGATACATGGTATAATGTGTGTGTGTGTGTGTGTGTGTGTGTGTGTGTGTTTAAATGACTCATGTCCAGTGACTCATGTCCACTAGGCCACCACTGGATATCAATACTTGAGAGCTATTTTGTTCCTCTGAAAACAGACATGTATTGGTTTGCAGATGATAAAGAATTTTCTATCACATGAGCATTCTGCTGCCTTCTCCCTGCTAACCTCCCAACTTCTGCCTGAGAAGGAGGCACCACATCACAGTAATTTAAACGAGCCTCTGGCTCACCAGTCTCCTCTAACATGACCCAGGCTGCAGATGTCTGAGTATTCCTTCGAGATACCTTTTGTTTATACACTGAGCTATAGTTGAAAACAAAGGCCATTTATGATACAGAGGATAAAACATGGATAATTACAGAGCATAGACAGATTGAAATGTTTATCAGCCATGAGACTTTTATGATTGGTCAATTATGATGCATTTTGGATAGATGGTTTTTTAAAAGCTTGTGTCCATGAATGCACAATAAAATGATTTCAGGCCTATTACAACGAATTCACTCAGTTCTGCTATTATATATGCTTGTTGGAAATCCACATAATCCTTGGGCATAAGGTGGTTTTCTTCTAGAAAAGCTCTCTTAGATTTTATTATGTACCAGCTTATTTAGCCTCTATGCAAAAATGAGCCGAGCAGCCAAGAATCTGTTAAGCACCTTCATGTTGGTCCATTCAAATCCACAGGCTCTGAGACATTTACCCATCCCTACAACAGTCTTCATGAAATAGCTCATCAGATGCTTGGCAACAGGATGCAGCCATCTGGTGAAGGGTGAATTGTGATTACAACCCATATAAATTTGACTTCTTATCAACAACACTATCATCTCCAGTACCCTTGTAATCAGTCATGAAAGATGAAAAAGAAACAGATCTTACCACCAGGGGTGGGTTTTTCGATGTTTGTTGTTGTTGTTGTTGTTGTTTTAGTTGGTAGCTCCCAATCACACTTAACTCTGAGATAAAAACAAATTTACCTCGTGGTAGAAAATCCCTCAGTAATTGAAGACCATTATGTCTCAGCTCTTGGTTGTCTAGATGCTGAGCACATGGGATATTCTGGGCCACAGTTAGACCTCCCCCTCAGCAGGAAGTCCTTCAATGCTGAAGACAAAAGGGCCTAACAGGAATTCCATGGAATAATCCCTCCTCAGTGTATTTGGTGGACTTCCAGGCATCCTCATGTTCACTGGAAACTTCAAGGACCACGAAGCCATGCTGAGAAGTGAGTGGCCTGTCAGTGCCAATTTCATCAGAATTCTAACCAGATTGCCTGTGCTACCATTCTTGTTAAAAGACTTTTCCAGTCATGGATCTAAGCGGGAGCAGATGAACCAGTGTTCTCAGTCTTGGTTGTGCACTGAGATCTCTTGATGTTTAAGTCTCACTATTGAGGCTGTTTCTGCATTGGCTTTATTATGCAATAACCTTGACTGCACAACGGTAGTTAGCAGACCAGCAACAGCAGCGGCAAATGGGACCTGTTAGACATGTGAAATCTTGACCCTACCCCTCCCCTAATGACTCAGAATATGATTCTTTTTTTTTTTTTTTTACAAGATCTTCAGAGGATTTGTTTGCATGTTACTGTTTGAGACTCAAATAGGTAGATTACTGCTTCTCAAAACATGCCACCCATCGAATTGCTGTGGGAGCCCAAGGTAGAACATCAGAATCTCCAAAGGTGAAACCTGAAAATCTCTATGAATAATAAGCTTTCTCGGTGCTTTATAAGCTGCCAAATTGGCCCAGGTCTGTGGACAATAGTGTAGTCTAGTGGCTCCTGAATGCCTTTGATAGTAAGAATCACCTAGAGGAGAAGGCTTATGTTTTGTTAAAAAAAAAAAAAAAAATCATGGGCCACCTCCTAGAGATCCTAATTAACTCCTAGAGATTCAACTGGGGCTTAATGTGGGACATGAGAATCTGTGTCCCCTCCCCCGACATACACATGCATAAGCGATTCTGGCAAAATTTGGGAAACATAGGAGGGGTCTATAGCAGTGGCTCTTAAGTGTTGGTGTGCCCCAGAATTATCTGAAGATCCTGCTCTTGATTCCTGGAAACTATGAAAATAAATAAATACCACCCAAGTAAGAACAAGCAAAGGGTATTTATTTGGAGCTTGCTATAAAGTAAGGGAGTCAGCCACCATCCCTTGCTTTGGACAAGAACACAAAGGCAGGCAGGGCAGCGTAAAAGGTTATATGCAGTGAAAAATGGAAGGATTCTGGTGTGCCTTGGTTGGAGATTGTTGGCACGGAGAAGCCAGAGACCAGCTAACCAGAAGTGGGGCATCCTATGAGATTAGTTAGGAAAGCATATTTGACTTTCTCTGGTTAGTGCTAAGCAGAGACAAAAATTAGGGAAGCTGGAAGTTAATAAATCAAATCCTGGCTGTTTGGGGCTGATTGCTACAGAGGTGGTTGCTTGGCTTCATGGATTAGTTACTGTAGAGGTTATAGGTCAGAGTTCTATTTTTATATATGGCATAACCATTGTTGGTTTGTTGGTTTGAGTCTCTCAACACCCACACCAGAATTACTAAATAGAAACAATGGCATGAGGCTTAGACATCAATATTTTGATTCTCCAGGTTCTCAAGTTTGCGACCCACTCACTTCTAGCTAACTGTCCATACCATTTGAAACAAGAACTTTGCACTAAAAAGAGGCATCTTGGCAGCTTCTCATCATTTTTATGCACATCTTTAGCTATATTATGAATAGTGGGCATGATGCCTGAATTCTAGAGTCATTGGGCATTTTATTTTGGGGTGGTACAGGGGGGGGAAATTGGAATACAGACATCAGTGAATCTCATCTAAAGACTAGAGGTGGATATCTACACTGGATAATTGTATCAGAATCTCCTAGACAGCTTTCACAATCAGATGAAGACTCTGGAGGGACAGGCATCCCAGAATTGTGGAAGGATGTGTACTTTAAAAAAGCTACGTGATGATTCTGATATCCCTTTACACCCCTCTGTTGAGAACCACTGATGTAGAGAATGCAATAATTCAGGGGTTGCAAACTCCAGTGTCTACATAGGTTATGGAGGGAACATAAATTAGTAGCATGGCTAGGTACTTTAAGTTGTTCTTTAGGTTGTCGTCTTTGACATAAATTCAACTTGTTTGATTATTAAACATATGGATTTTTTTTTTACTTGCACAAATAAACATGGCCTATCATTTACCTTTGGGGAAAAAAGTAGATCTCAGCCTGCTGTTCATTTTCCCAATGCCAAGATATGATATTATGCTATTACTAAGCAAAACAGCAGCTTGAGCATGATGATAAATGGCAAATGAAACTCAATATCAAGAAATGAACTGTGAATGATGGACAGACTGTGGGGTGGGAGGTAGACAGCTGCTACTTAGTTCTAGACAATCAGAGTTTGTAGGAAATACAGACCATTGTTGTCTTCCCTGATTTTTATCTTATTCTGATTTTTTAAGAAAGTTAAAATTAGAGGGTTTTTTTTTTTTTAAAAAAAAATCTGCTATTACTGATCTTTCAATGTTGGCTCAATTACATTTTAAGGCCATAAGATGAAACAAACAAGTTCTATAGGCTAGACATAGATCCCCAAACCACCAAATTTGCAGCCTTGGCATTACACTTGTAAAGAAGATGTTAGCATGGGATCCAGTTCTCTCTAAGGGTACCAATATGTTCCCCAAAGAAACACATATCAAGAGCAGGAACACATCAACCCTTATCTCCAACTATAGTTTATTTTTTTCATAGTGGAACTCAACCTGGCTCAATATGTCATTGGAAAGTCAAGATGTCAACCAGGTCTACTCATAGCCACCTTTTCAGTGATGAGTTGAATCTCTCTTTCCTTTTCCTTTTGTCCTCTTTAATTCATAAAACCCAGTGGTTAAATATCTATGTTAGGGAAAGTATGAGAGGGAGAAGTAACTGGTAGCTAAGTTGTTTATACCTTTAATTTAAAATGGATGGATAAGCAGCAGCTTCTAATTTGTTGATTTGGAAAGCCAAAAGGAAGGGCAGAAAAATCTAAAAATATTTTTGCGAAATCTTTCTACAAGAGATGTTGAAATTAATTGCTGAAGATTTATTGTCTCCTCAGAATCAATCAGAGTCAAGCAAAAGTGGGCTAGTAGAGGTGGAGGTGGTTGGCTTAATGAGACTAATAATTTTTGGTGGAGTGCTTGATTAAAATTGATATTTGGAGTAAAACAGTTGATTAACTTAAGCAATATTTTTGACAGGTAATATCTGTTTTAAAAAAATCACTGATGTAAGTCTGTGTCAATGATGTCAATTAATTCAGATTCCCAAGTAGTAAAATATAAATTGAAATTTTTCTCCACCAACTTTCATGAAAATGTTTGGAAAGCATTCTTTACCAGCACCTTCTCATTTTTTTCATTTCGTATATTTCTGTAACGTAGATATGTAAGTTGCATGGTGCAACCCAAGGCAGGACCTCTAGCTGCAAAACCAGTAAAGCCAGCGGTCCGGGGAATTACAATTCTGAAACGAAGCAATGCATAACAAAAGGCTGATTACCTATAGAGCTAAAATCTGGCCTGATATGCCTCACCCAGGAGTTGCCTGGTTTGAAAAATGACATGTAATAAATTCTTTATTTTTAAAATAAAAATGGGATATAAAGTCTTTATTAATAGTAAATTAGTTTATCCCCATTTTCACCTAAAAAATTGAGTAAATATTTGTGAGTAGAAAGTGCTTTGGTAGGCTTTCTCAACATTTAATTAGGTGTAGTTTCGCAAAATCTCTCAGGCCAATAATGGTGCAGGCTTCTGAAACTCATGCCTGTTCGTTACTAAGCATTAGAAATAACAAGACAGTGAAGAATAGAATGCAGCAATTTTTAGAATTAAATATATTTATAAGCATTGGTTTACCAAATGAAAGCTCAACATTTAATAGGTCTAAAAATGAAAAGACTCTGTGTAAGAACTGAGGAAAAAATGCTAATGAAATTGCAGAGAAGAGATGAAATGTTAGAATAAAATGGCACTCTAAGATGGTTAAGATAGACTGAGGACACTAAAAAACAATTGGAAACTGAGGAAGATCATCAAATGCAGTGAGTCTCATCAGAAAGAGAACCCGATATGAATCATCAAATAATCAACAAGTCGTAATCAACGTGGAAGAGCAAACAAAGAATGTGCAGGAAGAGCAAACAGGAAGGTGAACGTGGAGAATGTTCTCCTATCATGTGACTTTGCATCTCAAAATCTGATACAAATACGTTTGTCTTATTCAAAAGAACATTCTATTTGCTTAGCTTTTTCAATGACTGTCAAGCCACAAAGGCAGATTTTGAAGGAATTTGCTAAAACCTATAATTAGGTCTTCACTCTGTAGTGCTTTTTCAAGACTTGTCATTGGCTTCCTTAGGAGTTGTAACTGAGAAAAGAAAGGAGGTTATTTGAGTGTACAGCGAAATTATGTATATAAACTTAAGTGTAATTTGTTGATGTGTTCTTGCTAGAATGGATTTATTACATCAGGGAGAGCTAATCAAGCATATCCGTTTGAAAGGGGCCAAATTATTAGTTTACCTGGGGGTTCCATGAATTATCTCACTGTGATTTGGACTAACTTTCTTCTAGCTCTTCCTCCTTTTATTCATCTCCTTCTATTCCAGTTTTACTGGGGTCCAAAGCTTTAGACTCCATTCTCTGTGTACCTTCTCCTTACTTCTGTGTCACAGTTTTGCCTTAGTTCTCCCCATCTCTAGCCAGCTCTTGGATTCATTTACCTAATAACCTTTTTCCTGTGGCTATTCTGTGGCAGGAGGGGTGGGAACGGTGGGGGAATGGAGGGTGGGGAGAGTTGGGGGCGGTGGTTGGGGGTTGGGGAGTGAGGGGGGAGGACCAAGAGGGGAGGGAGAAAACTATGAACACGAGTCTCTTCTGTCTCTGAGTAGCTCTATGACACGAGGGATTTGGTTATTTGTGAGATTAGATGTTTATTACTTATTTTTTATTTAAACTGATGTTTTCTTTATTTCATTAGCTTTTTAAAATTATTATGGGATGAGAGTGAAGAGGACATAGCAGAAAGTTCTATCAGATAGTTTTCCATGTCTCTGGGCTTGGGCAGGAGTTAAGTATAAATCCCTAAATGACAAACCCCTAAGGTATCTCTGGCCAAAGGTCAGACTTTTTGGCTGCCATCTGCAGTGAGGCTTGTTAGATGAAGATACTTCACACTCACCTAGAGACCTGGAGTATGCCGTGGATAACTTGACTACCAGCAGATCAAGATGTCAGGCCAAGTCAACATGGAACTATTAGACATAAAACAAACCTTTTTAGCATTAGCAAACCTTCAGAATTAAAAAAAAAAAAAGGTTACGATGCTTTAATCTTTCATAGTCTGCCTCATGTCTTTTTTGTTATACTGTGAGCATGTTTCTAAATACCTCTCTGCCCTTTTGAATTTCTGAGACCTCATTTAAAAAAAAATACAAAAAGCTGATCCATTGTGAAGTCTTCTTTTCTGTTTTTAATTTTTATTACTCTTCCATTTTGGAAATAATATTCAATATGAAGCTGTTGTTTTTCATTTTCCTATAGCGTCTAGTTACTCGGTTATTCTATTACTTTTTCCTGGAGGTTTGCAATATTTTCAGTAGATTAAGCTAATTTTCATACTTCAGTAGAGCCATTAATAGTAATAAAACTCCATATTTAAATAAATTTTTTTTTTCAGGAATTGGAAAAAAAGGATTTTTTTAGATTGGATTCCAAGCCAGGCCCTCGGCTCTTGGTTGTGCAGATGGGACCGTTATTCCCTCCAGCCAGGGGGAGGAGCAAATTTTCCTTTACTTCCCAAATACTTCTCATTCAAGTGAAGTTTTAAATGGCAGATTCTTCTGGCTCCTCAAGAACAGGAAAAATACAAAAAGCAACCAACCTCTGTGTATCCATTTATTTAATATCAAGGATCGGCCCAAAACAGAATGGTTAAATAATCATGATTATATTCTAGGTCCTCCCCAATTGTTGTCTTCTACTCTCATGTCTTTCCTAGAAAGCTGCTCCTAGGTGATATTCTTATGTCATTTCTCTGTGCTGAGCATCCTGCCCAGACCAGCTCCCTCAGCAAGATCTCCATGTGTCCAGCCTAGTTTTCCTTCCGCCCTTTGGGGGAGAGGGGAGTATTTCAGAAAAAAAGTTATCCAATACAGTGATTACTTTTAAGATGTTGATGCCTGCAGTCTCCCAACAGGATTTCAATTGTAACAAAGGAATTACTCTAAAGGAATTTAAGGCCAATTGAGGAAATAGTCTTTGCAGGGTGGCGTGGGACCCTTTACAACACCTTCCAATAATCCCACACAACTGAAGGTGTATTCCACTTACACCCATCCTTTGGTTGGTGTCCTTTCATCTAGAGTGGACATAAAGCCTCCCTTGTACGTCCTGGGACACCCTTGGAGGCTTCCTTTTCTGACTCTCTACCAACAGCTCCAAAAGAGAGGTGGCCATGTTCCATGATCTTTACCACATATACCCACTTTCATTTTCTGAGCACCCACTTTATGCCAGGACCATGTTAGACAGTAGGAATGGAATATGAATAAAATAGCTCCTGTTCCCAAGGAGCTCAGTGTCTAGTAATGAAGCAAGTGTGAAAACAAATAATGATTGCAGTGTACTAAGTATCACAATAGGGCTTGGACTGGGGCTTAATACTGCCTGAAGAGGTTAGGAAAGTCTTCCCTGAGGAGCTTTCCTTGCTTGCTTCATCATTACCTGTTTTGTTTATGTCAGCGTTTTCTTCTCAAGTAGATTATAAACTGTCGTTTTGTTCCTTATAGTCCCTAGCACAACACTTCACATGCAATAAGCATGTGATAGATGTTTGTCGATTTACCAAACAACTGTAACTAAATATAAATTCACCCAACTTTTCATTAACCACCTCTTGAGACCCAAAGTACAGCGATGGAGAGCATTGCCCAAGCAGTAGGGTCTAGCTATGACTTCCAACCCAGCCTTGGCTCGTTTAGTGCTGTAATCAGAATTATGGCTCCCCATGCCATGCCACATGCCCCACCCACACTACCCACCACACACATCCACAGAAAATACACCTACATTGCTCTGACATGCTGAAATGTTGAATAATCAGAAAATGAGGAAATTGCATCTCAAGACTAAATAAATAAAACAAGCTTTCATCAACTCATCTTCTATCACCCCTGCAATTCCCTCAGGGGGTGGCTCTCCAACTTTTGTCATAGACAGAATGGAGGTCATTAAAGCCTGGCAAAACCTAACAACATATCTAATTATAGGTTTGAAATCACAGAGCCGAGCAGTAGGGACAGGGTGGGCATGCTGAGTTTAGTTAATTCTGAACACTTTATTGCTTTGCTTGGGTAAATTATTCCTCGTACTTAAAAAGAAGTGATTTGTTGCATGGCCTCCAAAGAGGCAGTCAGTAGGACAGCATCCTTAGGCAGAAATAAAGAGGTTTTGAAGTTTTCTAAATGAATTCTTTAACACAGTAGAATGGAAAGTGCAACCTTTACCAGCAGGCAAAACAAAACTTAAGGTCACCTGGAAAGAATAGTTGACAATTTACATTTACCGTGGTCTCCCCTTATCTGCAGGGGTTATGTTCTAAGACAGTGAGTGTCTGAAACTGTGGATAGTACCGAACCCTATATACACTGTTTTTTCCTATGCATACTGTACATACCTTTTCACTTAAAGTACTTTACGGGTTCTCTTTGGCATATCTAAATTGCCAAATCACTACTGTTGTGCTTTGGGGCCGTTATTAGGTAAAATAAGGGTGACTTGAATGCGAGCACTGTGATACCATGAGTCGATCTGATAACCTAGACGGCTACTAAGTGACAGGGAGCAAGGAGCGTATACAGTGTGGATACGCTAGATAAAGGGATGATTCATGTCTAGGACAGGACAGAGTTGCACAATGTTTCAGAAGAGTGACACTGGTTAATAAAATTATGTAAGTATAAATTAATTTGGGAGACATCATCAACTTTATAAAATTAAGTCCTTTTCATTCACTCTACGCCGTACTTTTAATTCCAAGTCTTTTTGTGCTTTTGGTTTTAGTTTTATTCATATAGACTTTACACAATTCTAACTATGTTTATTTCTGAGTATTGCGATTTTCATATTTGAATGATCTTTTAACTTATTAATCAATCTACTAGTGTTGTACTACTGGCATTGTTTGGGAGAGACATTCTCTGTGGCAAATAAATTCTTGCCACTCTTCTGGGAACACGCCGTATAGGGATGGCCATATGAAGAGTTTGACCACAAATTAGAGGCTGCAGTTTGGAAAGTTTGCTCTGTAAGTTCTGATTTGGAGTACGTACTTGAAACCACCTTTTGATGATTCGTTTTCCTGTGTGTGTGTGCATTTCTCTCTTCTATCCCTATCATTTTACCACTCATGAAATTTTTCTCCAACTTGACATTCATTTATGACTCCCATACCTCCATTTCGGCTTTTGTAAAAATTACTGCCCACCTCTTTGAGATGCCTTCTTGGGACACCCGAACAAATGTTTATGTCTCACAGCCTATTTAAAATTAGGCAATTCAAACACAGCCTCCAAATTTGTGGAAATCTACCCATTTATTTCCATGAAAGATAACCATAAAAACATTTTATTCTTAATTTATTTAACATACATTCATAAGTTAAATTTGTTAATGATTTTCATTTTTGCTACCTGTAGGCTTTGCTCTTAGATAAGATTCATTTCTAAATGTAGAATGTGCACAATCCTGTCATTTACTGAACTCTGAAACAATTCCTATGGCGTGGTTGATATTAAGTCCTTGGAAGTTTAAAATGACACTAATGAAAAATCACCTAAAAGTTGGCACCTCTTCTAATTCTTTTCCGCTCATTCATTCAACTTATTCAATGTCTGCTCACTGCCTGAAACTGTATTAGGTATATATCGTCTTCTACTTATTCTTGATTCAATGTGCAGTAATTTTTTTGTCCTGGAGAGTCATCTTCATTGAGATCTTCAATTAGTTGAAGTTGTGCAAAATTTTCTTTTCTAATTTTTAAATCTCTTTTCATTTCAATTTTATAATTCTCTTTTCTTCTTGATTAAACTTGTCATATTTATGTACTCTATCACTTATATTTAACTCAATTGTCCTGAATATCTCAATTCTGCTTACCCATTTTAAGGTATATTAGCTTCTGATATAATTATTTACATTTTCTTGTATCTTTAGACATTTTTCTAATTAGTTAATTAATCACTATTAATTCTTTTCTTTAATAATAAGAGTATAGCAATTAATTTATTTTAGATAACTTCTGTGGATGCATTTCCATACATTTTGTATATAATTTTCTATGTTTTTATTTTATTAAAAAGTCCATAATTGTGGTTTTTATTATATTTTATTACAAACAATATATATTCATTCATTTTACGTTCAACAAAACAGATACATTTAAGCAAGCAAAAAACTCTTCATACAGAGCCTGTGTGTCTTCTGCCTTTGAATAATAATAATGATCACAATAATTTCAAATATTAAAAATCTTATCTGACTAAACTTAAGTTATAAATATTATCAATGGAATATACCCATCCTAAATTTCATTTTTAAGAATCTTATCTTCTCTCACTGATTTTTTTTTTCTTTTTTTTTTTTTTTTGTATAATCGTATAATCTATCGGTGGGGTTCAGGGCATGCTATCCCAAAATATGGCACTTTTGCATATTGAATATTTTAAGCTGAAGGAGTTTGAGAAAAACAACAAAAGCAGGAAGATTGCTCTGGACTTCACCCTACCCCCTACACACACATGCACACACACACACACACACACACACACTCACACACCCTGAAGTAGGTCATGAAACTGTCATGTGACAGGTGTGAGAGGCGCCCTCCCTTATTCCGAGATGAAGGGAGCGTCCTTATCTCTGACCACAGAGGGAAACAAACAGGCCTTGTTACGTTTCCCTCAGTTTACTACACTCGCTTCACATTCTTTGACCTACATATTTCTCCACCACTGTTCACTCTTCATCAGACCTATAAAAATACTCAGGCTTAACCTTCTCTTCCAGTCTTCATCTCCTGATGAAGGCTCCTGTGTCACATACAACTTACATTAAATCACTCAAATGCCTTTCTCATGCTAATTTGTCTGTGTCAGTTTAATTTTCAGATCCAGCCAGGAAGCCTAAGAGGATGAAACGTTTTCCTTTTCTACATTATGAAAGCAAAATTTAAGCTTTCTTTGTCTTCTTTATTCTCCAAGACTTGCATCGTTATACGCATATACATTTAAATAAATTTTAATTAAACACAAAAAGCAGCCAATAGACACTATAGTCATCAACTTCAAGAACCTCGAGTCACCTTTGGAAACCTCTATCTGTGTTATATTAGAATAGTTGCCGTTACAAGTAACAGAAACAGTGTAAATTGGTTTTTTGAGAATATAGAGGGAGAGTGGTTGGGGTAGGGTCTGTGGGTTGAATGCGTCATGAGCAAACATGCCAGGATCACAGATGATGTTATCAGAACCCTGTCAGTCTCGTTACATCTTCTGAATCTACTTTCTTGTGTGTTGGGTTTGTTTTTCTGAAGGCCCACTCCCCAGGCTGGGAAAGATGCCAGTGGCAGCTGTAAACGTGTGTGATATGCCAGCTAGCAAGCCCAGGAAAGAAGTAAAGACTTATCTCCCCAGTAAAGCTACCAAAAAGGTTCGAGTGAGCTCATACCTGACTCAGTTCCTGAGGCTGGGAGGATGACATGTTCAAAAAATCCGGCCCTGGTCCATGTTCATACATCTGTGATCAAGGCGAAGACAGGACAGCCAGCCTCCACCACCACCTGGCTTCATACCCAGTGGCTAGGAGAGTCTATTTCAGAAGAAAAGGGAATGAATACAGGGGCAGGCAAATGGGAAGATATATTCACTAAATTATTTCTTTTATACTTTTGAATGTCCTATAATTTCAGCTCCCTGGAGAGCCCCCTAAATTCTCTTTGTTCTTTCTTAAACCACAAGCATCAGCTATACTTCAGCTCAAGTCCTACAGCTTCTCTTTTTCTCTTTATATCAGGGAAGGGGGAAATTACATTCAATTCCAGACAGGTTGGGAAAAGTCAAAAGCAAAAGACGGATCTGAATGCCGTCTGATAGTCCATTTTTAATCAGAGGAGAGCAATTTTCCTCTCTCAAAGGAAGGCTCTTCACATCAGGTATTTGGCTTCGAGGTGCTTGCTGATTAATTACTTACATTTACATAACATTAATCTCCTTTCTAATAATTTAGCTGGCTTCCAGCGGTTCCCTACCCCCTTCCTCCATCACTCTGATAGAACAACCTTGCTCTTAAAAGGGACAGAACTACTTTCCAATGCATGAATTTGGAAAACAAACTTAAGCAAAACAGGATCAAGGTTTTAAGCAAAGCTGTAAATGCTTTTTTTATTTCTTCCATGTGTATTAGGAAGATAGCTGAATGAAATGCTTGATCTACATAACTTGGTTTGAGTTGTATATAAAGAAACTGTGTTTCCTTCTGCCTGGAACCGCATTTCCCAATTTTCCCTCCCAGAATTCTATTCATTCATCAAAGCTCAGCTCCAATAACACTTCTTTTTGAAGACCTCCTAGGCCTCCTGGTCGTTAGACATCTTTCATTACTATTCCATATCATTAGGTGGAACCACTTTTGGCATTACATTCATTCATTCATTCATTCATTCATTCAACAGGCACTCACTGAGCTCTTTCAATGCTAAGCTCTGCATAGGTGCTGAGCACACAAATGTGATTAAAAATAGTCCCTGCTCCTATAGATCCCATAGTCCACAGGTGTGTGCAAGGTATAGTGATGGAACAAAGAAAGAATTCAGTCAGGAGGATATACTAGATCTTGAGAAATAAACACAAATTCACCACCCAAGCAAAGAAGGGGGTTGGCAGTACAGTCCTACGATAAAGCAAGAGGGGACCCTGCTTGGGGCTCCATGCTTTCAGGGTCCTGCTGTAGCCTTTCTCCAACTCTGCACTGCCCAATGCTCCCCATTGTCTAGACCAAGTTCTAAGTACTTAGTACTTAGAGTTCCCTGCCTAAGCACTCCCTCCACCCCTGCCCTGTGCTGGCCTCTTTCCCAAGTGTAGGCTCTTGAAAGCAAAATGTGCTGACAGTGTGTGCACCCTTAGGCCCGGGGTGTGGCCAAAGGTGACACTGGAGAGTGTGGCTGGAGCTTACACCTGCAGAGGAAGCTGTTCCTGCACATGTATGTGGAGCCCCTTGCTGTAGGGGTGAGGAGAGAAGTGGAGGTGGGCCGAGGTCCTATGCCTAGGGATAAAGGTTGGCTCTTCTCGCTACTAGGTTCCAGCCCAGAAATCCTAGCAGTCTGAAAATTCCAAATTGGAGCCTGGTCTTCAGGTCATCATAAAGATATATTTATCAAGGTAAGAAGACAGAATACATTTTATATAGCAGTGTGTCAGCTTGACTTATAACTTTTAAATATGTACAAGTGGTAGGTGTGCCTCTATTTAGACTCTTGCCTTGGGCCACAGAAATATTAGAGTGGATATAGGAGCTGGAGAGGCCACAGAGGTTGTTCTGAGCAGAGAGAAGAGACAGAAAAGCTTAGGGTGTGATTCAGCGAGTCAACCGCAAACAGGCTGGTGACCACAAGATGACTTGGAGAATAGTTATGCACATATTTATCTTTCTCACAATTGTAAACTCTTTGAAGTCTTTGAAGTCAAATCCCATGGCACATTCATTCCTGTGCTTTGGCAGAGCATTTTGCATGGGCTAGATAAGTTTATGTTGAACAAATTAGGTAATATATATCACTTAGAGGGAAACCGCAAATACACCTGTCACCATTTAAGACAACTCTAGACAAATGGCTAGTAAAGTTAATTTGTGTCAACTGATGTATGTTAGTAAGTGGACCAGTTTTATGCTATCTTGATTTAATTTCAAACGACTAGTAATTAAAAGAAAAATAAGAAACTTAAAAGATGGCTGACATTAAACTGTTGTACCACAATTCACTTTAAAAAGTGGGGGCCTGCCGTGTTAACTTGGGCCACCACTGGCGGGAATGCAGGAATGCACTGAGCATGCTGAGGGGCAGGCATTACATGTGATCGCCAGTGACATTTGGCCAGTGACATTTCAGGACAACTGACCCTCTGATTTAGCCACAAGGCCTGAGCATATTTGCTATTGAATGCAGAATCTTTCCAAGGTAGTTTAGAATGGTTTGCAGATATAAATTTCAAAAATTGTAACAGTATTTTTCTTAAAGCCATAAGGCAGCCAAGAAGGATGAGCTGGTGACCTCTGCCAGCCACTGACAGCTCTTTACTCAATCTTACTCATTGTCATAGGAGAGTATAGACATCTCAGAAAGATCCTCATAGATGTACAGAAAGCTTTTTGTCAAGGTAATTGAAGAGTCCATTCCTTAAGTGTTCCAATAGAAGGGCAAAGGAAAGAGAAAAGGAAGTAGAGAAGAGGGAAAACGGTGGGGTGGTAAGTGAACAGTAAACTGGTGGCAGGCTTCTCCAGGGTCTCCTTGGAACTTACATCGTACCATTTCTTCATTGCCTTCTGGGCACCATTCCGTGCACTGGACACCGACTTCACCACTCACCTCTGCTTGCTTCCTCACAGTGCTGTACAGTCTCCCCCTGCCACAGAGTCCTTTTGTTTCCTTGCACACAACATAATTTCTCTCAGTTCTGCACCTTTGCATATGTGGTTCCCTCTACCTGGTCCTGTCTTCCTCTTAACTGCCGTTTCAAATAGCCACATCTCACTTAACCCTCCAGTCCCATCGTAACGCTCAGGGAAGCTACTCTGGGCCCTCCAACTCTGGGTAGTTGCCCATCATCTGCTCCTAGAGTTCTCTATATTTTCCCCACTGTAACATTTTATTACATGATACTGTAAAGGTCTGCTTATGTACCTACCTGCATCTCCCACTAGACTGCAAGCTCTGAGAAGGTAAGAAGCTGTGTTCTTGCAGCCTCACTCATGTCTTCCATAGATATTTGTACATTTGTTGAAGGAATAATTGAGTGATTGATTGAACAAATGAATACAACCCAGATTGGCAGGTCGACATATGGTGGAGCCTAAAGTTTACGTTTATTTCCTCAAGTGAAAGCTGAGCCAGGAGCCTGCAGCAGGTAAAGCCGCATTCTAGATTAGCATAGGAAAAAGATGAATTAGCCACAGGTTTTTAAAAAATGAGTGCCTACTCTCAACCTGGGCCACCATGGGCAGGCATGAAGGAATTCACTGAGCATTCTGCAAAGGGTAAGACCTTTTATTTACCCAACTGTATATCTGATGGTTCTCATCCTGGGGGAAAAAAGGCATACCCACATCTATTGAGTATCTATGATTTGATAAGCACTATGCCAATCATTTACATGCATGATCTCATTAAATCCTCACAACAACTCCACAGAAGCATTTACTGATATCCCCATTTTACCCAGGCGACCACTGAGGCCCAGAGCAATTAAGCAATTTGCTCAAGGTCACACGGCCGGTGGATTTTGGGTCTCGGATTTAAATCTGAGTCTGCCTCTTACTACTCTATCATGCTGCTTCTGGAGGTAGAGGAATCATTTTAAAGGGACGTATGACTTCCAATAGTTGAGAGCCCATCGTCAAATTTTAGGAGGGAGATGATGAGGGTCTGAACTGATATACTATGGGGAGGTTGCAGGGAAAGAAGATCAATTTAGAGATATCTATGAGGTAGAATAGGATTGGGGACCCTAATACAAATGTTCATTCATTTGTTCATTCACTCCAATATCCATTGAACTTTATTATGTGCCAGAAAACGCAATAAATGAGAATGTAAATATGAGTAAGACCTGGTCTCTGCATTCCATGAACTCGGATTCTAAAAGAAGAAATAAATGAAAACAAATGATGCTATAGTGTCACCATGTCCTTGTGAGTCTAACTTTTTAATACCTCTAGTCATTTCCTCTTTTCTACCCTCACTGACGTGTGATCCACAAAGCTCATCATTTCTCACCTGTTGCTGTCGCAGTGTCGTATCTGGTCTCGCTGTCTTATATGTAGCACTAACTAGAGTATGAAGCCATTTTGCAGCTTTATGCCAGAAACTTCTTTCTCATTTCATGGGCAACACAAACACATATTTACTGCTTACCTTAAATGTTTATCCATGAACATTAAAATATAAATAATAATTTATTCAGAATCCATTTTCTTTGAACACCTATTATATATCAAGCTCTTGAGCAGGCACTAAGTATACCACTCTGAGTACAATAGCGATTACATTTGGAGGAGACACAGAAAAGTAAATACGCAAATACAATATACCTTTATGTGTGTGAATATACAAAACAGTATAAAGGAGTCAAATAGAAGAAGTGACATTCAAACAAAAAAAATGCGAGAAATATGTATGTCTAGAGATACTGTGCAATATAGAACCCTTTGCTTTACACAAGAATTGTTTTGAATGTAACTTTTGAGGAATAGAGAACTAGAAACATTAAAGAAAAATTTGGGGTTACTCTTCCTGGAGCTTAAAAATATAAATTTAAAAATGGATAATATTCCCTCACTAATGACTTAAACTAAAAATTCAAAATCTGCATGTCATCTTTAATGTTCAAATGCATGTTATGAGGTCACTAACTAAATTGGGTCTTTCTGATCCTTTTCTCAGTCATCATTTATCCTGCTCATTGTTCTGCTGAAAGAACTGTCAAAGTTCCATGGCCCTGTCCCAGAACTGAAGTTGATAAATGAGAAGATTACTTGCATTGACAATATTGACAGGCTCCAGGCCTTGACTCTTGGGTTTTGAAAGAGAATGCTGATTTCGTAAATGAAAATTCATGAATGTTTGGAACACACTGATGCAATAGTTCCTACATCTGGGGTCAAAGGGCAGGAGACACTGACTCAAATCAAATCAGCAGTAACCTTAAGACCATCAGAGATCTAGAAGCTCTTAAAGTAGAGTCATATCAAAGTCTACTAATAGCTGTAAGTGAGGTTGCCCTTGGAAGTTGCGAGATCTCTCCATGCTGTTTTTGTCAGCTCCGCCTTCCTTGTCTGCAGACCACCTAAGCCTGATTGTTTTCAGTTTTTTAATGCTACACACACCAAGGACTCCAATTCACCAAGACAGAGCACAGATTCTTGCCTGACCTCTCACAACCTTTATGGATTTGGGGAATGTGTATAATAGTTTGAGAGAAAAGAGGGCAAGGAAGAGATCTATAAACACATACGTTCTCTCTCTCTCTCTCTCTCTCTCTCTCTCTCTCTCTCTCTCTCTCTCTCTCTCTCTCTCTCTCTCTCTCTTGCTCTCATCTCCCATTGTTCAAAGCATGCAGAGAAATGTTTAAGAATACTTATAACAAAAATATTTCTAAGAAAAAATCCTCTTTTCCTGGAAGACTCAGCTTAGGAAGGCACTTCAGTGTGATGATTGAGAGCATGAGCTTTAAATATAGATATGTTTGTGTTCAGTCCTGCCCCACATGTACTAAATGTAATACAGAATTAAGTTTCTCAATCTCTCTGGGCCTCTCTCTACTCATCCATAAAATACTGGGGACATACTAACCATACCCACTTCAAAGTTTTTGTGAGAATGTAAAACTGATAAAATAAATGGAGCATGGATGCTGAGCCTACCACATTGTAAATTCTCAATAAGGCAGCCATCACTGCTGGTGGTACTATTAAGGAGTCACAAGTCCATTATCCAGGGATAATAAAGCATTGAATCACGATCACCAGGCATTTTTCAAAGCGTGACCAGGTAGTTTCTAAAACTCATCTCTAGGTTAGCTGGGACTCCCCGTAGGGAAGAGAGACCAGCTCATTCAGCTTCGAGTGCACACTGCCGCATCAGTGTCACTGCTGGGCTGCGCTTCACTAATTTCTTCTCATTTCCCTACACCACAATCTCTGACATGGAGCCTTCACAGAGATAAAGGTTTTCTCTTCCTCATGAAGAGGTTAAGAAATCTTTCCCCAAGTTTCCTTATAGCGCCCATCTATAGGCCTAGCCTTGCGTTTAGCTGTGAAATTCCATCTTTGAAGACAAATATTTATTGAGCTCCTCATCTTTACATTAAATAGTGGATTTCCTGGTGATAGCTGCCCAGTGTTTTTGTATTCCCCACTGCAGGGCTGGCCCATTCTTCCTCCCTCCCTCCCTTCCTCTCTCCTTCTTCCTTCCTTCTTTCCTTCTTTCTTTCTTTCCTTCCTCTCTCCTTCTCTCACTTTCTCTCTCTCTCCCTCTCTCTTTCCCGCTCTCTGCCCCTCTTTTTTTTTTAAATTACCTTTTTATTAATAACTGGTAGTTTCTGGTTGACATTATAGCTCTTGGCCTTTTTGAAATGGACCATCCCACCAACAACTGAGACAAAATCCAAAGTGATGTCATTTTTAACCTAATTTAAATCAATAATAGCAACTTCATGAGTTATTCCCCCCCCCAAAAGATCGCTGGCTTTAAACATAGAATTCCTATAAATGGCAATATCTAAATTTAAGGGAATTTTACTATTGTTTACTGCTTTGGAATTCCAGGTACCATGGCGAGTTGCAAGAGGATATGTTTAGGCCAAAGAATCCTGATTTTTCTACTGACTCCTCTACTACACCTGCCCCTACATATAGCAACTGCTCATGAAGGGAGGTGAACAAAATGGCTGAAAATATGTCCTCATTTTTTAAAGAAACCAGAAATCTTTTAGGATCTTGATTTTTTCCTTCATTTAATCGTTATATTTCTAATCACTCTGGGAATTTGGCATTTAGAACACATCTATTTATCTCTTCTTCTAGAACAAATACTGTCCAACTGTACCAGACAATCAACAGAATTTGACTCTTGATTGTTTAAACACAAAAAAAAAATTATTGGAAGGATTTCTGGGACCTCACAGAATTGACAGGAAGGCTGAAGCACCAGACATGAAAAATGTGCAGGACTGAAGGTCAGGCAGCTGAGGTCAGGCCCCAGAAGCAGTCTGAATGGGAAACCACTTGTCTCTGCTTCTACCAACATGAAAAATCTCCAATTGTTTCAAGTTCTTTGGGTCACAAGCTCAAGGTTCAAGTCATGGGTGGGGGCATCCAGTTGGCTATACCTAAATCATCCCCACAGCCAGAGAGAAGGGAAAGGGAAGACATCCCTTTTTTGGCTCCTTTAATGGGAAGTGGAGTCCTGCTACCCACCTGATTTATTTCAAGTAACGGAAGTGTTCATATGCCAGGAAGCCCTGACCACAGTGACTCCCTCTTTTGGGCTTTGAAACATGGTGCTCCATGGATTCAAGGATTGTTTGGCATCAATGCCAATGAATAGCATGCATTACCTCTCCACAGAAAGCTAAAACCATTCTGAGAAATCTTAAATGACCTCAGTAAATAGAGATATATATTATGTGTATTATTTAGGGTTCTCCAGAGAAACATATAGAAGATAGATAGGTAGATAGATAGATAGATAGATAGATAGATAGATAGATAGATAATAAGAATTGGCTCATGTGATTATGAAGGTCGAGAAGTTCTACAACCTGCCACATGCAAGCTGGAAAACCAGAAAAGCCCACAGTGTAATTCAGTCTGAGCCTAAAGGCCCAAGAATCAGGGGGCTGATAGCATAAGTCTCAGTTTGAATCCAAAGACCTGAAAACCAGAAGCACCAAGGTCTGCAGAAAAAGATGGATGTCTCAGCTCAAATAGAGAGAGTGAATTCAGCCTTTCTCTGCCTTTTTGTATTACTCGATTTCTCAATGGATTGGGTGATGCCCACCCACTTCTCTTTTGGGAACCACTCTCCCAGACACATCCAGAAATGTTTTACCAGCTATTTAGGCATTCCTTAGCCTAGTCAAATAGACATATGAAACTAATTATCACAAGTTCCCACCCACCCCGTCAACTTGGCACCCATATACTTCTCATTAAACCATGCTTAATTTCCAAATAAAGACAAAAACAAGGTAATAATTCCTCCTTACACAGCTATCCTGTGTATATTAAAAAATACACTAATTGCTTTCTCAGAAGAGGAGGCAAAATTCTTGAGTGATTTTTATTCTTTTCCTGATATCTTATAACTTAATATGTAAAATTAACATTACTTAAATACTGATATAAAGGCAATATATCTTATGTTAGATGATAAGAGAATAAGAGAGAAAAGAAAACAAAGATATTTTCTTTGTTCGAATTTATTCATGACAAAATAAGGAGGAAATGCTTACAATAATTACAGTCCTCATTTCTGTAACTGATAATGTGGTTACAGCTTGTATTTCTAACTACCTTCTTCTACTACCCATTCTGTATTCTTTTTGCCTTCAGCAAGCATCTCAGCTGGTTATAGTTCTTTACCTGGTGGGATGACCCCTTTATTCCCGAATAGTTTGGACTATTACTAATCCTGCCTGGATTGGGTTGTAGTTTTCCAGCAACTTCAATATTTGGGCATTATAATTCGAAGAGACACCCCAAGGGATCTCTTATATTCTACACCTATTCTCTCCACAGAAGGCATTTTGGAGTGGTAGTCCAATTTCCCCTTGGTAGTCAGGATCAATCATCCCAGCTAACACTGTAACTCCCTTATTTGCCTATTGATTCAGAGATGTGAAGAGTCCAAAGTTGTCAGGTGGTAGTCTTAACTTCCAGTTCAATGGAATCATGGTTGTATTGACTGATGGAATCTGAAACTAAGGTCTCCAGCTCAGCAGAGCATAAAGTCATTGGAACAGAAAATAAAAATTTTGCTAGTGGGTCACTAAGAATATTAGTGAGTGGTGCCTCTTTCTTTTCTATTCCATGGTTCCTTGACTCATGACTCCTAGCTATTGGAGAAATAACACCATAAATTGAGCATTGATTCAAAGCATATACAGCCTTCTGGAGAACCTTGTGTTAGTCTTGGATGAGCTGGTGCTATAACTGAGTCTTCAAAAGGTTATCCCTGTTCTATCAAACCTGCTTCAGGATAATAGGAAGCATAGTAAGACTTCTATGAGCATGGACCCAATGCCACACTTCCTTTACTATGAAGTGGGTTCCTTGACCTGAAGCAATGCTGCGTGGAATACCATGATGGTGGATACAGCATCCTGTAAGTCTATGGATGGTAGTTTTGGGATAATTATTCAGTTCAGGGAAAGTAAATCTGTATCCAGAGTAAGTGCCTATTCTAATAAGGACAAAACACTTCCCCTTCTATGATGGGTGCAATCTAATGTAATCAACCTGCCATCAGGTAGCTGGCTGATCACGATAGGGAATGGTGTCATACTGAGGGCTCAGTGATGGTCTCTGCTGGCAGACTGGGCATTTGGCAGTGGGTATAACCTGATCAGGCTTGGTGAGTGGAAGTCCCTGTTGCTGAGCCCATGCACATCCTTCATCCCTGCCACCATTGCCACTTCGTTCATGAGCTTGTTGGATAAAGACAAGGGTGGCTGGAGAAAGAGGTTGACTGGTTTATATAGAATAGGTCATCCTATATACCTGGTTGTCAAAATCCCTGTGGTAGGCATTCACATGGGTCACAAATGTCTGTATGGTTTTGCCTATTCAAAGAGGTCGACCTACATACCTCTTCCTCAGATTTCCTTGTCACGAATTTTCAATCGTGTTCCTCCCAAGTCCCTGATCATTCAGATAAATTATTGGCCAAAGTCCATGAATCAGTATATAATTGCACATCTGGACATTTATTCTTCTAAACAAAGTGCACAATCAGGTACACCGCCCAAAGACACACTCACTGGGAAGATTTTCCTTCCCCACTGTCCTTTAGAGATGTCCCAGAGAGGGGCTGTAGTGCTATAGCTATCTGCTTTTGGGAACTCGCTAAGAGGCCATAGGATAAGGCTGGGAGAGAGAAGTCAGTGTAGCAGGAATGGGACCATTGGCATTTAAGCCTCTTCTTTATATAACTTACTTGTCCCTTTAGAGCCTGCTGAGGCCTAATCACATATAATACCATTTACTTTTAATGCTAGAGTGTTTTTGTTCACATCCAACTTCATGGCTTGGTGGGTCAGATAGTGAACAGTTTAGGTCACATGGTAACTTGGTGGCCCATGGTTAAGCATTCGGTCTCTACTAAGACCTGACAGCAGTCCAGGAGCTGTTCCTCAAAAAGAGAGTAATTATCTGATTATGGCAAAGCCTTGCTCCAAACCCTTAAAGGCCTGGCACTAGAGGGACCTGCCAAAGTCTAGAGCATCTCTATGTGTCACTGGCACTTCAAGCATCATTAGATATGTTGGATCATATGGCACAAGTGGCAGAACAGCTTGCACAGAAGCTGGGACCTGTTGCATAGCCTTCTCTTGTTCTGGGCCTACTCAAAACTAGCAGGTTTTTGGGTCACTTGGTAAATGGGCCACAGTAACACTGACATAAAGAATATGTTGCTTCCAAAATCTAAAGAGCCCTCCTTCTTGGTTGTAGGAGGGTCCAGATGAACCAACTTATCATTCCTCTTAGAAAGGGAATCTCAGCATGCCCCACCCAATTGACCCCTAGAAATTTCACCAAGGTAGAAGGCTCCTGAACTGTAGTTGCATTTATTCCCTACCCACTGTCACACAAATGTCTTAACAAAAAGTTTAAAGTGATTACTACTTCTTGCTCACTAGGTCCAATCAGCTTAATGTCATTAATATAACGGGTCAGTGTGATAGCTTGTGGAAAGGGAAGGCAATCAAGATTCCTGTGAATTAAATTTTGACATAGGGCTAGAGAGCCAATATACCCTTGATGTAGATTATTTCTGGCCTTGCCAGCTGAAAACTTTACAGATAGGAATGAAGAAAAAGGCATTGTCAGATCAACAGCTGCATAGAAGAACCAGGAGAACTGTTAATTTGTTAAAGAAATGAAACCACATCTGGTACAACAGCTGCAACTGGAGTCACCACCTGGTTTAGCTTATGATAAACTGTCATCGTCCAAGAACTGTTTTCTGCGCGGGCCAAATAGGCAAGTCGAATGGGTGTATGGTGAGAATCACCACCCCTGCGCCTTTCAAGTCCTTGATGATTTCACTAATCTCTGCAATTCCTCCAGAATGCGGTATTACTTTTCATTTACTATTTTCCTAGGTAGAGGCAGTTATAGTGGCTTCCACTTGGCCTTTCCCACCATATTAGTTATTACTCCATATATCAAGGAGTCAGTGTGGGAATTCTGCCAGCTGCCAAGCGTGTCGGTTCCTATTATGCATTCATGTATTATATAACTGGAGAAATATGATCTCCTGACCTCCATAAGCCTCTACTCTGACCACTGAGCCACATGATGTTTTGAGTCTCCTGGAATAAGTGTCAATTCAGAGCCAGTGTCCAACGGTATCTGAAAGTTCCTATTGTTTTCTTTTCTCCAATGTACCCTGGTAAAGGTCATAGCTCCCTTTGGGGAAGGCTGGGAGATAGATTAGCAGTATAAATTTTTGGTAGTGTATCCAGGTCATTTCTCATAACTTTAAATAAGAAAAAAGACAGGCAATTTAATGGGAAACCAAGCAAAAGGCTTAAACAGACACTTTATAAAAGAGGGCATCCAGATACCCAGTAAGCAAATGAAAGGTGCTCAACATCATCAGATAAATACAAATTAAAGCCATGTGAGATACTTCAATGCAATCATCAGAACGACCCAAATTAAAAAGACCGATAATAACAACAGACATTCATATTAGTACCAAAAGATATGTACAAGAGTGTTTATAATAGCAATATCTGAATATTCAAAAACTGGAAACAACTCAAATGATATAAAAATAAAATATGGTAAATTGCTTAAAATAAAATACTACACAGCAATGAAAACCATATACTACACATAATATGGATGATTCTCACAGACACACTGTTAAGCAAAAGAAGGCAGGTATAAAAGGGTATAGATTGTATGAGTCCTTTTGTTTAATTTTCAAAAACAGGCAAAAATAACTTTATAGTGCTGAAAGTTTAAAAAGTTAATTTTTCAGGCAGTGTAAGGACTGAGAAGTGCCATGAGGACTTTCTGATGTAGTGTTCGTATTGGTTAATGTAGTGGTTGCAAGGTTCACTTCATAAAACTCACGGAACTGTGCATTTACACATTTTACTTTCTATGTATGTCATACTTCAATTAAACTTTTACTTATAGAAAAACTTGGGTAATATGTATAAGAATGAATTCTAAGTTTTAGGAAAGAGAGGAAGGCATTTGATTTTAGATTGGGTTTATTTAATCAGTAGGGGTGTACTTACCATATCGTTTGGATTTTTAATAGTTATGTAAGTCAGATGATGAAGATTTAAGTTTTGTTCAGGGAACATACCATAGTGTGAGTTTATTTGTCTAAGAGTTTTACTCAGTAATTGGAAGAAATGCCATATTAGCTCCCTGATCCATGCCAAAATTACAAACCAAAAGTAATACTATACCCCTGGGAGAACAAAAGAATTAGGGACACTGTCAATGGTCTGAAAGATTTAAAGGTGCTGATTCCCATCACATCCCTATTTACTCTGGACTTATAGAGTCAGAAATTCTGGAGGTATCGTCTAGCAACCTGTGCTTTAATGAGCCCTCTAGGTGATTTTGATGTACTTTTAAAGTTAAAGAATCACAGTTATAAAGAGAGTCCTTATTGCTTTATCTCAAAAAGGACAGAATGGCAAAAGCACATGATTTTAAACTGAAAGAAACAGAAGTATACTCACCGTCTAAGCATGAGAGCTACACCATTTCTTCAGATCTATACCACTATTTAGTCCTAGATTTCTTGTTCATTTCAACAGCACCATAGGATATCAATTGGTTCCTACATTGATGACATCATGCTTGTAGGAACTACAGCAAAATGTAATGGTATTCTAGGTAATGTTATAAGCAACATGTGATTATAAGTCAGAAGATATTTTCTATGAAAATACAGATTTGAGCCACTATAGTTTGTAGGAATCAGTGGTCTGGGACATTGTGGGGCATCCATTCCAAATTGATAGACAACTTGCTGCACTCTTTATCCCTGCCTTCCTCAAATATGAAATATAAAGGCATATTGTTCTTGGATCTCTGGGCTTTGAAGTTAACAACATAATTGTGTGTGCTGTTCCAATCTATTTACCAAGGCTCAGAGAAAGAGGTGAGTCTCCAACTGATCCAGATATTTGGTGCCCAGGACCCAGCAGATGATCTGTGGAACATCAGTGTGTTAAATGGAGTGTGTGGCAAGCCAAAGTAGAAAAATGAAAGCAGAGTTTCCTGATGGGTTAGGGCATGCTTTCTTAAAGAAACTATATTCCTTTGAGAAACAGCTACTGGTTTGCTACTGAGCTCAGGTAGACTGAATGCCTAATCATGAAACATTTGGTGATCATGCAATCTGAGCTGCCCATAATGTACAGAGTTTTATATGATTCATCAAGTGATAAAATTGTTCATGTCCAATAATGCCCATTGGACAGGTGGTGATGATATATAAAGAGGCTTGAGCAAATCTTGAAGGCTCAAGTAAATTAACATAAGCAGGTAAATTACATCCCTTGTACGCCTGTTCCTGCCACACTGCCATCTCTTCCTCAACTCAAATCAAGAGTCTTCCAGAGAATTTCTGATGATCACTTAAGATAGAAGAAAATACTTTGAGCCTAGTTTACAAGTGCTCTGAATAATATGTTATGGTGATATAGATCCACTTAGAATATTGGCTAAGGGCAATTCTCCAGGACATAGAATTTCATCCATGAAAAGAAGGATGGCCTAAAGTATGCCTCTACAGTTATGCATGGGAAGTGAGTGCAGGCTTGGCTGAATTTTTAAAGATATTAAAGTAAAAAGATTAGAGATTGGTGGCAAGGAGATTTTGGGATGAGTTATATAAATAAAACTCTTAGAATCAACCCTTATTGGATCTCATGTGATTGTAACAAAAGGTCACACTGTGCTGGAGATTATTGGTAATCAGGTGGATGAAATCTCTGTCTTGAGGAGGCCAATCTGCTTCTTTCCCCAATTCTCTCAGCATTTGTTCAGTGCACTCAATAACAAAACACTGATCATACAGGGATGGAGGTTAAGCATGGGCTCAGCCAAAGCTGACCTTGCCACCACCACAGCTGAGTCCTCATCATGCCAGCAGCAGTGACCAACACTTAAACTTTGATAGGCTGCCATAGCCTGAGGGATCAGCCAGCCACCCCGTTGGTAAGTTGATTGCATTGGACTCTTTCCATCATGAGGTGGTAAATGATTTTCTCTCACTGGAATAAACATTCATTCCTGATATTTAATTTTTTTCTGCTTGCAAACTTTGTATGCCAGCTACCTCATCTGTGGACTTAATGGATCATCTTATTCAACATAGTGATGTTTCGCACAACATTACTTCTAACAAAGAACTCATTTTACAATCAGGAATGTCAGTGGACTGATGTCCATGAGATTTATTGGTTTTAGCATTTACCTCATATCCCCAAATTGATGGTCTTAATGAATAGCGGAATGGTCTATTGAAGAGTATCGGAGCGTCAGTGGAAAGCCACACTCAGTGAGGATGGTATGCTATTCTACATGGTATTTGTTTTCCCATAACCAGAAAATGTGGTTCCAGGGACACGGAAGAGGAAATGAGCGAAGTCACTTAAAATTTCTTTTCACTCTGCCTATGAATCTGGACTCTAGAGGTCTTTCTTAGTAATGAAGGGAGGAAACCCAATCTGGTAAACCAATATTACTTCAGGTTATTCTGTTATTTTCATGCCATTAGGCAAAAAGGTAAAAGAAAGGGATAGGTAATCCTGACTATTACTAAAGGGACTGGGAAGAATATGTATGAAACCTTTGGAAATTCTATAAATAAATAAATTTAAAATGGTTAAAAGATCTGAAAAGATGCTTCAGGAAGAGACATTTGAAAATTATCAATAAGCAGATGGAAAGATGTTCTACATCTTTAGTCATGCAATGTAAATTAAAATAAAAATGAGATACTACTATATACCCACTAAAATGCTTAGAGTTTAAAAAATTACCAATACTAAGCTTTGATGAGGATTTGGATCAACTGAAATTTTCAGACGTTGTTGGTAGGAAAGTCATAGAGTACAACAACTTTGAAAAATAGTCTGGTTATTCCTTGTAAAGTTGAACATATGCTTAACATATTACCTAGCAATACTTCTCCCAGGTAATCATCCAAGATATGTGGAAATATATGTCCATGCAAGGAATTGTACATGAACATCCAAGAAGCTTTACTCATGATAGCCAAAAACCAAAATATCTATTAACAGCTGAATGAATAAAGAAATTATGGCATATTCATAACATAAAATGCCAATCAGCAATAGATATGAACTTTTGACACATACAACATAAATGAATCTCGAAAACATGCTGATTCAAAGAAGCTAAGCACAAAAGGCTATATAGTATATGACACAATTTATATGAAGTTCTAGAATAGGCAGAACTAATCAGATATAAATCAGGTTAGTGGTTGCCTGAGAAAGAGCATGAGAGCTGACTACAAAGGAAAGAACCCAAAGAGCCCAAAGGAACTTTTGTGGTACTGGATATGTTAGGTAGTCTCCTGGCTGGGTTTATATTAGTCAAATTTCATTGAACTGTTCACTTAAAATGTGAGCTATATAAATAATAAATACAATGTGCATTTTATTATATATGTTATATATCATTGATTTTTAAACTCAAAAACAAAATACTTTGTTTTTCTTTGCCCCATAATTTTATATATTTTTAGGAGTATGTTAGTAGTAGTTGACACACTAGTCCATAGCTTATGAAATGTTAAGGCAAGCATTGTGATAAGCCTAGAAGAGTAATAGATACAACCAGAGGTCCTGGACTTGAAACCAAATTTGAGTTAACCTCATTAGGGAAAGTAGCAAGTAATTTTTTTTAACATATTGAGGGATTGTTGCATTAGGCAAGACAGTAGCATTTTTAATTTTAAGAATAAGAAGAAAAATAAAATGTTGTTGAAAAGTTAATAAATGAAATGGAATGAAATTTTTAAAAAAATCTTTTTTGATTGCTCATTATTTGAATACCTTTTTCATGTTTGGGGAATTCTCTGAGCTTGTAAATATGGAAGTCCTTAAATTACATGTTATTTTTCCAGCCTGCTTTGTAGCTAAGACATAAACATATGACTCAAGGGGCTATGCTTTGTTTAGGTTTAGAATATGGAAGTGATGATGAGGAGAGAGTACCAAAACAATTCTTTCCGGGGCAGGGGCAATAGTGAGTGGAGGAATATCAAGTCCTTTTGCCAGTAGAGGCAGAGATGCTAATGATGGATCCTGTGTCCAGAAACAGTAAATTTGGCAGCACCTTCTTCAAATTTCACATGTTGAAGCCCCACTGTGAAAGTACTTGGAGACAGATACTTTGGGAGATAATTAGGATAAGATAAAGTCATAAGAGTGTGGCTGTCATATGGGCTTTAGAAGAAAAGACACCAGGGAGCTTGCTCTCTCTCTCCACCATGTGAGGACACAGTGAGAAGCTGGCCATTTGCAATCAAGAAAGAGTCCTCACCAGAAACCAAATCGGCAGGACCTTTATCTTGACTTCATAGCCTCCACCACTGTGAGGATCAATGTCTGTTGTTTGAGCCACCGATTCTATGATATTCTGATGAGAAACCAAGCAGATTACAATTCTGCAGCGGCAGTGTTTCCCTCACCAAACCAGTTTTGCGTTTTTTGCCTGTTTGTTTTTTTTTTGCCGGAATCTGATTTTTCTCAGACTCTCAGAGATTCTATAAGACACCAAACTTTCATTAAACACATTTTTTTCTTAAATGAGCCTCATTTGATTTCCATTGCTTGCACCTAGAACCCTGACTGACAAGAAGGAATTTGGGGAGATATAGCCTGAGCTGTGTCTGAAAATATTAAATTTACTAAGAAAACAGGAGACGAAAGGCAGAAAACAATTCTAGGTGAGAAGAATGGCAAGCATTTGGGTGTGGACGGAACATAAATTTTAAAGTAGAGTCACCAAAGGTTAAGCTGCTGGGGTCAGCAGGAGACAGATAATGTAGGAGGTTCCATGTTTTATTAAGGAGCTTGAACTTTATCCCACAGCAGATAGAACGCCATTAAATGTTTTCAGCAGGAGGCTGACATGGTCTCATTTGCATTTTAAATATATCATACTGGCAACTGTGTGGAGAATGGATTTGACTGGGATATAATTGGAAACAGCTAGAACTGTTAGTGGGTTCTTTCAGTAGTCCACCTGAGAAATGATGAGGTCCTCAACAGAGCAATGTTTACCTGGATAGGAATGAGGACACACATTTTAGGGATTCTTAAGGAGAAAAATTACCAAAACTTGGTGTTTGAAAGTGAGACAGCCAAGGATATGGAGAAATAAGGAAAAACGGCAAGTTTCTCCAATTGGCTATTGATAATGTCGACTGAAAAGAAATATGTCACAGGAGGGAGCTCCATTTAGGATAAAAGATAAAAAGTCTTTTGAGTGATATTGAGACTGAGGTATATGGGGCATCTAGGTGTAAATGTCCAACAAATATGTGTATAGATGCATCTGAAAGCAAGATAGATGCCTAGATTTGATCTACTGACATAAGCATAGTGTGTCGGTACAAAGAAATTCAACCCATAATGGTAGATTAAATCACAAAGAGAAGCACATGGGGAGTAGGGCCACCACATATGGCCATGCAGGTTGTGCATTGCAGCCACATCAGGTGGTTCTGGTGATAAGACCAGTGAACTGAGAACAAAATGCAATGACTCCTGTATTTAAGAGGAGACATATTAGAGCTCTTAAAAAGGGAAGAAATTGTCCAAGAGGCATGAAGACAATAAGAAAATTAAAATGTTTTACACAATGAATTATAGCAATGATGATGTTATTTGCATTTGACTGCAAATTATAATAAAATCTACTACAACATCTTCGATGGATATGAGTTTATTGATGTCATGTGACAAGAAGTCTGGGAGAAGGCAGTTCCGGGTTAACACAGCATCCCTTCACCCTTCTTATCATGAGAACTTTGTCCTTATAGATATAATACGGTTGCTACATTTTCAGTCATCCAGTCCTCATTCTAATCAGGAAATGATGGAAATTAAAAGGGAGCTGAAAAGTACATGCCAGCTATGGAAGACCAATTGCAAAAATGTCCCAATTATTTAACCCTCTATGAATTCGTAACCTTATACTATGACTATAACTTTGCAAATCCTCTATTAAGAGGTAGATTTTATTTCCCTGTCTCTTGAATCTAACTTGCCTTGTAACTTACTCTAGACAGCAGAATACAGTCCAATTGGTGATGTGCCAGTTCCCCAGGAGTTCTGTGTGCTTCCATGTACCTCTTGGAACTCTGCCACTGCCATATGTGTGAGTCCCGGCTAGTCTGCTGGAGGATGAGATTACATACTCCAACATCCAGCCAACTGCCAGAAGCAGAGCCATCTAGTTGACCTTAAGATGACTACATAAAGGAGCCCAACCATTACCAGAACTGCTCAGCTGAGTCCAGCTTAAATTGCTAACCTACAGAATCATGAGCGAAATACATGATTGTATTTTTAAGCCACTAAGTTATGGAGGTAGTTTATTTGTTCCAGTCATCATTGATATATAAACTGAGTCAAATCCTTTCAGAAATATTTCCAAGGAAATTTCCAGGTAAAGATGATGGACTGAACATATGCATCTACTTTTATTTCCTCCTATATCCCCAATAAACTGAGAGTAAATGATAATTTTAAAAGGGCACAAACCCACGAGGATAAGAAAAATGGGCAAGACATAAAATTTTGGAAGCTGGATACAAATAATATAGGATGTTAAATACAGTCTCAAACCAGAATTAGGTAAACGCAAGAATCACCCATTTTTTTAAATCACAAGATCCCCCCAAAGGGTCAGAAATTTGTGGCACAAAGCACCTTTAGAAGTGAGAAGGAGCATAGGGGTTAAAGCAAAAATTAGTTTAAATCAATTTAAGAAGCAAGATGATTCCCAGATTCCCTTTCCCATCCTTGCAAGAGACTTTTCTCTTTAATTTTTGACTTTTGTGCCGTGTTTCTAAAGGTTTTGTCAAATCCACGATTATTTATTTCTCTCATAGTTTCATCTAGTAGTTTTGTTTCTATTTTAGCATTTCACATTTAAATATTCCTTGTCAATATATTCTGGAGGTAAAAAGTGAGGTAGGAAATTAATTTTGTTTCTAAGCTATTATCTCTATTTTGGCACCATTTACCAAATAATACATCTTTTCTCCTCTCACAAAAAGTGCCACCTTTATCAAATATTACATTGCTGTATATGTATGGGTCTGTTTTTTAACTTTCCGTCTGATCCAATGTTGTCTTAGTACACCTGTATGCCAGTACCATTCTGTTTTAATTTCTGTAGCTTACTCTGATTTTTTAAAGTACATATTATGGCATTATATTATACTCTATTATATATGTATTTATATTGTTACTATGTTTACAATGCATAAATATTTGTTTCTCTGTTTTCCTAACTAGAAACCCATTAGTGCAAGAGATATTTTAACTGCTGAATGCCTATAACTATGCTGATACTTAGAAGACACTCAAATACTTGTTGAATAAAAAAATAGAATAAAACAGAGTAGAATGCTTATCATTCCTCATGCATTATTTATAACTATTCCTTGTCAGGTGTGTACATTTTTTTTTTCTATAACTTTAGAATCAGCTACTCTAATATTATTGGGCTCTTTATAATTCATAAATTAATTTAGAGAAACATGACATCTCTATAACATTAAATCTTTCCATTCAAAAACCTATGTGACCTTCCATTTCTCCAATTTTTTCCTATAAAGTTTAGTCATTCTAAAGTTTCACATGGAACCTGCACATTTCTTTGGCGCTGTTGTAAATAGATTTTGTTACAGCTAGTTACTTTCCTCTCAAACACAGTAGAAATTCACTTCTTGTTTGTCTAACTGTTTAATGAGGATATTTCAGTGGGGATAAGGGGAGGGATCTGTCTGCTAGGGACCTAGGGTGACAGCATCTCTGCCATCTTCAGCATATGGTTTCCAAGGTTTCTCTATTGGGCAGCTCAATTAGGTGGAAAATGAACAAAGGCCATGGTGTATCTCAGTTAGTTGTTATTTAAATATGGGAAGGCTACTGACTTTGCAATATTAATTTCGTGCCCAACAAGCTTACCATCTACATTTTTTCAGTTGACTTCTGTATTTGCAATTGCTATATTAGCTGTAAGTGATGATTATTTTCTTTTTTTCTATCAGTTTTTATTCTTTGTATTTCACACTTTCTAATTGTTTAAGTTAGTATGTGCAGAACAGTGTGAGATAATAGGGAACAATCATAAAACTAGAAAAAATTTGATGATCAATTAAAAAGAAGAAGGAAACTTTTGGGGCTGTGGTTACACAGCCACTTTTGTCAAACAGTATCAAACTTTAATCCTAAAATATGAGTACTTTATTGTACATGCTCTCTCATCTACAATGATTAAAAAAAGATAGTAAGGTATTGAAATTCTTTACCTATTCCTATCTACAATAGGAATTATTTTATTGTTTTCATAGTAAACATGATGCTGACTTTTGTTTTGAGGGAAATACATTTGATTATCTTAAGGAAATATTTATCCATTCCTATTTAATAAAGAGTGCATGTTGAATTTTATGAAATACATTTTCAACATTGTTATGGACTGAATTATGTCTTCCCCAAATTTCGTATGTTGAAGCCCTAACCCCCAATTCGATGGTATTTGGAGATGGGACCTTTGGGCAATAATTGTGTTTAGATGAGATCATGAGGATGAGATTAGTGCCCTTCTAAGAGACATCAGAGAGCTTGTTCTCTATCTCCTCTTTTCCTTTTGTGCCATGTGAAGTCACAGGGAGAAAGTGGCATATTACAAGCCACGAAGAGAGCCTTCACCCAAGCTGGCCCTGCTGGCACCTTGATCTTAGACTTTTAGCTTTCAGAACTGTGAGAAAATGAACTTCTGTTGTTTAAAACACCCAGCCTATGGTATTTTGTTATAGCAGCTCAAGCTAACTAAGACAAACATCTCTAAAGCTAATTATTCAACTTCTACCCTTTGATCAATTAATTCGAATATTCGTGTATCTCCCCAGAATGAGCTATCCCTTAATTCTTTGTATGAGGACCAGTGAGCCATAGTATATCATGTTTTAAATGAACTACTGGATTCTATTTTCCAATATTTTATTTTATCTTTTGACATTTAAATGCCTTAATGAGTCATTTTTCTTTTTGTGCTGTTTTTGTCACATTTGAGTATCTAATATGCTAAAATATCTCTGCAGTTCTCTTTGAATTGTATGTATTAATCAGTCTATTTAATTTTATAACTTCTTTGCAGTCGATTTTTATATTTTATATTTTTTCTCAGAAATATCTACTACATAGGAGTTTGCAGTTTGTTTTAATAAAGTTGCATTAACTCATCTCATAAGTGTTTTCTTTATATCTCTGAACCCCCTTTTATTTTTTATTTTAAATGTACCTGCTTCTTTTTATCTGATAAAAATTGTAATCTGTAATTCTGCATTATCATCATTATTTTAGCATTATTTTTCTAACTTCAATTAGATGTCATTGATTTTTATACTCTCTTATTAGTAGTATGAAGATTTTTTTTTTAGTCTTCAAAAATTTTTATTGGAAGACCTTACATTGCCTTCATTTATTGGATTTCAAATCACTGTACATTCACTTTTGTGAAAAGATTGCCTGCATATTCTAGTACAAAAAAAAAAAAACCCTAAAATTTATTTCAGGAAGATAGAGAAATGTCCAAATAAAGAACAAAAATGTACACTATAATTACTGCTGCATTGCAGTCATTTTTGATTCTTAAATAACTGTCTTACCTGATAACACATAATATAAAAAGCAATTATGAAAAAACAGAACTTTACATATACTTCTAAAGCCTTATTGTGAATATCCTGTTGGCGCTGGATAATCGAGCACAGGCAAAGCTACCGTAGCAGGATATGCATGTGCCTGTTGGTTCATACCGTTGTGCATATTTGGAACATTATTTCCATATTGCTGAGTGCTATCATAACTGTTCTGTTAAGTCTCTCTTGGATTACCACTCCTAAAACCGGTCTGTAAACCAGCAGACACAAAACTACTTCCAAAGCTCCCATTGGTATAATTTGCAGCACTATAAACACAATTCTGGGTTTTTGCCCCCAAATTTCTCTTAGGCAAACTAGAATAGTCTCTGTTATAATTTTTCTTGTCCCTAAAGGTATTAAATCCACCCCTTTTGTCTGCCAAGTATCAGTCCCAACAGTCATCCTTCACGCCTCCTCTTCCCCTGGAACGTCCCAAACTTCTGTCTTCGACCAACTAAAGCAACTTGGGATTAATTGATTGGCTTCACGAAGCACAGAGGTAGAGTCTCTCATTTGCTTTATGTTATTAGGTGTGAAGAAAGTGTGTTCTGTGCCTGTTTTGATTCTTCCAATTTGATGAATATAATCCTTTGAGGCCTTAGAGTCATAATTAATGCAAATTTGACATCTTCCACATCTAGCCCTCTAGAGGCCACATCTGTAGCAATCAGAATAGAAGTTTTTCCAGGTTTGAATTCATTTAGAACCCCGTCACGTTCCTGTTGACTCGTCGCCATGGATACCCATGGCAGGCCACCCGTCTCTCCTCATTTCTCTAGTAAGTTCATTACATCTCCTTTTAGTTTCAGCAAAAACAAAGATTTTATTTTCCTTCTCACTCATGATTTCCATCAGATGAATGTTTTCATCCTTTTCTATGTCATGACTCTCATCCACAATCTGAAGAACATTGTGGTTTGCATTCGGTTTCAGTGCGCCACCGTATATATGGATGTAGCCTTTCAGGAAATCTTCAGCAAGCTGTCTTTCTTCATTTGGCCAGGTCAAACTCCACATTAGTGTTTGCTTGTCAGGTCTTATCTGATCCACAATCTTCCTTATTTAGGGTTCGAAGCTTATGCCAACCATTCTATCTGCTTCATGGAGAACAAGGTAGGTGGTTCTTCTCAAATTTGTTTTCCCACACTCTAAAAAATCAGATTAGTCTTCCGGGTATTGCAATACATACTTCCACACCTCTCTCTAAATCACATATTTGTGGTCCCTTGGGAACATCATCATATATGCATGTAGACTTCAACCAATGTGAACTACAGCAGTGGTCCCCAACCTTTTTGGCACCAGGGACTAGTGCTCCTATGAGAATGTAATGCCTGATGATCTGAGGTGGAGCTGAGGCAGCGATGCTAGTGCTGGGGAGTGGCTGTAAATATAGCTGAAGTTTCACTTGCTTGCCTGTCACTCACCTCCAGCTGTATGGCTCAGTTCCTAACAGGCCACAGACCAATACTGATTCACCGCCCTGGGTTGGGGACCCCTGCTCTACAGTATTCAGTAGCTACTTGCTGCACCTGTTGGACCAGTTCCCAAGTTGTTGCCACCGCCAAGCATATAGGCCTATCACCTCTCTCCAGGAATGGCTGATGACTGACATGGACAAGAAAGGCAGCAAACAGGACAATGTTTGCTCTGATCCAGTCCATGCTACTCCAACGTATCTAATCCACTTAGAGCAACTGGCCTTTGCTGAGCTTGACTGAGTAGCAGTGGGTTCAGTAAAGTTCTGTTCTACAGTCACATCCATGACATTTGCAGGGAAGTTTGCTTCATAAAAGTTCAAAACTAGCCTCAGGCAGTTGTGATCTCTAATGATAATTTCCTTGCTACTTTTCTGTATGTCTCCACCTCTCGCGCTGTGCGCCTAGTCAAATCAGGGCGTTCTCGATAAAAAGTCTTCTTAAATTTGGGCAGCTCAACAAGATTCCATTTTTTTTAAACTAATTTCTTGGCAGTGTTTCCAAACTCTTTTCCTGAGAGGAACCCTACTCTATTTCTTCAAAATCGAGGTGCGCCAAACCCTAGATCCCCGCCGCGGTTTCAGTCACTCAGATCACCTGGCATCCAATTGCAGTTGGCAGGGAACGAAGTGGAGAGAACCAGAAGTGATGATTGCTGGAAGCGGTTTCAGAGACAGTGAAGCTTTGCTGGAGTGGCAGCAGTGGAGAGACTTCCATGACAGCCGGAGCTGCCCAGCAAGAGACCTGTGGAAAAGAATGAGCTTGTGAAGATTTAAGTCTATGAAATTTGCTGTAAGAGCGGCATTAACAGTATCACATTGATTTTAATATGTAGTATTTCATCGTTGTTAATTCATATTTATTTTTCATTTCAATCTTTGATTTACTTTTTGAGCCCAGAGTTCTTTAAGAGTTTTTTCTTCTTCCAGTTTTCAAGTAACGTGTGTTGTTCTCTTTTATGTCTTGTTGTTAATACCTAGTTTAATTGAATTGCAATGACCTTTTTCCATTTAGTGTGCATCTTGAGCTACTGGGGTTAAGACTTCAACATATAAACTTTGGGGAGACACAGTTCAACCTATAACACCGCTCTTTCAGCTTTATTTTTGTGCTGCTTCTTAAGGAGCCTTATTTCTCTGAGAATTTTGTTTTCCCCTGAGCTCTGCCTTCATTTTTAATCTCATTTGGTTGTTTGCTCATTTCTTTCTTGAGCTCTTTTATTTCTACTTTTAGCTCTTGGTTTAGAAATATAATATTTTCTTAGTATTTTTATGTGTTTGGTTGTAATCTCATTTACAACATGGGGATGTTTTTCTCATGCATGTTCATTTACTTTTTCTTTTTTGTTCCTCTCCCACTATTTCATAGTTTTGCAATAGCTCTGTTCATTATTATTATCACTCATCTTTACATGAGGTGATGTCTTCCTGAAATGACAATTAGAAAGTTCATGTGGGAGACAAATAAGGCAATGTTTTATTTTAATTAATAGTTTTGCACTGAATTTCATGTGACACTTGGATCGGTATTGTGTGTTTAGCTCTTGCTTTTCTCATTCAGTAGAAATTAGCAGCTACAAAGCCATGTATTTCCGTTTTTACTCCTTGCTGCCTAACAGTTTGTTTCTTGCATTATGATGTGTACTTATGCCTCCACGTTCAACCCTGAATTCACTTTTATACTGTGGTGTAAAGCATATCCATGGAGGTTCCCATAGCTGGACCCCACAACCTGACCACTTTGGTCTATATTAGGGTATGCTACTTCTCTCCTTCTTAGGGTGGGGGGGACTTCTGTTTTCTACTGGGTATTCTTTGAAACCGTAGCAACTTCTCTACATTGTGCTCTGCAGGCTTCCAGGCAAATAGAACCTTCTACCTAGTGGGGTAAATTTCTCAAATTCTTCATGGCTGAGCACACAAAAGGATATGAAGAAATTGGGTGTGGAACTGTATCTTATATACTATATTACTGTATCTCAAAAGTTCTGAAACTTTTATTCACATAATAATATACATGAAATTAGACTATATCTTAAAATCAATGGAATTATGCAATTGCTATCAGTATCATGACATGGTTGTCATTGCTTGTGCATTAATGAACTTGGACATAGTTGTTTATAGTGTTACCACTTCTGTAGAATTATGTGCATTGTCGGTGTTCTATGCATTGAAGTTAACTGACATATAATATGTCTTCAAAAGGAATATACTCTGACTCTGCACTGAAACAAAATGTTATGAAGTACACAGAAAGGTATGGAAATAGCATATCAGGGCATAAATTTGATAGTAGTAAGGCAAATATTCATTACTGTAAGGATAACTGTAGTTTCATATTTTCTTAAAAAGCAAAACTAAATGCTTTGAAAGGCCTAAAAAGAATGCTATCCAAAAATAGGCGAGGCTCTGTTATGTTTTATTATTAAGATATACACAAAAGGATTGCCTATCACTGACTGAGCAGTACAGCTGAAGGCAGGAAAAATTACTTCAGAATAGATGAAGGAAATTTTTAACTAAGGAAACACTGTGTGACCCACTCAAGCTTTGTGTACGACTGTCATTATGGCATCAAATATCAATTTGTTAGAATCTTCCTACTGTAACATTTGATAGCACAATTTTATTGTATTAGACAGCTAAAGAGCTTCCATCCATCATGAATCTCTTCTCTCTCTCTCTCTCTCTGTCTCTATCTCATTCTCATTTGAAATATAGATTCTTTCTCTTTTTTCCTAGGCTAAGGCATACTCTTCATTCTTCTTACGTTGATCATGACCACTCCTCTAGAGTATGTATGTATTACAAACTATACTTACCAAACTACTTTTCTTCTTTCTTCCTTAAAATTTGCCTATGTCTTGATTCAAGTTACTTTTCTTTGTCTACTTGCCCTGCCCTGATGTTTCCAAATGTCATTGTTAAAATATCGTGTAATTATAAAGGATTATCATTAAAATAAAATGCAATAAACTATATAAAGACGCAGGAAACTATCAAAATTTTACCCACCCATCCTGCATTTATTTCCCAGAATTTTAATACCATCTTAAGGAAGAATAGTTGGAATGCTTATCTACATGTAGGTTTTCCTTTTATGTTTTGCAGTTTTCCTAGATAATAGTTTTAGATGATCTCCATTAATTATCACATGTCTCTTATTTGTGTACTTGTGGTGTCTATAAAAACTCATATCACATTTTATCATATGGAAAAGTTAAGCACATTGGGATCTGCAGAAGCAGTTGATTATGTTGGCCCCAGAAAAGCTAGAATGTGTCTTTGAGATTTTGTGTCTATATAAACACAGGCCAAAATGGAATACTTTGAGATGAATGTACAGTCTTTTATGACTTTTTTTTTTAGAGGAGTTTCTTGTCTTTACTATAAGAGCATATTTACTAAGTTACTATAATCAAGCCTTACTTTGTCTTTTTTTGAACTCACCTGGGATCCTAAAGGCCTTTCACATTGCTTGAGGGTTGTCAAGGTTGCTAAAGCTTCCCACAGCTCATCCCAGTTGGATTCCCTGAGTATTTATTACCACTCCCATCCATGTGAGATTTTTCTTCTGAGTGTGGCATTGTCTGTTTTTATTCCATTCAAGTCTTCACAAAACACATCTGCCTTTTTACTCTTAGTATCTGGGATGTCAACCCAAACTGACAATAGTGTGGAATCTATATAAGATGGCTCAGCCTTTTGTGCTGTAGATATCCTTTCAGAAGGTCTCTATAGACAAAGAGTTAAGCAGACCTACAAAATGTTCCTGCCTCTCATCTATTCATTTCAGTCACTTTCATAGTACAGAAAATACCTTTTCATATTTTAGAAGTTTGCATAAATGTGCATCACTTTTAAGCTGCTGCCTTTTCACATCTTCAGTCATTTTCTGTACCAACAATTCATTACCTGCCCTTTCATCATAAAGAAAAGTTTTATATTTTGAGAATCACATGGTTCATTACTCTGCTAGAAATGTGCTTTCAGGTACGAGGGCTCTTCATCCCTTATCTCTAGGCACAGAAAAATCCTTCCTAATGGTAGTGTCCTGCTCTACACTGCATTCTCTTTCACATATCCTCATCTATTTTTCTTTCTTTTATTAAATTGATAAGAAAAATGAAACGTCTAACTACATTTGAATGCTCATAAGAAATCTCCGTGTAGGCAAACATTCTACATATTTGTATTAAAAATAATAGAAAGTAAATGAGGGGAATGTTTTGAAGTTTGTTGGTTTATTTTACTCTTAAAGCCTAGAATAAGCATAAATTTATATGCCTCACTGAACTTTCTAAAATTACATGAACATTCTATTTATCAACAAACCTCAGTCTCTCAGCTGCAGGACTGCATTCAAAAGTAAACTAGTGACATGAAATTTTCAAGTCTTACTGACCTTAATAGAAGGTGCCAATTGATGAGACATTGTGACCGACTATAGTACAGATGAAATAAAATGAACAAAATACAGCCAACTATAAAATAGATGAAAGGTTTGATTTATTTTAAATTTTAAAAAATACTTGTTATTTATTCTTAGAAAAACAGTTTCAATTTCAATATATAGCACAGTAAGGTGACACAATGGAATAAAATATGAAAAAAAAACAACAAGAACAACAAATAACTAACACAATAGAAATATTGTGTTAATGAAATATTTAAACCGAAGTCAAGCAACATGCAATGGGAGCTGAGTCCATTGTAAACCAAGAAGTGGTTTCAACACCCTGTGAAGGCCAAAATGAAAAACCTGTCATCTGGAAGATATGAGGGATGGTGAGAAGAGGACTGGCTTTGTAGAAAGGAATACAAATATTTGTAAAAGACTAAGAACATAAGGCCTTATGCCAGAGCAACAATAAACTCACTTAAATGTTTTGAGTGGGTCATTACAAGACAAGGGATGACTCAGCAAAAATGTTGCTTTCTTGATGGCATTTTTTTAATACAAAGAGAGAAGAGAAAATATAGTTTATTTAATAATATTTTCAAAAGTTTGTGACAATCACTAGCTCTCCATTCAAATTTTAATAGTAAATTAGGTGGAGTGGGTGGACCAGGATGGTGTATAGGAGGCTCCTGAGTTCTCCTCCTGCAGATGTACCAAATATACAACCACATCTGGAGAAAGAGATCTAAATAATAACTGAGTGACTATATATCAGAATGAATGAGAAAATACCCACATTGAAATGGGTAGGAAAGGCGGAGACACACTCTTACCATCGACCACATCCCAACTGATTGCCATACAATCGAGAGTTATCTCCAACTCCTAGATGCTCCCTGAGGAACAAAGGGCTTAGACCCCACACCTAAGACTCTTCCTGGAGGGCTGGGATCCCAAAAGACCTAGCTAATGGAGCGTGTATCTACAAGACCCACAAAACTGTAGTAAACAAAGAAACATTCTTAAGGGGTACACAAGCACTCATTATGGCTACTCCCCTCCCCACCCCTCCCAGGGCTCAATGCAGAGGGAAAAGGCAAATTGCCCATCTCCTGGTAATTCTCTGAAAGAGGTTTACCTACATACTTTAATGTATATATTATTCAGCCATAAAAAAAAGAAGAAAATTTTGCCGTTGCAACAACATGGATGGGACTTGAGGGCATTATGCTAAGTGAAGTAAGTCAGACAGAGAAAGACAAATACCATATTGTCTCATTTATATGTGTAATCTAAAAAATTAACTAGTTAATTAATAGATACAGAGAACATATTGGTGCTTACCAGAGGTGGGGATGAGTAAAACAGGTGAAAGTGCTAGAGGGTACAGACTTCTGGTTATAAATAAGTCCTGAGGATGTAATGTACAGCATGGTGACTATAGTTAACAATTCTGTAGGTATATTTGAAAGTTGCTAAGAGAGTGGATTTAAAAAATTCTCATCACAAGGAATAAATGTGTAACTATGTGTGGTGATGGGTATGAATAAGACTTATCATGGTGATCACTTTAAAATACATACAAATATTGAATCTTTATGTTGTACACCTGAAACTAATATAATGTTATATGTCAACGGCATCTTGAAAAAAAGCTGCTGCCCAATGGCCAGGCTTCTAATTTAGCATATATCCAGGGGCTGGCTGCAATCTTCTCCAGAGATTGGAGAAGCTGGTAGACGTCTCTTGCCTTCTCCCTCTAGCCTGCTCCAGTAATAAAACCAAGTCTCCCTGAAAGGTACATGTACAGACATCAGGCTCCTCAGCTTTTACAGCTAGCTGTCACCTGAGGAATCAGTCCACAGATTTTCCTGCTCTACAAACCAATGTGTTTGCATTCATAGGTCCCACAGTACTGTAGCAAACAAAGAAGCAGTTTGTAACAGGAGCAGGATCTCCCCTCCTGCAGCTATACGCCTGGACTCAGCACAGAGGGAACAAGCCAAAATGCCTGTCTCCCAGATTCTCCTTGTTTGTACTATCCTAGCGCCTGCCTGAGGATCCAGATTCTAATCAGCCTGCATTTTGGTACTGACTGCAATCCTCCCCTTTGGGACATTGACAGGTCTTGGCACACCCTCATCTACAGGAAGCCACTAAAAACTAAGAAGGAGGCTTGGACAGTTGCAAAGGTCTGAGAGACGACTAGAAGCTGAGGCCAGGATGATCAAAAGGTCCATCTCTCACATGAGACCAGAATGTCAAGAGTGGGAGAGGTGACTGTTTTATCTAATGCACAGAAAACAACACAGAGTCAAGGAAAAAGAAGAAATAGGAACATGAAAGAACAAGGTAAAACTCCAGAAATAGATCTTAGTGAAATAGACATAAGTGATTTACCTGGTAGAGAGTTTAAAATAATAGTGATAAAGATGCTTACTCGAGGTCAGGAAAGCGATGCATGAACAAAATGAAAATTTCGACAGCACCTCCGGGGTGCCTACAGGCACTTACTCAGACATTTTCAATCTGTGGAGGAGCCTGCAAGCGAGAGGAAGTGATACCCCCCTGGGCATTGACCAATGGGGGATAGAAGTCACTTGGTAAGTGTTTTTTTCTTGCTTCCTTGGACTGAATAATTTTAAGGTGAATTCTAAATTTTTCCTTAGATGCTTCCAAGTGAGTAGAACTTCAGCTGCTCATACTGGTGAAAAGTTTGATAACTCACCCTTGGATTATTTTTTCTTCTTTCCTTGTCCTTTATTTCTATCCTTGCAATAATTTCCCCAAATAAACTATCTACATACAAGATCTTGTCTTAGACTGGATATATCGAAGAAATCTAGACTAAGACAATCTCTACTTATGAGAGACTTTGCCCATTTTTTAAAAGGAATATCAGACATTAATTTAGCTGCTTATTCTGTCTGTTTTTAAGTCCAGTCCAACTGTAGAGTCAACATTTAGAGATTTCCTGTGTAATCTTTTCTCTTAGCAATGTTCTATTATAGGAACTATTTGAATGATATCAGTACAAATGTGAGCAATGGAGCACTTATTCTTGGCAGAATCTGAAAGCACACGATGGAATCTCCCTTAGAAATATTTGTGGCACAGGGAGGAGACTTAGTGGAAGAGCTGAGAAATAAAGCTGATTTAAGGTTAAAAAGAAATTGATCTCATCAGGGAGGCACATAATCCCTGAATTTTTAAAAGCAAAAAAAATCAATGTGTTTGTCTTAAAAATCTCATCTCATAAGCCTTGCGTAATTTATGCAATTATAATATTCCGCATCCTAAATGAGATTTCACAGCCCCTCATTCAAGAGAAACAAGCTTTAAAAGAATTTTCCTCTGAAGTCCCTAAATAACATAAAATTTAATTCACAGAATTACATTATTACTGGGAGAATCGATAATTTTTTCAACAAATGAGTTTAACAAAAAGATTTAATTTAATCTCCAAGTTTATGAGGATAATTCTTGCTTATTTTTGTAACTATTACCATACTTATTTCAGGTTAACTGAATGAGTAATATCATCGAAGCTATTTCTAATGATTGATCTGTGTAATAAAAAAAAATTCCTGTATACACCATTCCTTGGAAGATATTAAAGAATTTTGCTAGCATTAGTCAAAGTCCCACAATTTGTTCCATGAAATGCTCAGAGCAGTGAGCTCTGCATCCCCATGAGAACACACAGTTCGTACAAAACCCCAGCTTTCAACAGTGGGCACAGATAGGGCAGGATTTCTCATCAGGACCTTTCCTTCCTGCAGACTCTCCCATCGCCAGTGCTCCCAGACTCTCCCTGGCTGTTCTAGTCTATTTCATTTCTCTTCCTTGACTCCTCCCCTACTTTCTTCCCTCCTCCTGACTCCACTCTCCAATAGTACTTGTCTTTGCTGCTTCCCAAGTGCCCTTGAATGGGAATGCTCTCTGTTGAAACAAAGGCGCCAATTTCCTACCTTCCAACAGAGGATTGCTAAGGAGAATGTCCATGATCTCAAGGTCAGCATTTTTAAAGGAGAAACTGTTCTTTGACAAAACAAAAACAAAAACAATAAAAAATAAACAAACAAACAAGCAAAAAAAACAAAGTGTCAGAATTCTCTGTGAAGTCTTCTGTTTAAGACTATCCTGTGTGAGTCTGTGGTATAACCTGGGCAAAACGCACTTACATTTTTGTCAGCCTATTTCTTGTTTAAGAAGCTATAAGACTGCAGGGGACCCCCAGGGAAATTGCAAAGCATAAGGTTATAGATAACAGAGCCGATATCTTCTATCACTTACTTCTTGACATCACAGCCTGTGGCTGTGGAAGAAAAGTGGCTGCAATTTGCAGTCTCTCTCTCTCTCTCTCTCTCTCTCTCTTTCCCTTTGCTAAACATTAACCAGATCAAACACTCTCAGAGCAGAAAATAAGAAAGCAAGATCCAGGTCTTGACTATTGAGAAGATAAACCTATTTAACTTATTTGACTTGGTAACTGTCCAACATTACTAAAAGCAAACAATCATTTTTCTTCCTGATAGGTATAAAGTCTTGACATTTTGAGACTGAATTGAGTTTCTGTTTCCTTTAGTAAAGATTTTCTGCTCGGAAGGAAGCTTAAAACTTGTCAGTGGCTTACCAATTTCTAACTCACTTTTACTACTATAAAAACATATAATCTTACTTTTCATGGCCAGAAAAACCATCTGCTTGTTTTTCATCTTGGATGAGCAAAAGAAGACTCTCAAAAAGATGTAATCCCCTTCCTGCTTTACAGCCAAGAAGACAGAGATCCAGCAAATCCTCAGATCCAGCTCACTTGAGCTCATGTAAACAGATGTGGACCCTCATGAGAACACACGGTTTTTACGGGTCTCTGTGAGCTTAATGACATCTCCATACAAACAGGCTTGGAGAGAATTCTCCTTGGTAAGAACTCTTAGTAGAAGCATTGAGAACATTTTACTAGCTGTTCATGCATCACTGAAAATCCTTAACATTTGCATGTTCTTCTCCTTAACCCTTGTCTTTAAACTATCCCTATGTCTCTATAAAAATCTCTTATTTAGGTCTTTTATTGTGACACCGGAACAGTAAGAATTGGCTTGCAGATTGTAGGTGCCTCTATGACCTTGTTCATTTCTTCATATAATACAAATTTATTGAGAACCATACCATGGTGTGGGGACAGAGACCTGATCTAATAATCATCATTGTTCTCAAGGTGTTGCAGGTTAATGGAGATTATCTACATGTAAATAAATTATTTTAATTCTATAGAGCAAGTGCTATAAGAAAGATGTTTACTGGTGCCATGGGAATCAAACATTTCTATTTAGCGGGGCTTCTCTACTTTCCTCATTGTAAGGAGTTATCATTGTTATGACTTAAAACTTTATTCAGAGTTACTGAGCAAAAACCAGCCAGATTAACTTCTAAGGGCACAGAGTTTTTTTAAGGGCTAGAGGACTATGTTTTCAACTATATCTTTAAAGTCCTTTCAAAATCAATTGATAAAATGCTTTGGTTTCATGAATCCAAGGCCTAATTCCTATTCCTGCCCTATAACTAATATAGTATGTGAAAACTGCCTAGTTTCTTTCCCTTCTTTTGGTTTAAATTGTGTCACACTTTCAAAAAAAGACATCTTACAAAAAAACTTGCAGAACATAAAAAAAAATGTAAAAAATGATTAAAAGCTGAAATATCTTAGAACCAAAATAATAGCTCAATCTCACTTTCAATGAAACTCTAAATAAAGCAGCAACAATTTAAATTCAAGTAAACTTGAATAATTGCATACCTCCATCTAGTATTTTACTCCAATTATGCAAGGTATTTTGGTATTAGAGTGTCTTAAAACACAAAATATGATGCAAATAGGTCTAATATTAAAACTTATTTAAAACCTCAAGAGAAACTGAAAGGAATCTAACTTTTACCATACATTTTTTTAAGGGGAAAACATACTAGAAACTAGAAATAAATATGTAATTTTGACATATTTCTAAAAAATCTTAGTGGTTACACATTAGAAGTATGTCTATCAAAATCAGGAAGAAGGAACTTATACATATCATTATCATTACCAAGGGAAGCTTTTCTAGAATATGGCTAATTCAATAAGACGTGATATAAAAACAAAAGTAGAAGGGCCTTTCTTCTGTAGCATTCACTACACTTGTAATTAAATAATGAATCATATAGTCACTAGTTTCTCCCCTGCTAAAGTACAAGCCCCATAAGAACAGAATCTGTATTATTTGTAAAGATATCCTAGTGGCCAGGAAAATACCTTTTACAAGAAAATATTCAATAGACCTTTATTAGATGAATGAAGCTTCTGAATATAGCTGGGTCAGAAGGTCAGCAAATCTCCTCGAAAAGCAACTATAAAGCTAGACCAAAATGACAAAATAACTATTTCCATGCTCTGGAAATCTACCAAAGGCACACCATAATTTAAGAAGTATTTATGTTTGAAAAGCTGCAGATTTTTAAAGACTAATGGGAGCCTGTGGTGTTCTTTACCAGCACTGTTCCTATTCGTACCACAGCTTGCTTCTCATGGATGTTATGATAGCCAGCGGTTTTGTTGCCCTGGTCGTATTGGCATAGTCTATTTGGAGAAGTGGGCCCTGCAGTGGACCAGGGGAGAAGGCCAATGACTCTACTATCCTGAATTAGTTGTTGGGACAAGAATATTAGCTGAGACTACACACATCCACAGCAAGACCAGAGAGGGCCCAAGCCCTCTACACACTCTCAGACAACACTGAGGCTGCACATGCAGAAGAGCCCAGAGGAAAGAAAAATCAGAAGAATTGAAAACAGCTCCTTATATTTGTACATATGTAGCATATATACAAATCTCTTTTTAAGTGCCAGTGGAACCTCCAAGAAAGCACATTTCCCACTAAATTTCCCCCAAATCAGGTCTTAGATCTGAAAACACATGTGCAAAAAAGGCCATTTTATCACTTGCATTCAAGTCCCTCCCACTTGGTCAGGTGAGACAGAGGGCAAGGAAGGGCCAGTTTGCTCCCTGATCCACCCAGACCAACTGCGGCCCACAGCCACACAGAAGGATAGGAGAGGCAGTCGGCTCACTGTTCTGGATGCATGCGGGGAAGAGAAAAAAGAGAGAGCCGTTCCCACGGTGTCGACATCAATGCTTTGAACCTGCTACCCCTCCAGCCCAGTCAAGTGCCTTCAAACCTGACTGTCCAGAAGGGTCTGCCTTGCCACTGAGGTGAAGAGAAGAGAGGCTGGGCAGCTTTCCTCTGGCATCATCCTTGGTATGGGGAGTGAGGAGAGGACCGGGGAGAGATGCAGAAGCCGCTTTTAAGAGAAATGGCCCATGTGGGGCATTTCATAGTCCTGGCCCTGTGCCATCAATGCCAGAATGTCCTTTGGTGCACATTGTAGTACCTGGTCCATAACCTTGGCTGATCAATGTCACGGACCCTCATTTGAAATGGGAAGAAGAATGTTGAGTGAATTCTTACCTGGAGTAGAAAGTTGGGTAAAGGTAGATCATGTGTTCTACCGACCCATTTTTAAAAATGTAGGGAGCAATTTCAAAAATTTTGAGCTACCGAAGTGCTCCTGTTATTCATCCCAGGAGGATATGATGAAGCAGAGACAAGAATTAAGGAAGTGGACACGTGAGCCAGCAGGATTCCCCTGATTCTCCATTGATGTCCCCGCACAGGGGCATGGCCACCACCCCGGGGACTAGAGTATTGCTTGTAAAGGATTAAGTAGAGAAAGAATGAAAAACAGGGGTTACGTCGACTTCTATGGGGAAGATGCAGAGTGATATTCAGGCTTGCTCTGCCCATATCCCTCTTTACCACACCCTGAGAATGAATCCTGAGTAAAGATTCTATCCTGAGGCCTTTGGCATTGTAATGCTAGGGAGGGGAGCTTTCCAGGAGGTTAAAAGTTCAACTGTATCGAAATATCTGCTTATTTCCGTCTGGTACTCTACACTGTTCATTATTTTCTCACAATATAGAATTCTAGTTATTTTCTTTCGGTTCTTAAGATACAATGCTATTATTTTCTCTGCGCTAGAAGTTCACCAATAATTTCAAACAGATGTTTTTTTGTACTTCATCTGGCTTTCCTTTGTTTTCTTGGCAAGAGCATTGGTTTACAGCAAGCTACTCCACCACAGCTACAAGTCAAAGCCTCCATTCTTACTGGAAATTTATATACTTTAATAACTAGTATTATGAATTCTCTGTACCAGGATTAGTTTTGAAAATCTATAAGCTATGATTGTTTATTTACCTGCAAGAAATTTATTATTTCAGTATCGTGTACTCCCCCAACTATGTTACTAATTTCACGAAATGTATAAATTTATTTAAAGACAACTTTTATTATGTTGAATATTTTTATCCTGAAACATACCTTTCTTTTAAATTGTCTGTTTTTTTTTGCTTTATTCTAGTAAGTTTTGACTATTTCTTATCAATTTTAATCCTGCATATTCTTAATTACTATTGTTAACGGGCTCTTCACAATACTATGCTCTACTTTGCTGAATATGTATGAATTTTTAATATTACATAGATCATTTCTAACTGACCATTTTAGTAAAACTTTATTGGTTCAATTTCTTTGGTTCTTTAGGCAAATAAGATGGAAAGTGTAACTTTGTTATATCATTTCTATTAGTTACCCACCTTAATTCTTATCCTTGACTTATTGTATTTGTTGAAACTTCCAGAAAAGTGTTAAACAATACTGGCCACATCCTTCTGTGCTTGTCTTTCATAGAAATTTTCCAGTATTTCACAATAGTGTGTGCACATTTCTCATGTTAAATAAAAAACAAAACACCTATCATTCGAATTCTAAAATGAATTCTGTCAGGAATTAATGTTAAATTATATAGATTCCTATTATCGTTTTTTGTATGTGATGAGAAAGTTTAAGATCTACTCCTTAGCAACTTCCAAGAATATAATACAATATTGTTACCTACAGTTGCCATTGTCAACTGCCACCATTGTTATTCATTTCAGTATATAAAACAATTGTTAACTATAGTCATCACATTAGGTCTTCACAACTTATTCATTTTATCACTGAAAGTTTATACTCTTTGACCAACATCTCCCCATTTTCCTCACCCCCAATCCTTGACAACCGTCATTCTACTCTCTATTTCTATGAGTTTGGCTTTTTTTTTTTAGAAAGAACATATAAATAATATCATACAATATTTGTCTTTCTTGGCCAGACTACTTCATTTAGCCCAAAGCTTCAAAGTTCATCCATGCGGCTGTAAATGCTAGGACTTCCTTCTTTCCCATGGCTTAATAATAGTCCATTGTATATGTATACTGCATTTTCTTTATCCATTCATCTTTTGATGAATGTTTAAGTTATACTTATCTTGGTTATTATGAATACTGCTGCAATAAACATAGGAGTGCAGATATTGTCTCAGGATCCTGATTTCATTTCTTTTGGCTAAAACCCAAGGGTGGTGTTGCTGGATCATCAATAGTTTGGAAATATCTATTATGTTCCTCTGTTCATTTTATAGGCAGACAGTTTTTTTTTTATGTTGAGATTATGAGTGCTTAGATATTTTGGAAATTAGCCCCTTTCAGATAGATGGCTTGCATATATTTTCTCCCATTCCATAACTTGCCTTTTCATTTTGTTAATTGTGTCTTTTGCTGTAGAAAGGGGTTTTTTGGGTCTAATTTCATTCTTTCACCTGTGAATATCTAATTTTCCAACACAAGTTATTAAAGAGACTAACCTTTCCCTATTGAGCATTCTTGGCTTCCTTGTCAGATATATATATATATATATCTGAGTTCTGCTGCTCTATTGATGTGTGTGTCTGTTTTTATGCTAGTACCATACTGTTTTGTTGAATTACCTTTTTTTCCCCTAGCTCATTGAGCTTCTTTAAAAGAGCTATTTTGAATTTTTTTATTGGGTAAGTCACAGACGTCTGAAAAATTATTATGATATTTTGATGGTGTCATGTTTCTTTTACTTTTCATGTTCCTAGAAGTCTTATGTTGCAGTCTTCATCATCTCCTCCAATCTTTACTGTCTGACTTCAGGAGAGGAACAAATACCTTCCATCGACCCGGCTTTCTCAGACCTTCTATGGATACACCTGCTCCTAACTTCTTGCTCCCTCTTGTGGCAGAACTCTTAAGCTTGTATGCCTTCTCTAGATCCTCAAAACGCCACGCTAGGTGCTGACAGTCTCCCTTTTGCTTTCCCACGGGCAGTGCTAAATGATCCAGTCTGTGGTCTCTTCCAGGCCCACAGACTGGGCTTGCTTTCTACATGCACTCACTAGTCTTCGGCAAAACCTTGCTCTCACCAGTGTCTTGAGTGTGCACAGGGCTACAAGGTGGGGAAGGTATGGGTGAGGTACATGGAGCACTGGATGTGCCTGTGTGTCAGTTGAGACCTGTGGGTGGTCCTTCTGATGGAGTCCATGAAGCAGTTAGTAGAATCCATGTTCCTTTGATATTCCCCTCAAGCCCTGGATTCTGTTCTTCTATCCAGTCCTGGCCCCTCAATCATGCACCTTACAATTCAGAATAGGGATGAGATGGGACAAGAGAGAAAGGGGTCTCGTTGGCAGCATCCCACACAGCCGGGGAAGCTGTGTGCTCACTCACCTGTTCTTACTTTTCCCTAAGAGAAAAATCACAGGCTGAAAAGGAATCTCTTGGCACTGTGCTGCGCTGCTTTTGGGAAGGGGTAATGCAAGCAAAATCAGACTGTTCCCCTCACTCTCTCCAATGCATTCAGTCTCAGATTTTTTTGCTCCACTGTATGCTGGAATTTATCCCTTGGACTCTTGGACTTCCACAAAGGCCCTTTTCTTTGTGGGTGATTGTCTCAGTCAGTGTTCTCTAGGGGCTCCGAGACTGAGTTTGGGAGGAGCTGAAGCCAGTTCATGAGCCACTTCAGGGTCCACAGCCAGGACTGAGGTCTGTATGCCGATTATCTGTAATATGAGTGGATGAGACTCCTCTTGAGTACTGGTGTATGGTGCTGATGACAGAACCTAAGCCAACCAGGGCTGTAACTGGGTCATCAAGGTTATGAGCTATTAATAAGTCTACAGCCAGGACCACGGTGTGCGAGTCAGCTGTCTGGATATGGGCCTGTCTCCTCAAAATGGCTCTCCTCTTTCTTAGACTGCACTGGGGTTTCACAGTCTTCTACCTGGAACTCACGGTTCCCACAAAGGCACTTTTATGCATGGATGGATAGCAAATTGTTTTGCTGAGGTGGGGTTGTCTTATTTGGCCATGTTACTAACATCACTGCTCTAAAGTTTTTCTTTAATCTAGCATTTGACAAAATGCATTTATATATTTCCTTATAATAAGCTATTTTTGCTTTCTTGGGATAATGTCAATTTATTATGGTATATTGTTCCCATATTATATTTCTAAATTTGTTTTATTAACAGTTTATAAAGGATTTTGCTTCTATATTTATTAGCGAGATAGGTCTAGTGGCTATATGTATACATATACACACACACACACACACACACACACACACATATATGGCAGATAGTGAAGTTTGAATCATTTAATATCTCTTTCCACATTTTTTCTCTTGCCTTGTTCAACTCTAGAGACTGGAAATTTAAAATAGTCAACTTTCCAGCCTCTTTTGCAACTGAAAATGGACATAAGACTTGATTGTGATTTCTGACATTTACACATAAGTAAATGTCTGAGGACGTCTTTGATTTCCTGTACCTCTTTTTTTTATTTCTTCTTCTTCTTCCTTCTTCTACTTTTCTTCTCTTTCCCTACCTGGTAGGACTCCTGCCAAAAATGTGGTATGAAAGAAAGAACAAAACAGAAAAGTTGATCAACAAAACAGAGTTGGTTCTTTAAAGCAACTAATCATATATTCAAAATTTTGACACATATAATCAACAAAAAGGAAGAGAGAAAAAATATCAGCAATGAGAAGATATAATTTTATATTTAAAATATTTCATATGCTATTCAAAGAATATTAGCAAAAAAGAATAACACCATAAAATTAACTTAAAAATATGGATAAAATAATAAATTTCTAGGATAATGATTCTGAAACTTGACTGTGCATCAGAATCTCCTACAGGACTTGCTGAACAGAGATTACTGGGCCCTGTTCCCAGAGTTTCTGATTCAGTGGTCTGGGGTTGAGACCTGAGTAGTCGAACAAGTTCCAGCTGATGTGGCTGGTTCAGAAACAATACTTTAAGAAGCATGTCTAGGAAAATGTAAATTTCCAAATTTGACTTAAGAATAAATTTAAGACCAAAAACCTAAATATAGGAAGTAAAATGATAAAACTCTTAGAAGAAAAACATAGGAGTAAATTGTCGTGACATGTAAAATGTCAAATAAATCATTAGCAAACTAAATTAAAAAAAAAACCCAAGAATCAGATGAGAAAAAAACATATAATCATTTCATTAGGTGCCAAAAAAATCATTTGAAAATTCCAAGAGAAAAGGATAGATGAGAATTCGAAGATAACAAGTGAAAACTATTTTGTCAACCAATTTGATTGTTCAAGGAAAGACACATGATTGTATGTAAAGTTGAAGGATGCTACAGGATCCAGGAGGAACAGTGTGTGGCGTGGTGGTGGCAGTGGGCATGGTGTGTGTGTGCACGTGTGTATGTTTTAAAGATGGGGTACCTTGAAACATGTTCATAAGTTGATTAGGTTGGAGCCAGGAGACAGAGGAAAGCCAAATGTGCAAGAAAGGAGCTACTGGACTAAGAGTCCAGAGGACTTGGAAGGGAATAGTATCAAGAACGGAGCTTTGAACAGAAAACAGCCTCAATCCACAGGGAAGGAAGTAAGAATGGGTGATATCAGGACGGTAAGTTGAAAAAGGTCAAGTTGGTTCACATATATTTTCCCTGTGAAGTAGGATGTGAATTCATATGTTACAGAGCTCAGGCGAGTAAAGAGCTGAAAAGTGTGGAGACTGAATTCCCTTAGAAATTTAATGACGACCTTTGAAATGAACTGCCATGGATGGATGGTGGCCCCGAATCCAGTGAGTCAAGGAGTGTTTGGGGTGTGGAAATATGGCAGCAAGTGCAGATTTTTCTTTCAAAGACCAAGATTGAAAGGGAAATAGGCAAATAGAGTTGGCAGTGAGATTTCTAAAGAAAATAATTCAAATTTTAAGATAATTTCTCAGTATTCAAGAATCGCCATACACTATGATAGAAGATATATCATTAGCTGATGTGTGATGCAATTTGGGGTTTTTTTGTTTGTTAACGAGACATCAGACTCTGCATTGTCAATGCACAATCAACTACAAATTACCTCTCATCCAAAGGAAGGAAAAATTGGCACCAAAAACTCCAGCAAGCACATAAATGTAAAAGCTAAGGGTTTCTGAGCTTTCCATTCAAATCAAGAATTTTTTCTAAGGAAAAAAAAAACTACTGAATGATGCTCTTTATTCTCTATAATAGCCACTTCCAATTAGCTTTCTTCTACAATCCATAAAATAGGCAAATATGGTGGGAGGGATCAAAGAGAACAAAACAGGCTTTTGAAAGTTAGAAAATTTCAATTTATCAAATGATATGGATAACAGGCCCAAATGTAGCCTTTTTCAACTTTCCTCTGAAATGCTGAGGAGGACACAGGGAAGAAAAGACAAAATTCCATCAACTTGGGTTAAAAATCAAACTATCATAAAGATTTTATTTTATTTTTTCACAAGGATCTTAGAGAATTAGAATTTGATGAGGCAGCCCACACAAGCTTTGTTATCAGAAATAGAGCAAACCTGTTGGCAGCATAAAAAAAGAGAGAGGGGAGGAAAATATGGCCTCTTTCCTCCACCGTGTGTGTCTTGATTGGAAAGCTTCAGGTGAGTAACAGAAAATCTAAACTGCTTTATGGCAGCTGGAGATGATTTTTGAGGCACCAGTAAGGCTATGTTGCCCTCTATTTCACAACCCCACCTGTCACTAAACAGAATCTTTCCCCTTACAGTCCATAATTCCCTAAAAACAACAGTCTAAGTATATGACAAGGGCCAAGGGAAGAAATTCTGAAAGGTAAGTCCATAGAAACCAACTGAAAATTGAAACACCAAAGAAGATAGAGTTAGAAGACTGTCTCTTAGTCCCACAGAGACACACTAGGTGGGTTAATAGTGCCAGGAGCCGGCGTCTTACAATGCTCTCCAGTTGTAGCTGTCAGATGAGGTTTCTCCTATCATGCAAACCGCGCAAAGGAGCAAGGCGTTTGGCAAATCAGGACTCTGAAGGCTCCCTGCCTATCCAGAGCTGTGCTGTGGGAGAGGAGCCCTGCAAGACCTGAGGCTTGCGAGGGAAGCTCCGTTGTGCTGAGATATGATATACTTTAGGGTCATATAAAGAAGAATTGGGGGAAGGGGCAGGTGGAGAACCTAAGATGGTACTCCTCTGCTTGTGAAAGAAGAAAGCTCTCTAGAGTTAAGTCAAGGGGCACTCTGAATGGAAAGCTCCAGTTCCAAAATTGAAAACATCTCCCTGCTGCAATGGAGGAAGTTCTGGCAAAATGCGGGGCACTACACGCAAGGCTTGATTTGTGTCCTTTCCAGGTATGTTGCTCCCATACCTAGCGATTCTGGCCAACTGTTTCAAGGACTTCAGCAATATTAATTGGTTATAATGGTGGCACTGCTGATGTTGGAAAACAAAACACCTCAGTAGAGTTGGCAGTGAGCCCAGCCAAGCCTGACGGATTGGTGCCAGCCAGTGCAGGAGCAGCCCCTTCACCCAAACGGGGTGGGGGGAAGGTGCTCCCTTCTTTGTGTAGTGTAGCCGTGAGTGCTGTCAAGTGGAGCAGTTCTGTCTGTTCCATGGTGGATAGTCACCTTCTATTGAGCCTGCCAGTACTGTAGGTAAAACTGGAATAGGCTGGCTGCAATCCCAATTCTTTTGTTTAAATTAACTATATTTTAATTACAAATGCAAGACATGCTAATTACTAATACTTAGGAAGCACAGAAAGGCAGAGAGAAGCCGTGTCTCTGGAAAGCCCCACCATTGGATCTTTTCATTTTCCATGCTAAGGCTTCCTCACACTTCCCATCATGTTGGCTTCCCAGGGCTGTTGCTCTACAATGCTAAAAGAACTTCCATGCCAAGGACCCCCCATCTGTTCTGCTATATGCTTCCACTTCCAGCTCTACTCCTTCCAAATTAGGGTGTGTTAATGGAACCCTTCTAATGTGCTCCACTTTCTCAAGTAAGAAACTTGAGGAATGATCTTGGGCGTCTTTCATCAACCTCAGCCTGTCTATACTGTAGGTTGTAGGAATTCTTTTACTAGTTACTAATACTAAGAAAGGTGTTTCCTCTTTATCTTCTGGCAGCTTGACAGAGAAAAGAGAAAGGGATTTTAGGCAAAAAGAATGCCACATGGTGTCCTGAGGAATGATGAGTAATTTAGGGTGGAGAGGCTATATGGTGTATAGAGAGAAGAGCAAAAAGAAGGAAATAAGAATTAAGGGGAGGGTTGAAGTGAGATAGAACAAACTTGAAAGCTATATGTATTAGTTTCCTCTTGCTGCTATAACAAATTACCACATACTTAGTGGCTTAAAACAACACAGATTTATTATCTTGCAATTCTGAAGATGAGAAATCCAAAATGGGTCTTCCAGGTGAAAATTAAGGTATTAGCAGAGCTGCATGTCTTCTGGAGATTCCAGGGGACAATCTGCTTCCTTGCCTTTTCAGCTCTTAGAGGCCACCTGCGTTCCTTGGCTCATAGCCTCTTCCTTCATCTACAAAGCGCATCACTCCAGCCCCTGCTCTGTCCACATCTCCTCTCTGGCCTTGATCCTCCTGCTTCCATCTTGCAAGGAGCCCACCCAGATAATCTAGGATAATTTCTTCATCTCAAGATTCTTAACTTAATCTCATCTCTGTAGTCTCTTTTGGCATTTAAAGTAACATAATCAGAGGTTTCAGAGATTAGGACATGGACATCTTTGGGAAGCCATTATTCAGCCTACCACACCATGCTAAGGAATCTGAACTGTAATGTCAGCCATGGATCCAAACCTCAGTGCCTACCAGGACCAGGCAGGTAAAGTAACTAAACAAAGATGTCTGGGTATTAGACAATAGAAAAGAGCAGAGAAAGTGGCACGTTAGAGACCTCATGTTCTGTCCAAAGGGAATAACAGTTTCTCAGCTCATAGTGTCATTAAAATAAATGCAAGCCAGTGTTTCCCTATTACCTGATTCTTCTGGAGAAGCTGGGATCCAGATTTTTATGTAAAATTTACCTATTTAACAAACAATTGCTGGAATCCCACAAGGATTTTTATGTTGGGTAGTAACTTCTATTAGAACTTTTCTGAAGGCAATTCTGAGGAAAAGAGAATGGATCAGAAAATGACTGCAATATAAAGAAGAATAATGAAGAAAGCCTCACCATGATGGGGTCACTGTCAACAGAGGAAGTATGGATTCAAAAAATATCCATAAGAAATAATTCAGAAGACTTGAAGTTGCACATGGGCTCTGCAGCCTTCATGGAGGAATGAAGCCAGAGAAGAGTGACATTCCCAAGGGAACCAGCACAGAACCAGGTGCCTACCTACCCGAGCACAAAGCTCTGGGAAACCAAATAGGAAGTTCTGAAAAATAATGAAGATTGCCAATTAAAAAAGAAAAAAAAAAACCCACGATTAAGCTCTTTTAGCCTCGTTATTTAGACAGAGCTTTAAAAATCACGTATCACTCATGTATTTTGTAACAATAAAAATAATGTGTTTGTTGTTGAAAGTAAACATTTGGAAAATGCTGAAAAAAGTATAATGAGGAAAACTAAAGTGGCTCATGCTCCTAGAGTGAGTCTTCTCAATCTCAGCACTGCTGACAGTTGCAGCTAGTTAACCTCGTTGCCCTGAGGGAACATGTCCCATGCACTGTAGGATATCATCCCCCCTCCACTCATGACATCCAAAAATGCCTCTAGACAATGTCAAAAGTCCCCTGGGGGATGAAATTGCCCCAATGAGAACCATTGTTTCAGAATATAGAAGATGTCACTTTTAACACTTTGGTTATTTATCACTAGTCTTTATGCTTTTACAACGTAGATTTTAAATTCTATGCTCAGTCCAGGCTCCTGCCTTAATTCTCTGTTAACATATTGGAAATAAATCATACATTCCCATGTATACATCATGGTTTATTGAACCATCCCTCAGTGTTGGAAATGAAGGTTGTTCCCAATTTTACACTATTAGAAATAATGTCATGATGACCATACTCACACAAAAATCATTTTCTGTAACTCTGATGATTTTTCTAGGAAAGATGTCTCAAAATAGAGTTAACAAACCAAACAGCACTGAGATGTCTTTAAAATGATGAGCAGAAGATGCTGGTGGAACCACGTGGGCGAGGAACACAGTGCCCAGTATGTGAATCACTTTTTCCCAAGATAAATGACATTCTTTAAGCTAAAATTAAAAAAAAAAATCACTCTTTGCCCAATTAATCAAAAATTAAATGATAGAATTTCTGAATTTTGTACCCAACAAATATTCTTAATCTTAAGAACCTGCCTCTGCTTGCTAATAACGAGCCCTAGCAAGTATTAACTGAACTATTTAGAAACTAGTATCAAGGGGGACATAAGAAATGTTTTCATTAAATAAGTAAATATACACAGAGACACACAAATTTTAGAGATCATGACCTTAAATTCTTTAAACCTAAGGTATTCTGAAAAGAGCATCCTGAGTTGCAGGTGCTCCTGATATTGGAACTAATTGGAAATTACCCATATAAATCTTCTGATTTTGCATCTATTCCTTGAGGTCATAGTATGCGCTCATCCAAGCTGGGCTACATCTTACAGGAAAGTAGCCAATACAAGAAACAGAACATTAGGAAGGGCAATACAAGACAAGAAGACTCCTGCCCTGACTGATGGTGGAGCAATCAAGGGTCAATGCTGCTTTCATGTGATCATCAGCAAATGCTGTCAGTAGGTGAAAGTAAATGGCATTTCTAGTGTGTATTTGGTCTTAAATGAAATTTTGTGGGTTATAACCAGAATTACACACACACACACACATATATACTATGACAAGTTGAAACATATTTCCCTTACCGTGGGTCTCAATCAAAATATTTTAAAGCCACTGATGTCAAAGAGAGAGATGTGATGTGGTATGTCAGTCCATGTTTTCCAAGAAGTAAATGTCAAGATAGAATTAGATGTGCAGGAGATTTATTGGTGGAACTACTGTGAAGGAGAAGGAGGGAGGGAGCAGGAGAACGCAGAAAGAGCATTCACACTGTGATGCCCATCTGATACCCCAAAAAGAGAGAGGGCAGGAAGGTGGATCGGGCAGAAAGTGCTGAAGCTCTGAGATAGATAGTCTTGGCTAGGGTGATGAGGACGTCAGAGCAAATTTTGTCCTCTAGAGCTGTGTGGGGCAAGAATGGTCCAGTAAAAAATTGCTCTTGCCCCGGGAGAACATAAACTTGGCTTGAAAGTGAGGACAGATTCTGAACTGCAGCTTTGGAGGCTATCCACCAGCTAAGCTACTTGCCACAGGTTCTCCTGAAGGGAGATCTTTGGCTGTTATGGGGAGGTCAAGGGGGAAAACTGTCTCCATATGTTAAGTCCTTCTCTGTGGTATTTGCATGTGCTACTTGCAGGAGTTTGTGTTCTACAGAGAGAATCTTTGGGTTCAAATTCCAGCTCCAAGGCCAGTACACAAAAGAGGCAAGTGGGGCCCTTGGGACATAAAATTTAAGAAGGCCCTTACTCCCTGAGGGGAGCTTGCATAATCCTGAGAGGGAGTGCTTCCTTAAATTCTGTGCCCTGGGGCCTCACCAGAGTTCCAGCCTTGCCCAGATAGGTCATTCACTTGCTACATGACCTTGAGCCACTTACTTACCTTCTGTTTCCTAATCTGTAAATTAGAAGAAAAAAATGCATCCTACTCACAAAGACCATTGTGAGTATTAAATGAATTAATGAATATGAACATTTCGTATATGGCTTGCCACCTAATAATAATGATGTTATAAAAGTTGACTGCTTATATTATCCTCAGTATTACATTCAAGTTTAAAATTGAGATTTTCAGGCACCATCCCCCTGCCCCAAACAATTTTGATTCAGCAGGTCTGGAGCAGAACGGAAGAGAGTGTCTTTGCAACACCCTCCCTTAGTTTTGTGCACCCAGGTCTGAGTTCCACTGACCAGCTTCTCCTCCTTGAACTCTCCTCTTTTACTCTTCAGCCACCTGCGCTTCATTTGTTTCATCATTGTTCCAAGTACTCCAACATGGGCAATGAAGGCAAAATGTACCAGGTGTGCTTTCAGCCCAAAGAAAGCCATGGGGAAGAATCCAAGGTATGCAGGGTCAATCTCACAATGGTATGACCTTGAGGATGTCAAATCACTTCATCTTTAGCCATTAGAAGTAGGTGACCTAAGGTCCCTTCCCAAAACTCACGCCTCAATTCTGTGTTACTATAGTCCCATCTGAAATGAGCTCTTCTGCCTTCTCCTCCTCATATATTTCTTATCCTCCCCTTCTAATTCTCTGAAACCACCTCAATAGAACCTCCTCAAGAATGCAATCACTTGGCTATTCATGGTACTCCGATCACAACAAGGTGTGGGCTTGTGAGCTGCACATACCCTTTCACACATAGAGATGCTTCAGGTACTGTGAATGCCTCCAAGCTGACTGGCATGGGGCCCCCAACAGTGCCCTCGCCCACAGCTTTGAAGTCTGATATCCTCACTATGCAGCTGGCGAGAAGTGCACAGGTGTGATTTCAATCGGGCCTTGTAAGGGACAATAGCTTTTGATTGGGATGCCATCCCACCCATGTCAGAAATCGGCTACAGTATAATCAGCAACTTTGGATTAAATGACAGCACCACTCCACAGCCAACTTCTGTTCTAAAGGGATCACTTTAATATGGAAAACGCAAACCAAAAATCTTGAGACACTAAAATGTTCTGCCTGATTCTCAAAGAAAGATTGAAGTCAAAATAAAAGCGACAGTTACAAAGCCTGAGGAGGAAGTAGCTGGGGCAGGGAACACATCTAAATCTGGCCATCAATTCAATCTGTCAGCCTGCATTCATTACTCATCATGGCGTGTCCAGAATGTATGGCCTTACCCATCACCCAACTCAGTGGGGGTGGTGCTGGCTGTGGCAGATAATGATGCCACTGCAAGTAGTTGTTGCTATGATTTCTTGAGTACTGACTATATGCTAGGCACAGCATCTTATAAGCACATTGTCTAATTTAACCATCATGACAACCTTATGAGGTTGGTATTATCATTATATAGATGTAATTACTGAGACACAGAGAGGTTAAGTAATAGACTCCAAACCATGAAGTTAGAAAGTAGAGATTCTAGGTCTATCTGGCTCAAGAACCACTGTTCTGTTTTAAGGAAATGCCTTTGAACAGAATAAAACAAAAAAGTAGGGCATGGCTCTGCCTTTCGTATTATGATATACAGTTAGAGAAAGCATCAAACATACAAGATAAAAACAGGGGGAGGGGAGTCAGTTTTGAAATAGACACAAATTCTGTAGAAGTAGAGAGAGCACCAAAGAGAGGATGTAATTTGTAAGATAGAAGTGGGCTAGAGAGTGCATCTTGTTGCTGATCGGTCTCATCATCTAAGCAGGGCTGGGAATACTATAAAACTTGAGATCTGAAACTCAACCCATTTCAAGGGGTGGGTAGGATCCAGGGGTCAGACTCAACAGCAGTATGTGGATCTAGGCAGTGTCTGCCTCAAAATGATGTAACCCAAGGAAGCAGAGTATCCTGGTGGGAGGACAGGGAGCTCCGTGTGAAGGGAATGGAAAAGGGACTTTTTTTTTTTTTTTTTTTTTTTTTTTTTGCCAAAGAGAAGAGGAAGGTTACCATAGTAGATTAGAGAACAGTCCAGGTTTATCTAAGTTTCCATCAATCACAAGCTGTGTGATCTTGGACAAGTTACTTATTTCCTGACTCTTTATTCATCTGGAAATCAAAGATAATAATGGCTCTTAAATCATAAAGTTATGAGGAAGATTAAAATGGTTCATAGAAAGCACTTAGCACAGTATCTGAAATAGGTTAAGTACTCCATAAAGGCTTGCTACTAGGACATAGTAGAAATGGTTAGAAGGAGTAAGCTATCAGAACTGGAGAGGTCAGCAAGGGGGATCGCGAAGCAGATAAGAATGACAGCCTGGAAGAACTTGGTGGCAATGGGATATGCTTTGGGTGGTGGACAACAGGCACGTGGTTATAGAAGTACCATAATAATTGATCCTTTGATATGTCAGGTTCTAGTCTAAACACTACATGACAGTTCATTTGCACCTCATCACAACATCTGTGATGTAGATTAGACTATAGCTCCATTTTACAGATGGGAAGTATCTTGCCCAGGGCCATACAGCGATTAAGGGGTGAAATTGGGATTCCAAAGAGACATCAAATGATCTGCTTATTGCCCTCAGGTTTCTATTAAATCCTCGATTCAGATTTATTTTGGTTCCTATGTTAGGTGTTGGGGAGGATTTTGGTCATATCTAGACTTTAAACTAAGTTCTCTTTAACCACTAACAATCCTAGGTACTCAATGAAATGACATTTTGTGTTCAGATACATTTGATCTAATCTCACCTAATGTATGTAGATTATTATGATCACCTCCACACACTTTACCCATTCCAACCACTATTGACTCAGTCCCTCATTCAAGCAATACCTGTTGTTGAGCTCTTTCCTACATTCTTGGTACCAGTCAGACCATAGAGACTCAAAGATGAATAAAACACAGAGACAGAGAGTGGGTAAATGGATAACCTCAGAACATTCTTATAAATGCTCTGATAAAAACATTAAATGACTTGGGGTTACCATGGATGGGGGCAGGCAAGAGGCCAACTGCCTCACTTAAGAGAAGCAGCTTTTGAATCTAGGATTAGATTAGCTCTTGGACACTCACTCTTGCTTCCATTTCCTTCCATCTCCGCCTGCTCTGTGCCTGACTCCTGCTTCTTCTCAGTCCTATTTATGTCCCTCTGACCATATTACATACAAATTGACTAACGAGTATTAAAGATGAGACTTGCCTCTTTCCCAAGTCAGATGTTGGACAACAGAGAGATGGAAAAGAAATTAACTTCTGAGGGGAGTGGAAGGGAGAGAACCATGGCAGAAAAAGTCTATATATTTCATTCTAAGATAAAGAGAATTTTGTGTGTGTTTTTTGGTTTGTTTTTGTTTTGTACTGATAACTAAAATTCAATGTAGCTATAAGTAGGATGCTAATCAGGGCAAAAAATCCTTTTTCAATGACACCACAGTGGTCATCTTAGTCTTTCCCTATCTTTATGGACTTTAACTTTTTACTTGATATGTTCATGCATGTTTGAGGGGTTTTTTTAGAAGTTTGTATTACCTTTATAATTAAAACAACAACATAAAAATAAAAGCCAAAGATATTATATTAACAAGTTCAACACATAAGTTCAAGCCCTAAGATAGATACAAAAGGCAATGAGACATATACTCTACCTGTAAGGAATTTATAATTTTATAATGTGTGATGGAGTAGAAAGTCAATATTGCCCCAGAGAAACAATTAAATAATCCTACTAGATATGAAGATCTGACAGTTACTCATGGTCCTCATAGCTAATATTCTAAACATGCTTTTGAACTATTCTGATAAAGACATTAAAGGAGTTATCAACACTTTCAAGCTTCTTATTATTGTTTCAATTTATTAGAGCAGTAGATTCTCTATTTGTCATGAAACTTAGCTGTTCTTGAACAGGGAAGACCAAACCGAACAAACAAACAAACAAACAACTACTGAAAGCTCTTAGTTTAAATTCTTTGAAGGGTGGCAGGAGAAAACTCACTTTCCAATGTCTCATTGCTTTTTATAACCTGATCAGCAGCAATAAGCCATCTCGCAATCTGGTGATCAATTTAACACTGCAAAATTCTATATTCTGGTAACCAATGCCAATGAATGAGAGGAGGCTAATGTGCTCATAAGTGATCAGGATGACTCCTCTAGCCAGTTCATACAACCTATAATCAAAGTCAGGGTGTGATCTTTTAGTACGTTTGAGGAGAAGGAGAAACTCTCTTTTATGCAAAAGCCTTATTTATGGGTGATAATGACAATCGTCAGGAAGACTGCATTGACCTAAAATGTTTCCTGAACTGCTGCTGAAAATTCCATGATTAGGATTTTTTCCTCTTTGTATCTTCCTTTTCCTCTGTTAAATTCAAGAATTCGAGAGCTTTCAAGAGAAAGTTATAATCAATTCAGTTTTGGTCAATAAACATGTGTTGAGTGTCTCTCATAGACCACCGTTACACTAGGCTTAGGATACAAAGCTGAGTAAAATGCATTGCTTGATTTAAGGACTACATAATCTAAGCAACTATTTTCTAAAGCCAGCCCAAAGGATTGTGAAAGTTTGCAACTGAGTTTCTTGTTAAATAAAAATAGAGGTTTCCCAAGCTTTATTCTGGAGATCCTGATTTAAAAGAAGTTCTCCAGGTGATTTTCTATACAGTCTGAATTAGGATTCATCTGTGTAGGAAAGAGACTAAGACATTCACAAAATTAGTTATTATAATTCAGTGTTTTAAATGCTACAACAGAAGCATCTATAAAATGCAATGGGGGCAAGCAATTAATATTGACTGGGAGGGTGAAGTGGGAAGCCCACAGGTTAAATATGGTATTTTCACTGGCAGTGATGGATGAATGGAGCTCATTTGGTAGACTGGGTGTGGGAGAGAAGGGCATTCCAGGCAGAGAGAAAGCTTGAGTGAAGATGCTTAGAGGGAAAGTACACTGCCTGCTGTGCTTTCAACAAAGATAAGTGGGATATGGAGGACATGTGGACAAAGGGGATGAAACTATGGGAGAATTAACTGAAAAGCCACAGACGAACAGGAAAAATGCATGAAGCTATTAATTTAAATATAGATCTATTCATGTGTTTATTCATTCACTTATTCACTCAACAAATATTTATTGAGCACCCGCTGAGCATTTTGTCAGATAAAGGCCATAGGATAGTTCAGCAGACAACAGAGCCTTGGAGCATAGGAAGGGAAAATAAGATGCTCAAAGGTGATTCACATCCTCATTTAAATACAAATTATTGAAAATATTGGGTTTAGAGACCTGAGACTGGAGATTCCCCGAATTGTGGCTAATTAGCACTTGATTGCAGGAACTGGAATTAGATAGTGTATGTGCAAATCATTTGTAACTATATATTGCTACACAAATATTTACATTACTACGTATTCATACAAAAATAGAACCATGTGTGAAGAGTGAGGGAAGATTGGTCCAAAGACAGGTCATTTACTAAAGAGTTAATTTATTCCAGTAAGGTACTTTAGAACCATGAGCTTGTAGAAGCAAGACTTGCCAGTACTTGTTATCAGGTCTGATTTTTGGTTCCTTAATTCTCTGCCATACAAGTCTTGCACTAGGGTCACAAGCCGTAGACACTGATTCTGCTCAGAAAATTTCTCTTGCTGAAAGATTTCAGCCAGGAAATTTATGCTGCTAACATTCACCTTTCTTTTTTCTTTTGTTGTATTCTGTTTTCCAGTTTGAACTATTTGCGACAATTCGTTTTGCTTCTTTTTTATTGTTTTGCTTTGTTTTTATTTTGTTTTATTTGCTTCATTTAACTTTGGGGATAGGGGAGTACAATGTAGACTTTATTGATGAGATTGATAACCCACAACAAGGTAGGTCTCTAAAGCCCCTCCTACTCTCGGAACACCAAGGATAGGAATGTATCCAGGAGGAGATCCTTAATGATTAAGGAATAGAGCTGGGCCTGGGTCTTAGGCAGCTTGGCCTATCATAACAAAATGCCATAGGCTGGGTGGTTTGAACAAAAGAAATTAATTTTCTTACAGTTCTGGAGACGGGAAGTCCAAGATCGAGGTGCCAGCATGGTTGGCTTTTAGTGAGCTTTCTTCCTGGCTTGTAAATAGTTGCCTTCTCTCCGATGTCTCTTCTTGAAAGGTCACTAAGTGCCATCATGAGGGCCCCTAATTACCTCCCAAGCCTCCCATCTCCAAATACCATTATCCTGGGGGTTAAGGCTTCAATATGACTTTGCGGGACACAGTGACTTCTATAACAGCCAGTTACCCCCAAAGGCCAAGAGCCTTTCTCTCTCATGCTAAGGCCGATGGTCTGATCCAGGCTGTTTATTCCTTAGAAGGCATATGGTCTGCGAAGCCCACCACACAGATGCCATAGCCAAGTTCATCATTATATTAGAAAATAAGCTCAACAAAGTCATTGTGAGGGCAAAGACAGATCCAACATCAAAGGTGGAGGACTGGGTATCACTGTAAAACCTTGGATTCACTTAGGATGCCTCTAAGGGGACCCGTTGATGCCTGATTCGCTATTTTTTTGATGTCATATTTTGCAGCTTTCTCCAGAGGTCAGGTCAGATCCATGAGAGACACTTTAGGGGTGGGAAGTTGGAAGACCATGTCAGTGAGTTTCCTGTTGAACTCAGGGAGGTCCTGCCCACAGCCTCAGCAGTGCCCGTGGGTATAGGGATTGTGTTCCAGGAAGCACCCCAGGCATCATGCCAGTTTTCCAGAGGAGCTATCTGAAGCTTTCTATATGACAGCAATAACATGGACATGATTACCAATCTCTCCATAATGCCAATGTTGTCATAATCACCTGAGCCAAGAGTTGGTGCTTATGGCTTTGCTGACAAACTTGAGGAAGTGACCACACATCTTATGGTTCACTGCTACCACAAACATGGCAGCATCAGTGGAAGGGGCAGAGATGATGGCCCTTTAAATGAAGCCCAGCCTTCTATAAGGCAGTGGAGACACCAGTCAACGGCACAATATATTTAGCAGCAGCAGCCCCCCACTTGATAGTATGAGATAGAGATGCTCTTCCCACTGATTACAGGCTTCCCAGTCTCAGCTTAGACAGTGCTGTTGAACTTGTCATGGACACTAAATCCACAGATTACATGGTTGAAGTCAGTGAGAGAGCCAATGATGGTGACGATACTGCTTTGCCAGTGTTGAAAGCAGCCCTTCCTGGTGTGCCAGCACCCAATATGGCCAAATCTGTTTAGTCTGACCTCATCCTCATGTCTTAGGGATGTATATGACGCTTCACAAAAAGGCAAAGCCAGCTGTTGAGTGTGAAGGAGGTTTTTCTTAAGCAGGCAAGATGGTAACATGGTTCTACATACCTGATCTCTCCTCCTTTCTTACATTTTCAATGAAATAACCAAAGAGGAACTCATCCGTGTTAGCACTATAACACAGAGGTGGGTGCTAGCACATGTGCATGAAGATTTCTTGGACGTATTGTACAGAAGGAAGCACCAAGAGCTGATCTGAGCCCCTCAGAGTGGACATACTGAAGAGAGTAAAATCACGGCTTAAGAAATTCCCTGGGCTGAAGCACACAGCCGCTGTGGCTCATGAGACAGGTGTTTTACTTGTTTGTCCACTGAGATCATTGAAAGGTTTTAACTAGGGGAGAGACGTATTGGATTTCTATTTTTAAAAGGTTGAGACCAGTTAAGGAACTTGAACTAGAGTGGTGGCAATAAAAATGGAATAAAGTGGATGGATTTCCCAAATATATTAAAGGTACAGTGATAGGATTTAGTATTGAACTGAATGTTAAAAGTAGCTGTCTCTGGGTGGTAGAATTGGAGGATGACTTTTAGTTGCCTCTTTTTTCTTTTATAAATTTTATCATTTTTCTACAATAAACATTAATTATTTGAATAATTTTTTAAAAACTGAAAAAAAATTTTTCCTGAATATGCCGAAAAGGGATAACAAGATTATGTACAAAGTAGATCCTGAAGAAACAACTGCTAAATAAAAAAAGTCTTTAAAAGAAAAATAAAACAGATGAAACAGGAGCATGACTAGCTTCCAGGATGCTTAAGTAACAGGGATCTCTGCATCTCTGGGTTTGGCTAGGGCAGTGCTTGTCAGATTTTTTTCAGCATTGTAATTCTTTCTTCCGATAAAACCTACCTGGAAGCCCTGTGTGTAACAGAGACCACAGGAGCACTGCCCTGGTTTAAGGGATAGGAGGCCCTGAGCTCCCCCTGGTCCACCTATGCCTCAGGGCACCTTCCCCTCACTTTCCCTTTCCCCGGAAACAATGGGCGAAGGTACCTCTGAGAATGAGATAGACAGTGGCTTAGCTTTTTCTTTTTTGTTTTCTTGGCTTCAGGGCTTTAACTGAAGTCAGCTCTATTTGATGCCTGTGATATGTGGATGAGTGAGAGACAAAGCTGCGTGGAAGCCCGATTTCAACCTTTAGCTGACCACAGCCATAGTTGTGCACTAGCTGGAATGAACGTGTTTTGAAGACAGCGTAGCACTGATTAAAAAGATGCCTTAGATGAGAAAACGAGAGAAAGAAAACTTTTATAAATTTCAAGGAAAGAAAAGACAAAGGAG